>NC_056731.1:1945405470-1945737970 GCF_019279795.1 Protopterus annectens
TTCGGTAGTCGGATGGCTATCCGACGACATTATATAATTAAATCTTCACCCAAAATAGCTTAATGCGAAATCGTACCGACGCTTAATAGTGCGTTAGTTAAATCTAGCACAAAATCGACAACTAGCAACGTCATGGTCAGGGCCTAGGCAAGGAATACAGTAAGAATGAAAGTCCTTATGCGGTATTTGCTTCCCACAAAAAATACAATTATTAACTTTTTCTGACATCAATCTGGAGCAAGAAAAAAGTTTCCCCAACGGGGTACTTAGCTATTAATGAAGACTTCAGATCTGAAACTCGAATGCGAAAATCTCAGGAGTCGGCTGACCGGCACTTGCGAACTGCTTCTGCTTCGGGCACTGCACGGCAAGAAAGACTGAATAAAATGGCGTTGGCTGCATCTTTTATACCCCTGACGACCTGACGTCAGGGAAGAGGTGACAGCAACCGACGCAGGACCCAAGACTTTGGAATTCAGGCTGACTGAGGGCAACCTGCCAGCAGGATAACCCAAATGTAATGACTGCAACAGTGAAACATGAAGAACATCGCTCGTTCTCCAGTCAGAGTACTGATGTACAGTAATCCCATTACCTAAGCAATATTAGTGCAATACAAGTGAAATTTCTCACATATTATTATAACTGTTATAGAATATGGGATCTATCTAAAAGGGAAATGCAGTAAATGGTTATACAAAATATAGTACATAGTTATACACTAGCAAAATGACATAGTAAGATTAAGCAGTATATATTATTTATATTCTTGTACAGATGGGCCTGAAATATGTTTGAAAAAGCCTTCACCAGAATAGTAAAAAATGAAAAATATAATAGTGACTATATATCTGGCTTGAAATTATGTTAAGCTAATGCAAATAGTGGTATATAATATAATTTTTATTTAGAATTAAGATGTGATGATTAAATGAAGGTATAAAAGCTTTATTTAAAAAAAGTCACAAAAAGGAGTTAAAATGAGCTGAGAAAGAAATATACTTCATTAAAAATCGTATAAGTACTCCTAACTTCACACAAATAATGGCTAGTAATAGTTCTGCATGTCAAAAACAAATGGCATATGACTATTTGTGGAACTTGTGCAGTTTTGAGAGAACTAATAATGTGAGTATTTGGGGAGAATTTTAGGTTTGGCAGTTAGTGCAGAGGTGTAAAATATGAGCATTTGTCAAGATGTTTCCTGTGGTCCAAGGTTTGATTCCCTCAACATTATTTTGCTTATTGTGTGACTCTGAGTGTGTCACTTACCCAGATATTTCTCTGAGCTTGACTGCATACCTAGTAACAACCTACAAAACAATGAACATAAAGATTGAATAGCCATTTAAGTAGAAATTAAATGATGAGATACATGTTATGTATACGTACTTATATGCATATGTATCTACATTGTGTCCGTATGTGTATATGTGTGCATATATGATTCTACTCTTATTAACTGTTGATTAAGTTTGATCGACAGACAATGCTTTGAAAAAGTTCACTGATGATTACTTTTATTGAAAGTAAAAAACATCCTGTCTATCTGATGAATCTGGGCATCTTGAGGCAATGTAGAAATTGCCTCATGTACACAGACAACCCTCTCCTCCTACCACCCAACACTACAACCTGTAAGAGATGCACTTATTTAGCCAAACTGGAGATAAAGCTCTCTCCAACCAAGACTGAACTTGACAGTCAAGAGGAGAAGGTAAACATTTGCACCATACCACACTTATCACATAGTCTCACTAAATCTACACCACCAAAATCCACTAATAGTAACACAAAAACATTCCCAGAGGCTCTCAATAATAATATGTCTAAGCAACAGAGACCTCCAAAGCAGAAATGCAAGCAACCTCCATCCCCCAGCACAACCCAAATGACACATAGCCCACAGAATCAGTGTGCCACTCAACCACCGCCAATAAGGCAAAACAATGTACCCAACACACTAGTCATAGGTGACTCTATAGTCAGGCACAATGATGTCCCACTTACCAGGCTAAACAAGGAGAAGGTTACTGTCAGCTGCCTGTCAGGTGCCAGGATCCGCCACATAACCCACGCCCTCAGATCACTCCACAACAAGTACAAATATGACTCTGTCATTGTCCATGTTGTTGTGAATGAACTGAGACATACCTCCCTGGACTACATGAAAAGAGACATGGAAGAGCTCTCTGATCTTCTAGCCCAGGCAGGTATGACCCTAGCCCTGAGTAGCATTCTGCCATTGCCCAGAATGATACCGCAGTACAAGGATAAAATGATTGACTTCAACAATTGGCTAAGTTTCTGGTGTCATTCCAAGGGGATCCAGTATATGTCTGCTTGGGATGACATGGTCGACAGACCATGATGCTTTGCCACAGATGGCCTGCACCTGTCGCCCCTGGGATTCCGGATACTGGCTAAGGCTCTTGCCACCCCTATAGTGCCTTTTCTAGTCAAGGTTCAAATGACAAATTCACCACCATAACAGGAACAGGCAAGCAAAAACTGAGGGTAATGCTACTCAATGCTAGAAGTCTAAATCTCAAAATGCACTCACTCGAGGCACTCCTTAAAATGGAGAACATTGATATCTGTGCAGCGACTGAGACCTGGTTCAAGGCTCCAGAGAGCACCCCTGCACTGCCAGGCTATAACTCATACCACACTTTTCGGCCATGTAACCTGGACCAAAACACCAAAGCGGAGGTGTGTCCATATTCATTAAAGATATCCACACCTCCAGGCTAGTTGCTCAGCATAATGCATCCGAGGTTACCCAAGTGCAACTAACTCTGGGCAAAACTGCAATCCAAATTGTAGCTTGCTACAGATTCCTCCACCATGCCCCAGGATTCCCACTCCTCTTTTCTTGATGTACTGGAAAATATTAGGGTTCAACCAAACACCTTGATAATGGGCAACTTCAACTTCCCCACCATTAACTGGGAAAACTACTCATGTACCAACTACTTAGCTCAATGCTTTCTGGAATTCATAAACTCCAATGCCCTGGATCAACTTATACACACCCCCACCAGGGGCAACAATATTCTAGACCTAGTCATTACCAACATGAGTGACCAGTGTTCCACACCTGAAGTCAACTCCTCATTGGTCCGATCTGACCATAAGCTAATCATCTTTGACATCCACATCCCACCCCCACCCCCCAATAAGGAAACCATGGCAAACAATTTCTCCAAAGCCAACTTCATGCTTCTTAAGACAGAAGTGGTGAACTTCCTGACACCCATGCAGACGGACAATACAGTTACAACTGCTGAATCCTACACAAATGCACTCTATAAGCACTTACACGAGTGCATGGATCGTGCTATCCCAAACAGAACCAAGACGCTATCCTCTAAAAAAATGAAGCCAATCTGGTGGTCCCCTGCCACAAACAAACTGTACAACAGAAGGAAGAAACTGTTGCAAAAGAGAGTAAAATCCCATGAGTGGAGGAGCTCCCTGGTCAGCCTCAGTAAGAAGTTGAGATCCCTTATAAGATCCTCCAAAGCTAGCTACGAAAACAAAATTGCCACTAATTCTAAGGACAACCACAAAGCATTCTATAGCTATGTCAAGAATCTCGATGGCAACATCCAAATCTGCTCTGAGTTACAGCACAACGGCAGGAAAATTACAGAACCAACTGATATTGCCAACATCCTGGCAGATAGGTTCAGTGCTAACTTTAACCCCCCTCACCCCCTAAAGGGCCCATATCTATACAGGAAGAATGCAGAGTCCCTGTAATCACAACTACGCAGGTAAAAGCTGCACTCTCTGAAGCCAAAAACACAGCATCCATGGGACCGGACAACATCCCAGGCTGCATTTTACACGAACTTCAGAATGAACTGGCTCCCCACTTAAGCACCATGTTCAATAACAGCCTTGCATCAGGCTTTGTGCCCACTGAATGGCTCACAGCAACAGTTATCCCACTCCACAAAGGGGGAGCCACCACTGATCCTGGGAACTATCGATCTATTAGCCTGATGAGCCTGATCTGCAAGGCCATGGAACGTATCATCATGGAACTCATAAACAAAGACATTGGTAACCTCCAAACTCTGGATCCCACCCAGTTCAAGTTTGTGAAAGGCAGATCATGCCTCTTGAACCTGATCGACTTCTTTGAGGCAGTCACCAAAGCCGTAGATGAGGGTAAGCTGGTTCACACAGCCTATATTGAGCTCGCCAAGGCTTTCAACACCATCCCCCATTCTGGAATTATAGCTAAACTCACTAAACTAGCTATAAATATCTACATCATAAGATGGGTTACCAACTGGCTCACTGACAGAACCCACACTGTAAAAGTTGCAGACTCCAAATCTGACCTCAAACCAGTGACAAATGGAGTACCACAGGGTTCAGTCCTGGGACCTCTCCTGTTTGGTATCTACTACTCTGAAGTACAGGCTAACACAGAAGGCCACTGTCTAATGAAGTTCGCAGATGATTGCAAATTAGGAGCCATAGTCAAGTCCCCAAATGATGTGGACATCCTACAGAAGGGCCTCACAGACACAGATGCCTGGTGTCAGAGCCATGGCCTCAAGCTCAACGCCAAAAAGTGCAGTGTCATCCCCCTTTGGTAAAAACTCTGTACCCATGAACTACCACATAGGCAGCAATCTACTTAACACCGAATGTGTGATAAGAGACCTTGGGACTCCGGTGGACAGTAGTCTCTCCTTTGATAGTCACATCGCCACAGTAGTCAGGAAGTCCTTCTACGTGGCACACCTCATCATAAAAGGGTTCTCATCCAGGAACAAAGAGGTCATTGTTACCCTCTACTCGACACTCATTAGACCCATTATAGAGTACAACGCCCCTTTTGGAATGTACTTCACAAGACATCTGCAGCAGCTGGAAAGGCCACAGAAGTACCTCACAAAGAGGATTACTGGCCTCAAACAAATGCCCTACACTGACCGTCTCAAAAAACTCCAACTTTATTCCGTAGCATATCGCCTACTCCGAGGTGATCTCTGCCTAACATATAAAGCTATGTCAAATCCAGAGCTGGTGGACATGCTACACCTAAAGAAATCCCAATCACTCCAAGCTACACACTCTAGGGACCTAAACCTTGTGACCACAATAAACAGGACATGCTGGAGGGATAGAGTCCTGTCCCAGAGACTTCCCATACTCTGGAACAGGCTACCCATCTATGTCAAGCAAAGTTCTTCATTAGCACTCTTCAAGAAAAATCTTGATGAGTTGATGGGAAATAAGAAATACACCCCGGGGATCACTTCTGTGCCTCTGCTCGACAGTGGCACAGGAAAATAACTTTCTTGGGTGGCGTAAGCCAGGGAACCTCGTTGGCTAGGCTTACATACGCCCTTGGGCCGATAGCCTAGTACCTATCTATGAACCTATGAACATATAATACAAGTGATTACAAGTATAAACAAATGCTTTGTATTTTCAGTCACAAAAAATACCAGAATCTTTGCTTTTACATGGGGGCTTTGCCACCCCCAGAAATAAACTAACTCCACCCTCATACAACCACAGAAAAAGGGGAAAACACCCAAATTATATTACAGTCAACCTGCTGAACTTTGACCGTAATATAATTTGGCCACTTCCATCACCAATATGTTACCAAAAATGTCAGCATTCAATGTTTTCCCCTTTACGTGTGTGTGATACACACACGCGCGCACACACACACACACACACACACACACACATATATATATATATATATATATATATATATATAAAATGTGAATAATCCATATAGCTGAATCTTCAGAACAGTGAACATTTTTAATGCCAGCACAAGCAATATAATAGTATAAGAGTGCAGAATATGTTCATAGGTATATTTATCAATTTATTTATTTGTCTTTGTTGACCGGGAAAAGTCTGGGTAAAAACCCATTTTCAGTGGATGTCCAGGGAGAAAATCTCCACGTTTATGTTACAAATTATGCATATTTATAATTGCAGGTTGAGCTTATTTACATGATTTTTTAAATATTTCTTTCATGAACATAGCATTTTAACACCAAAAACAAGAGAGAAATTAACATAAATTGGATAACTATTGAACTTAAAAATAAAGTACAATAAAAGTCAATGTATTTGTAGCCTGATGGCTGCAGGGAAATGATCAAACTGGGGTGTTTTTGAGGTTAGTAATTTACAGACAAGTAGTAAGGTAGCTTAAAATTTGGTGATAAGAGAGATATAAAAGGAGAAATTATGGAAATGTGTAGGAAAATAAATGAACCAAGGAGAGGGTGTAGTTAGTGTTGGTGTGTAAAAGAAGGGGAAGAGTACGAGTTTAGGAAATTAGTGTAGTATGAGGAGGAGAGATAAAGTGCAAAAACTGGGAAGCAAAGTGGCTGAAGAGTTGGACAAAAGTAATCTGAGTAAAGCTTGCCAGGTGAGCAGGAATAACAGAAGGCCTTCTTTGGCTTAGGGGCTGTTTAAGCAAAGTTTTGAAATTATTTAAGTTTTCTGTTTTAACTGTGTGGGGATTTCATTCCAGAGTTTTGACACATAATGGTAGCAGAAAGAGTTTCCAGCAGTGCTGAATGCCTTACTGATACCTAGTAAAAGTTTACTGCTGGAGCGAAGGTCTCTAGTAGGTGAACACTACAGCAGAGTATTCTGTAATTATGGGCATTTGTCTGGACAGTACAAGAGGTTGTGGGCAATGATTAGTTGAGAGCATGTCAACCGGTTTGAGAGTTTAAGCCAGTTTAATTGTTTTAATGCAAGGCATTGATGTGTTTTATAAGGCTGGTTGCAAATTTAGCAATTTTTATTACCAGGTGGTTGATGTTTGTAAGAATAGAGGATGCATATAACAGAGACAGAAGGAGGTATGTTGCTGCTAAGGTAATCTTTGCTTGATCTATCCGTTCGGGCAGATAACTTATTAAACTTATTAAAGTTTAAACTTATTAAAACCCCTGCTATTCTCTAACTCCTCTCCACTCCACCAACACTTAATATTCAACTCTTGTCACCGCTCACTTCCTCAACAATCCTTCTAACTCATTCCCTCCTCCTCCACCCTTCTTTTCCCTCTTTTCACTACTTTTTCATGACTTTTTAATCAAAGCAACTATTTTTTTTCAACTTTCGATTTCTGATAAGGTGTACATAAATTGTAATTTTATGTATACTGTTTTATATTGAAATTACTCATTTGTAACATCACATAGCTCATGTTCACCAACTTCACTACTGATATATAGTTTCATCCCAAGTGATGTTCACCACCTTGTCTACTGTCAATGAATTTGTCAATGTTTGTAACAGATTTTGAATATTGTTGTATGTGGAGCTTTTTTCCCCGCGCTTCTGTTGAAAAAGGACCTGTGTCCAGTCAGACTTTCCCGGTAAAAAAATGCAAACTAAATAAAATTTATAAATGTAAATAAATATACAGGGACTAGAGTTTTTGGTGAGTTTTCTTGATGGAATGATGTATGCGATCAAATGTGAGGTCATCATCTATTATGACTCCGAGTAGTTTTGTTTGGCTTATGGTTTCTCTTTGTGTGTTTCTGGTTAAGGTGTTGTTTTGGAGTAAAGAGCATAAGCTTGCTTGTATTTATTTATTTATTGCATTAAGCAACAAATAAGAATTTTTTTAGCCATATTTCCAAGTCAGTGAAAGATTTTTGAGTGATTTCCTGTAATTTTGTTATCGATGGGCCAGAGCAGATGGGTTCATATTACATTGTTGAAAAATAACAATTTTGAATGCTCAGAAGAATGAAATGGCAGAATATCGAAACTTTTATTGTGGGGGGCTGTGCCTTCCGCTAAATATATATACCAACTCCGAGATCGCACTACAGTGAGGAAAGGGCAAATATTCCAATCTTCACTGTACTGGGAGCCCGCAATCCGAACATCGATATCCACCGCTTTCACTCTTCTGTGCATTCGACATTGTTGTCTTTCAATAACATAATAGGACCCGAGCAGATAAGGGTTGAATCAACGTATTGGCAAGTGTTGTAGTGGTATGAAGTTTATTAATGAAAATATTAATTAGAAGGGGCCGAGTATTGACCCTTGGGGAACACCAATAAAGATTAGCTGAAATCTGAAAGGTTTTGTTGCCATTGAGTTGCTTGCTGACAGTTGCATAAATAACTGTGAAACCAGAGAGAGATAGGTAAGTGAGACCTAGAGCTGCAAGTTCAGAAAGGAGCTTTTGGTGGGACTGTGTGTCTGTTGCTTTGGAAAGGTCAAGGAAAAGTGAAGAAACAAGGTTACCCTCATTTCTGTACTGGTTTACTATGCTTGTGAAGTTCAGGAGGGTAGTAGTACTACTGTGGAGCTTGGAACTGTGCTGAGTGTTGGAGAGGAGGCTGTGTTTGGTTATATGTTTCATAAGCTAAAATGAAAGCATTTCTCAAAGATTTTAGAGAGGGGCGATGGGATTGCAGTAGGTCTATAGAGTGTTAACTCTGTTGAAGTACCTGCTTTATGAAGGGGTATAATAATGGATTTTTTTCAGATGGATGGGACATAACTTTCAGTTACTGACTGGGTGACCAGAATGGAGACAGAGGAGGCTAGTGCTTCTGCTCCTCTTTTGAGGAACTCAGTGGAAAATTTATCAACAGCTGAGCTTGTTGCTTTAAATGGTAATATTTTTTAAGTCTGATGTTGGGACAGGCTGAAAACTAAAAGAAAGTGTGTTGCTTTTGAGAATAGATGGAAGTTGGAGGGGTGAAGTGAGGTGATCATTGATTAGTGACAAAACTGACTGGATAAAATGAGTGTTGAACTGAGTGTCACTAGGCTATGTATTGTTTGAAGTAGAAGGACAGGGTGTAGTGGTATGGCCAGGGTGAAATACTTTATTTAGAGAGGGCGAAAAAAGTTTGGAGTTGTATGATTTCTTATCAGATTTGACAAGGATCTTGGTATGGGTTCTGGGATATCTAAATTTTTGGTAGGCATGTTATGTTTTATGCTTATTACAGTCTTTCCATGCTGTATCTGTTCACAGCGTGAGCTGTTTGGTCTCTTTTGTCTGCATATACTTGGCTAAAAGTCACAAGGGCCTTTTTAAGCCTAACCATGGATCCCTAATGTATCCAACAAGTTTGGTCCTCTAGAAATTATTTTTGTGATATGTATAAGATAAGGCATATGTGTTCAAACATTTACAGGTTGCCTCTATCCATGAGAGATATTGTTAACATACCAGAGGTAAATTTCTAATTTTCCACCCACTGATCCAGGTTGTCACTTGTCCCTCTCTAACATAAATGACAAGCAGGTGGGGTATTTCATTTAGATGTTTTAATACATAGAAGCACATCAGGATGGATACCAGCATCATGAAATATAAACAAACTGGTTAACAGACAGACCTTACATACATACATGCTTACATCTCAACAACTTAATACAAAATGGGAGTCAGCCTTGCACGTGCTCAGTATTTATACACTTCTGCAAGCCCTTGGATAGCTACTTAAAGGTACATACACACACATTGATCTACATCCTCTCTCAAAAAGATTGCCCTTAGTAAAAACAACATTGGAGTTAGATATGCATTATTATAGACATTAATGTTCATGTCCAAGTTGCTATGTATCTCTTACATGGTCTGGAGATATGACCAGGTCTCATAACATGTCAAGCTGGACTAAATTTAGCAACATGGACAGTCTTTGGTGAACAACTCGTATCAGGAACTTCTGGATTTGTCACACGAATGGAATATTCTGTGGAACTTCTTCTCAAATTGGAACACCACACAACTGACTCAGATAAAGAGTCTTTCTCACAGGCTATGTGCTGTGGTATAGGCTCAGATACCGGTCTCAAATGTTTATGATTCCACCTAAACTATGCTCCTTGTGATTCTACAACGTACGATCTCAGCTCTGGACAAATATTCTTCATGACACCAATCCAATCATAACCTTCGGATGTTTGCATCCTTACCACTTCTCCTTCTTATAATGGATTGAGAGGTTTGCTGGTCTCATTGTAGTAGGACTTCTGGGTTAAATGCTTCTTCAACAGATTGGCTTTCACTGACCTGTTGTTCTTGACACATGGAACCAACAACTGACTACTGATTGGTAATATGTTCTGGTTTGTCTCGACAGAAGTCTCTGAACAGCTGAACCAAGATGTTTATCACAAGGAATATTTCTGTGATTCAAGAGATTTAGGAAGACATCACTATTGTCTTGTTTGGACTTCTCTAGTAACTGTTTTGCACTTTGAACTGCACATTCTGCCAAACCATTTGACTGTGGATACTCTGAGCTACACGTGACATGAGTAAAGTCCCATTCTTTGGCAAATCTTTTAAACTGTTGGCTTGTAAACAGCGTGCCATTGTCAGAATTAATTTTGTGTAGACTGTGGTGGTGCTGTGGTAGCGTTATTGTCTCACAGTTAGACGTTGCCCGTTCGATTCTCAGTTAGAGCGTCTTCTGTGTAGCGACATGCGTGAATGGGCGTTCCTTCGTTGAAGGTTGTGCATTAGGCCCAGCAAGCCAGTACGTAAAAATCTACTGCCAATCATTAGCGGACTGGAGTTCCACTGTGGCGACCCCTAACTGGGAAAAGCCGAAAGACACAAACAAACCATGGACTACAAAATGACACCATCTTAGTAATGACAGCACTGGATGCTAGATTAGGAAGTAGGTCAATCTCGAACCAATTGGACTGAGTCTACTAACACCAAATAATGTCGATCATTCCACTCGAAAATGTCGGTGGCTACTGTCGACCAAGCTAGTTCAGGCTTCTGGTTTAGTTGAAGTGGTTCCTTCTGTTGATGTGGCTTTGTATTATTACACACAGAACAAGATAAAAGTGCTCTCTCAATGTCTTGTGACATAGAAGGCCAAAATACTATACCTCTCGCCCTTCTTTTGGTAGAGTCGGTTCCTGGGTGACCACGATGCAAGATAGTAATGTACTCTTGTTGCAAGGACTTTGGAACAATTACTTTTGGACCTTTCATAATGATACCTTTATTAGGCAAAATCTCATCTCTGTATGAAAAATAAGGTTGCACTTCTTGAGGTAAACTAGATTGTTTTGACGGCCATCCTTGATTGATAAAATGGTTGAGTCTTTGTAAAACTGGATCTGTGGCTGTGTGATCTTTCAGCTCATCAAGATGTGTGGAAGAAAGATTTCTCACTTCCATGACTTCATAATCAAGGTACTCATTCTCATGATGTTCAGTGGTGTTTCTGGGAAATCTGAACAATGTATCAGCAAGATAAAAAAGTTTGCCTTGCTTGTAGACAAGTGTGAAATTATACTTTTGCAATCTCAACATCATATGTTGCAGTCTGGCTAGAGCTGAATGCATTGGCTTTCTCAAGACAGTAATAAGAGGTTGTTGGTCTGTTTCAATCTGGAAATGTCTACAATAAACATAATTGTGGAACTTTGAACATGTAAACACAATTGCCAAAAGCTCTATCTCTATCTGGGCATACTGCATCTCAGTTTGGGTGAGAGTTCTCGATGCATAGGCAACAGGTTGACCCTCTTGTAGAATGACTGCACGAAGACCAAATTTCGAAGCACCACATGAAAGAGTAACTGGCTTGTGAACACCATAGTATCAGAGTTGGTGGACTAGCAATTCTCTGTTTCAGGACATCAAATGCTCTTTGGTGTTGCTCTAACCAAGACCAGGCTACATCTTTATGTGTCAGCTGTCTGAGCAGTGCTAAAAGTTGGCTCAAGCCTGGAATGAACTTTTCTAGATAGTTAACCATGCCAAGAAAACATTGCAGGGCTTGAACATTGTCTGGAGCTATCATCTCGAGAATGGCTGTTTGTTTAGAAGGGTCTGGTCATAGGCCTGAACTAGTAAATAAATGACCAACATAAGTAACCTCTTGTAGCCTGAACTTGCATTTCTGTGGATTGAGCCTAAGATTCACTTGAACTGCCCTTTCCAGAACTTTTCTGAGGTTTCTGTCATGCTCAGTTTCACCATTACCTCCTGCTAGTATGTCTACTATAATAGCACAAGGATACTCAGAAAAAAGTTGCTCCATTGCATGCTGAAAGACTGCACTTGCAGAATTTATCCCAAATGCCATTCTCAGAAATCTGTACCTGCCAAATGGAGTACTGAAAGTGATTAGCAATGATTATTTCTTGTCAAGCTGAATTTGCCAAAATGAACTCTTTGCATCTAAGACAGACAAAACAGTGGCATTTGGCATCAGTGCTGCGACTTCTTTGACTGCACGCATTGAATGATGATGTATTTTTAGTAACTTGTTCAAATCTTTTGGATCAATACATTTTCTGATGTCATCTGAGCTTTTCTTATGAGCTACCACCATGGAAGAAACTCATTCAGTTGAAGCAGTAGAACCAGCTAGACAAATCATACCATTTTATCTATCTTGGCCTTGTTTCTGCTCTGCATGGCTATTGGAACTTTTCGAGCTGGCCAGATAACTGGACGGATATCTGGATATAACTTCATGAAGTACACAACTGGAAGCTTCCCTAGTTTGTCTTTGAAAAAATCATCATAGGTACAAAAAATGTACAGGACAAAATTATAGTGGTCTTTCAAGCTAACATGATGGACTTCCTTATTAAGTGAAAGCAGTCCCATTTTCAAACTGTCTCTGAGCCATAATAATGACTGGACATGCCTCTTGACTGCATAAAATAAGTTGCAGCTTCTCCCAGCAGAGTAACATGAAAGCAGTATTGAACCTTCAGTTTGAATTTCTTTACCTCCATAAGCAACAAGCTTTGCACAACTTGCCAAATCAAGCCTTTCATCATGACACATTCTAGCAAATGTTTCTGCTGACATAACATTGCACATAGAAACTGTGTCAACTTGGAGCTCTATGGGTTTGCCATTTATCCGAACAGTACAAAATACTTCATTCTTTGCCCTTAAATCTACTACATTGATTGCTTCATAAAGCACTGACACACCATCCACATAAATAGTAGGGTTGCAGCTCCCTAATTGATCAACTAATTTCTTAAAATGTTCCCTTTTAATGAAAGAATGTGAGCCTTTTGATTTACAAAACCTTTTGAAATGGTTCATAGGATGATACTAGGCTATTGGCCCTGAAGCCCTAATAAGCCTAGCCAAGACTTTCGCCCATGTTCCCACAAAGTCAACACCCATTTCCCTTGTCCAACAGGGACACAGGTGGGATCCCAGGGGTGTATTTTCTGTTTCCCATCCAGTCGTCCAGGTTCCTCTTAAAGAGGGCTAGAGAGGTACTCTGCTTAACATGGGGAGGGAGTCTATTCCATAAATGGTGGAGTCTCTGGGACACAAATCTATCCCACCAAGTTCTATTAATGTCACAGACCAGGTTTAGGCCTTGCATGTGGGTTGCCACATTGGTTTTTGACTTATGGATATGCACCAACTCCATCAAGGCTGAGTCTGAGATGGCCTTGTATGCCAGACACAGGTCTCCTCTGAGCAGTCTGTATGAGACTGAGTAGAGGGACAGGGCTTTTAATCTATCTGTATGGGGCAGGTGTTTGATACCCTAGATTTTCCTGATCAGGAACCTCTGTGGTCTCTCCAGCGGCTCCATGTGCATGTCAAAGGGGGCATTGTATTCGATAATGGGTCTGACAAGGGAGGAGTACAGGGATGTTATGACCTCCTTGTTCCTGGATGAAATACCCTTAGTTATTGTACTTGTAACATTGTTGACCAAAGGCTATACATTTTTTCCTTTTAGATTCACGATTTCCACCACAATTACAACAGTTGGCAATGAAACTAGGTTGGGGCCCATGCTTTAAGTTTGCTGACTCATTCTTATACTTCACTTAGACTGTGCAAACTCTGGAATTTGTTGGAAAGCTCTGGGGTTTACCAGTGAGTGCTGCAGGGGCTTCATTTGCTGCCATCTGCGTGGGCCTGTTTCTTTTAACCACGTGCTGCTTACTATTAACATGAGCTTTGTCACTCTGCCTTCTAGAGCTATTCTCAATTGCAAGCATATTTGTGTGCTTTTCTGTGAGCTCGTACATCTGACAAATCTCAGTGGCCTTATTCAAAGTTAAATCACTGTCACAAAGCAAAATCTTTCTCACAGCATCTTTAATACCACACATAAATCTGTCCTTTATCAACTCATTCCTTAAATCACCAAATCGGCACGTTTTAGCTTTATTCCTCAAGTCAGTTATATATACTGCAAAAGTTTCACCAGGCTTTTGATCCCTTGTGTAAAATAAATCTCTTTCCATTGTAACATCTCTCTGGTGGTTACACATTTCTCTGAATTTACTTTTTAAGCACTCAGGGTCCACCCTTGACTCAGCCTGTACAACAATATGATGGTTATTTCACCCTCTCCTGCATAGACAGCAGGCACATACACAAATGAATGTTCCCTTTCAATGGCTTCTGACCTAGCTAAATTAAGCAGAGTAAATGCCTTTGAATGGTCATCTTTACCAGAAAATGCATCCTGTATGAAAATGTTGTACTCTTGCTCAAACACTCTCCAGTCCTCTGCAATATTATTGCCAAACACAAGTGCACTGGGTTTTCGAAATCCATCTGCTGTGCCCATAAAGTATGTACAAACACACTGAAAATATGGCCCTTGTAATTATGCATGAACAAACTGTTCTGTCAGCTTGTAATAACATTCAAATGCACAAGAAACTCTTTGAAATAATGCACTTTGCGAAATAAGCTGTGTAATGGCTGTATTTGCAAACTTTACTGTAATACTGCACAAAGATGCAAACACTTTATACACGTCTGATAACTTGGTGATCTTTAATTATAACAAAAATACTTGCGTAGTGAAAATGCCATTGTTTCCTTTTATTGTATTAGTTTCATGCAATTCAGACTTTATTTCAAACATTTTCTGTAGTAATTTGAATATTTTTATTAATGTTGGACATATCGGTTTGTGCAAATATCGTTTAGAGCATTCTATATGCCTCGTTTCATAATTTATGAATCAGAAATAGTTTTGAGCAAGTTCTAATACCTGAACTTTGTTTCTGACCTGTTTTGTGAATTATGTGTGCAGTAGGGATGATTCACTCCTCTATAATCCTCCAATGCCAGTTGAGTGCCTCTTGGACTTAAGTGGAAGAAACTGGAACTCTTTCTGGTAACAAATCATTTTGGCCATTCTTCTTTTAACCTCATGTCCCTTTAGACATGCTGACACCATGTCGCTGGTCCCTCTCTAAAATAGATGACAAGCAGGTGGTGTATTTCATTTAGGTGCTTTAATACATAGAAACATCAGGTTGGATAGCAGTATCATAAAATATAAACAAACTGGTTAACACACACACCTAATTACTTACATCTCAACAATTTACTACAAAATGACAGACTTGCACATGCTCAGTATTTATACACTTGTGCAAGCCGTTGGATAGCTTCTTAAAGGTACATACACAAATATTGATCTACACAGGCTATGCTTGAATAGGGTCAGGGAAGAACTCTGCTTCACATGAATGGGAAGCTGTTGCAGAGAAGAGGTATACTCTGAGTTACATACATTTCCCTCGTGCATGCCCTATTTATGTCACATGCAAGGTTTAAGTCCTTGGATCGGTTAACTCTGATGCTATTTGTTTTGCTGATATGCAAGAGGTTCATCAGAGTGGGAACCTGGGATGCCTTGTATGCCAGACATAGATGACCCCTCAACAGTATGTATGAAACAGAATATAGGGATAGAGCTTTGTGGTGATCCACATAAGACATATTGTTAATGCCCTATATTCTTTCTGTGAGGAATCTCTGTGGACTTTCCAGCTGTTGCATGTGCCTCATCAGATACATACTGAAGGGGCATTGTACTCAATGATGGATCTGATGAGGGCTGAGTACAGTGGAACGATGACTTTCTTGGTCCTAGATGCCATAAACATGCTTATAAGCTGAGCAACACAGAATGATTTCCTGTTAGTCAAAAGCCAAGTTACTGTGTACATATGCCCCCAGATCCCTGACTACTCAGCCAACTCTTTGGGGTGTGTTATCAGTGAGGTAGTTTCCTTGAGTAGCTGACTTCCCAAAGGGTACTATTATGCATTTCTTGAGTTTTAAAATGTGTCTATGGCACTAGCTATTTGTCTGCATTATCTCTTCCTGAAGGATATTACTGTCTTTGGGGATACTATGACTACTCTCATTTTGCAATCATCTGCAAACTTGGTCAACTAGAGGCCCTTAATATTGGACTTGATTTCCAAGAGGTAGATGCTAAAAAGTAGAGGACCCAGCATTGAGCCTTGTGGGATTCTTCTAGAGACCAGCTTCTTTGTAGAGATGAACTCCCCTATGGTAACTTCCTGGGTCCTATCTGAGACCCAGCTTGTAATCCAGTATGCAATATGTGGCATTACTTAGTGTGAGATCGAGATACAGCAGGAATTCAGAATTTGCACTTTTGCAACTGTTATGCAATCTCTGAATTTGTATATTTAAGTAGTAGGGGTGCAGAAAAAAAAGTTTTGTATTTTTTATGGTTTTTCATTATTTCTATCTTTTGTGGTTCAAACACTTTAAGTGTTTGAATATATGCAGCACACTTTGATATATATGTATGGGTGCCTGTAATATGGCTGAATATTTATATGAACAACAGCTGTTTTGTTGACACAATCTGGTTGACAGAACAGCTGATCGACATTTGTGTGAGATCACAACATTACCAGGGTTGTGGAGTATTCCATTTTTCCTGGTATTGTGTGATCTTAGAGTTGGAATAATTAATTAGAATGGGAGAGCAGGGGTTGTAGAGTGGCATGCTCCGGGGTTATTTCTCAGGGCATGCAACACTGCCTTATTGACCTTTTTGTCAATTTTTTTGTCAACATTGCAGACACTGACATTTGGGAGTTTTGCTTTTATTTAGTTTACACACATATATGTAATATATCCATAAACAAGTGCACGGAAGGCAAATGCTACATGTATAAATATATCTATATAAAATGCATGAGTATGCATGTATATATGTACATGTGCTGTATATATTTATTTCTTGTTATTATTGTTTTATTTGTTTGTGTGTATGTGGATGTCAGAAAGATGATGATATAAACTACCATCTAATAACAGGGGAGATGAAATGAAAACAGATTTTTTGACCATTGTAATTGAGATACTCTTTATAACACACACACACACACAGACACACTATATATATATATATATATATATATATATATAGTCTACAGATTTAAAGTAAGAGCAACTTGCATAAGTGAGTGTAACAGAGTAGAAACAGAATTAGAAGAATACTCTGAATGGGATTTCTCTTCAAAGTAGGAACTTTAAGTTCTGTGGCAGGGAACTGGTTCACCTGTAATTTAGTTATCTTTGATATTCTTAACTCTTTGTTTTTACTGTCTATATCAAATAAAATGAACACCCAGTCATCTTTTTGTTTTATGTAGTCATTATTTTAAAGCTGTGGATTATTATAGAGATGATAGAAAAGCAATTAGAAATAGTAATATGAATGTGATTGACAAAAGGCAGGATTCACGAAGCCTCCGTGTAAGAGTTACAAGGCTTACACGGAGGCTGCACTTAAAAGGTGTGACGTCAGCATGTCATGCATATGCATGAGGGCATGCTGAATCACACCTAAGGCTTACACGGTCCGTGGAAGACAGTAGGGGGCGTGTCCGTAGGCTGAGCCCTGCAAGCGGACACGCCCCAGAAGAGTAAAAGTGCCTAAAGTAAACCCCCACGACAGAGTACATGGAAATGTGAATAAACACAACACAACACATGCCCCCACAGACTATGAACATAAAATTATATAAATGAACATGTTATATTTTTTTTAAATTATAAAGATGTTTGCCCGTGAGTGCTCGTTATGCTGGCGTGCCCGTAGCTCAGCCACAGTTAGCAGTAAGTGGAAAAGCATATAAGAACTAGCTATGCAAAGTAAGAAAAAAAGCAATAGCGTAGCGGTAGAGACGTTGGCTGAAGAGCAGGCAGTCATGGTTCGAGCCCCCACAACATCAATTTTTATTTTTACTGAAATAAGCACGAAACAAGTCCCTGACATATATGTACACATATAAAATTATATTTTATGTAAAATGTAATGAAATAGGCCATTTATTTTGAAGAAATGTGAGATAACAAAATAATAAAAAATGCCAGATGTGCCTATAGCTGAGCTACAGTTTAACAAGTTGAGTTCATCTGCCCGTAGGTAAGCAGTGGTTTAACAGGTGTAAAATGAGTGCCCGAAGGTGAGCAGTGGTTTAACAGGTGTAAAATGAGTGCCCGAAGGTGAGCAGTGGTTTAACAGGTGCAAAATGAGTGCCCGTAGGTGAGCAGTGGTTTAACACGCTGAAACTGTGTGCCCATGGCTGAGTTGAGCATAATATGCGTGCTGACAGCCAAATGACGTGTAAACCAGCGTACCCTGTTTGCGCGGAGCTGCGCACCGCGCCAACAAGCTAACCGTTGGGCAACGTTGAGCAAGCTGTAACAAAACTGCCTTTATACAGACACACCCCCTAGCCTGTCTAGACCATCATAAAATATAAAAAGCAGTGGCCAGGTTCGAACCCAGAATACCATGCACCATAGTCAAGGTACTGAACCACTAAGCCATGACAGCTGTACTTAGAAATGCAGTAATAGCAAATATATAGGAATGAATAGAAAGAGGAGCATGACAAAGCAGGTTTTGTGAAGCTGATACAATTCCAAATGGCCAATCACAGATAAGTGTGGGAAAAATGGCATATATAAGCCCCATAGGTGGGAATACACAGCATAACCGATTGTAGAACTAACTTGCAGCCAGAATGTCAGGAGTAGGTGAGGGTAGTTGCTTCCAAGCACAGAGGTGGGGCATTGAGGAGTCCAGATATATGGTCTGGCTCCTTGTCCACAATCATGAGGCCCAACTCATGCAGGGCCAGGTCCTGTGGGGAGCATATAGGGCTGAGGCGTGGGACCGGTTGGCTCATGATCTCACCAGTGCCACAGGGATTCCAAGGACTGGTGAGCAGGTCCGTCACCACCATGCGGACCTGAAGAGACGTAAGCAGGACCAACTGAACCTTTGGATCCAGGAGGCCCGGCAAATGCCCAACGCCCCACTACTGAGTAAGTTACATCTAATTATGTATGTAAGAAATTAACCTAGCTGATATTATGGAGATGTGTATTCCAATATTACTTTTTTTATATTACAGCTGCAGGTGTCCGTTCTGTGAACCGCAGAGCCTATGGCGATAGGCTGGTGCGGTTGCGCCACCAGGCAGGTCAGTAATCCTCTCCCTGTAACTGTAAATAAATATAAAGTATAACAGTTAGCAAAAGAGTGCAGTGTAGTCACTAAGTAATAAAATGTGCAAGTAACAGTGTAAGAGTGTTTGCAAGTATTGCTTGATTACAAAAGTGTGTTGCAGTCTGTAATCCAAACAGAAAAATGAAAATGTCTGAAATAAAGTCTGAAATAAAGATGCCCCACCTGTAATATAATAGTACACAACCTGCAGCAGGCTGAAAAGTACAGCTGCAGAAGATGAGCAAATCACATGTGTGAAATATATCCCTGTTGAAATACTGAAACATGACAGAAGTGAGACTGTTGGAAAGGATTGTAATAACTACAGGTAAAACATGTCAATAAAGCCTAGAAGTAAGTACCATCCTGAATTGTAAAAATAAAACAAGTGAGAGAGTGTGAGAAAGAGTTATGAATCCACCAATAAAGTAGTAATAACTCCTGAATAAAGTATACTGCAGTTAGTACAGAATTAAATGAATGTGACAAGCAGAACCAAACTACGAAATGTGTTCAAAATGTTCCTGCAGCTGGAATGTGTATCCCAAAATCTGGATATGTTGCTCTCAGTCTGCAATATGCAGATAGTATGATTGTCTGAAATACCAAACATCCACAGTTGTCTATAGCTATATAAAGCAAATGTAGCAGGATGATGTAGCTGAACAAAGCCAGATATGAACGTGTATGAATAAAAATGAAAATGTATATTGATGTAGCAGTAACATTCCTATCACCAACTTGAAGTAGTTATCACATAGGAAACTGTAGTGAGAACTGTAGTGTGTATATATCTGCAGCTATTAGAAATGTACAGCATATGTATTGGTATTTGAAGGTGTTAATTATATTTTCTTCACCCCTAGCCTATAACCACATATAATCCATTCCACATGAAATTGGTATGTGCAATCACAATTAACACCCCTGGACATTTGTCCTGTTGGGTCATACATATTTGCATGTACGTTGATGCATCTGCCCTGTTCATACATCCAAACCTGATGGCCTGTTGCCATCAATCAACCCTGCATGTTGTTGGACTGTGTATTGCTGTTCAAATTATGCATGTGTTATGCTCGCTGTTCAATGGTGTGAATATCTAGGTGTTTGGTTAATGGGAATACTAATGCATGCTGTTACAACTAATTGTGAATGGTATTGTATGTTACTAACCCAAATTGTCATGACATAATGCAAAACATAGGACAACAGGGAAGACGGGTTCCAGCGGACCCACCTCTCCCACCTCAGCTGACGAGTGCACCTGGCAGTAGTGCCCAGTCCGGACCCTCCGGTGGCCCTGTGCCACCTGCGGGTGGAAGCGCTGCAGGGGATGGGGCTCATCCCCCCTCTGCAAGTGTGGCCGGAGGAGAACCACCACTCACCCTCCGTAGCGTCCGGACTGTGGTGCATAGGGAGATCCAGGAATCTGTTCTTGGGCCCCTATGCCAGCTTGAGGCACAGGTGGCACAACTAATGGGCATGCCTGTTGCCCGGCCTACACAGCCCCCAGCACAGCCCCGTCCTGGGCAGTGAAGGTACAGTGGCAACTGCCCATGGGTGGGGATATCAGTTCCACTGTTGCCATCTGTGGGCTCATGGGCTCTGGATATCCAAACATCCGTCCCCGTCAATTGTGTAACCCCCCCACACATGTCATACACCGCCCCTGTATGCATCTTGTTTGTCTTGTCTGTTGACCTACCCAACCTACCTCCCCAGCTATACCGACTTCCTTTACCTGACATAGCACTCTCACCTGAAAAAAATAAATAAATAAATAAAGGGCACTCTGTACCCACAAAAAAATTATGCCCCATACATAGCTGCCCATTTCGCACACATGTCTGCTGGACATGGAAACTGTCAATTACAATTGGCTGCACAACAAGTATTATTGTTGTCCTTACACCTCTCTCAGGGGTGGAAGGTTTCAAATGTCACACCAAATTACAAACATATGCACAGCTGTTGCTGATGAAGAAATGGGCAGCTATGGGCCTTACCTACATCCCTCCTGCAAAACCCAAGCTTGTTTCCCTACTGTCTTACCCTCTTTGTGACCCCTTTCTCACCACTTTCCTGTCTCCCCATTTTCATTTCTTTCAAAGAAAATAGCACGGGTGTGCGCACGAGTAAGCACTGTTAAGCGGTTGTAAGCGGGTGTGCGTGGAGCTGAACGCCAGTGCGCATGCGGGAGCTCCGCGCAAACCAGCGCTAACCCGGTTACAACTGCTTAAAAGTGACTTTGTCACTCTGAATGACAGGTCCTGTAGTCTGTTCAAAAGCAAAATAAAATCCCACTGTCAGTCCTGAACCCAGGACCTTGGAAACAGTAGTCTGCATGACTTACCACTAAGCCATGACTGTTATATAAGAACATTGTGCTACAATAAATATATCATGTAATAGTAGGAATGAATGTAAAGGGAATATAGGATGTGTAGTACACAAAGCATGTCATGTATATTTACTGTCAAATCTAGTGGATTTCTATAATAGTAGTGTGTGAACAGAAACAGCTATGGTAGTTGGTAGCTAGTAGGTAATAATGTCAGTTATTATATATATATATATATATATATATATATATATATATATATATATATATATATATAGTTGTAGGTGTCAGTGTACATACACACTTAGTACAGGAAACAGGAGAGATGAATGGAGAAATATTAATCTACAACACAGCCTGAATTATGAGAAAGATACTAACCTTTACACTCACAGAACAGTGTCCACAGCATACCAGCATGGTCCCCGCCCTTACAATCTGAAAGGGCAACGCCTATCTCACATACCCTTTTATAGCACTGTCCTGAAATCACAGTGAGAACTGCAATCAGTACACAACTGGCTGCATGCAATTAGCAAATGCTGGCTAACAATTGGTGCAGAGGCCATCACATGGACATATGCAGATACCTACAAAAGCATCCTGTACTCCCAGTCCACGCATGCAATACTTTCATTGCACCATCTGGAGGCAGAGAGAGAGAGAGAGAGAGTAAAAGAAAGAAAAAAAGAAAAGAAAAACACAAACAAAAACTACACTTAAGAAAAACTAAGTTGAAGCTGTCATCTGTGACAGTATCAAGCTGGGCTAGCAGCAGCAGGAACCTATACAAACGGTAACGCAATCAGCTGTGACAAACACAGGTAATGTAAAGTAACAATTTAATAGTCTACATACTGTGAACCCTCCATATGTGTTATTGGTCTGTATCTATATGTATGTCTATGTGATAAGTTGTGTGTACGTTGTTTTACCCAAAGGGGATGACTATACATTTCATGCCATTCAGTGTTAGGCCATGATTCTGGCACCAGTTGTCCGTTTCAGTGAGGCTTGTCTGTAAGATGTGTGTGTCAGCTGGTGTATCAACTATGGCTCCTAGTTTGCAGTCATCTGGGAACTTTGTCATCCACAACCCACCCATGTTTGCTTTCACATCTGAGAAGTAAATGCCAAACAAGAGGGGTCCTAGGACAGAGCCCTGTGGGATACCACTTGTGACTGGCTGTGAGTCTGACATGGCTCCCGCAATTTTGACTTTATGGATTCTGTTGTTCAACTAGTTTGCAACCCATCATGTGACATATGTATTAACATTTAAGCTGATGAGCTTGTCTATGATGCTTGAGTGGGGTATTGTGTTGAAGGCCTTAGGCAAGTCCAGGTAGGCTGTATGGACTGCTTTGCCCTCATCAATGGCTGTAGTGACTGTTTTGAAAAAGTCAACCAGGTTCAAAAGGCAGGATCAGCCCTTCACAAAGCCAAACTGGGTGGGATCAAGTGTCTGTAGGTCCCCAATATCGCTGTATATGCGTTCCATAATGAATCTTTCCATAGCTTTGCAGCCCAGGCTGGTTAAGCTTATGGGGCGGTAGTTCCCAGGGTCTGTAGAGGTGCCTCCTTTGTGGAGTGGGACCACTGTTGCTGTACGCCAGTGTTCAGGTACATATCCCGTAGTAAGGCTAAGGTTAAATATCAGTTTTATATGCGGTTGTAGCTCCTCTTGGAGTTCACGTAGCACACATCCAGGGATACCATCAGGTCCCATTGATGCTGTGTGTTCTGCTTTGCTGAGGGCGGCCCTCACCTGGACATCTGAGATGACAGGGAGGTTACATTCAGCTGTGATAAGCATTTCTTCTTCTGGGGGAGAGGGAGGGGGGATATTTGCACTGAACCTGTCTGCCAGAATGTTGCCAATATCTGTGGGTTCAGTGAATTTTATGTAGTTGTGTACTAACTCTGAGCATATCTGAGGCTTTTGGTCCATGTTTCTAACAAAACTGAAGAAGGCCTTGTGGTTATCTTTAGTGTCCTTGGCCATTTCTCTCTCAGAGTTGGCCTTGGATGTTGTTATGAGAGAACTTAGCTTTTTACTAGTGCTGACCACAGATGCCTTCCCTTTATGTGATTCTGCTCTGTCCTTCAGTAGCCTCCTTCTATCATTATACAATTTGTCTTTGGCTGGGGTCCACCAGACAGGATGCTTAACCTTTGTGCATAGGATCTGGGTTAGAATTGTGTGTGCATGTTTCATGCATTCTTGGGGATGTCCGTGGGAAGCATTTGCAAAGGGGTCAGCATTGTGGGTTGTGGCTTCCACTGGCCCAGTGGGCTGCATGGATACCATCACAGTCCTAACAAGTGAAAATCTGTCTATTCACATATATTTCGAAGTAGTCTACTGTGCTGGTGGTGGTGGTGGGATATGTATATCCAGGCCGATTAGTTTGTGTCCAGATCACACTAGTGGATGACTTTCCACATACAGTACCATGTTATGAACCCCCAGAGTGAGGTGGTGCATTGGACCTGTCTCAGTGTGCTGACTAATGGGGCTTGGTACTATGTTGTATGGAATATGGCAGGTATTGTTGCACAGGTGTTGGCTGAGCACTGATATCTGGCCATGTACATGTGTATCCCCCAAGAGACACACACGTGCTACATATGGGAGCAGTAGTATATCACTACAGTTGAGTATCATGTATAGTATGTGTGCCATATTTTGCTGACATAGTTTGCTGATATCCTGTTTGTGTTCTCTTTCAGGGACATGGCGCGTCAGCGAAATCCTGCCTACTCTGCTGCAGAAGATGAAGAGATGCACCAGAGCCTGGTGCGGGATTATGACATACTGTTTTCCCGCACCAGCCAGAATCATCAGGAGAGGGCTGCACTGTGGCAAGACCTTGTCCGTAGGGTAAATGACATTGGCACGCATAATAGGACATATGAGCAGGTACATCACTGCAGTGATTTAATCAGAAATGTCTGTCAGCGTGCGTCGGATATCCACAGGCAACAGGTCGCCACAGGAGGTGGGGTGGCCACACATCCCCCCTCACCAGACTGGAGGGGCTACTCCTAAGTATTGTGGCTCCAGCCCAGGAACATCAACAGCAACACACTTGCATTATGATGGAGGCTGGAGCCACACACCAACACGACATGGAGCATGCAGGTAATATGCCATATGTACACTTGACTGTTCTGTACACTGTTAGTTTATGCATGTGTAAGATGTGTCCTTGGTATGTAGCTGTCAACATAGTATGTAATTGTGCAGGTGTGATATTGCCAATATCAGCAGCTGACATGTGAAAGGCAACTGTTGTACTAATGAACTGTATCATATGCAGTATCAATGGCACAGTTGTGCCCACTAACATTAATCCCCTCATTTCTGCAGGTCCCTCTGGTGTTACAGCAAGGCAGCCCATCCATGCTGGTGAGTGTGTATTAACAATACCTATAATAGTTCTGATAGTGCTAGTAATAATAGTGTAACTCAGTAGTGCTCTGTGTGTATACTGCGGTGTGTGCATGTGTGCGTGTGTCCATGTGTGCACATGTGCATGTGTGCATGTGTGCGTGTCCACGTCTGCATGTGTGCATGTGTCCACGTCTGCATGTGTGCATGTGTGCATATGTGCACGTGTGCATATGTGCATGTGTGCATGTGTCCACGTGTGCATGTGTGCATGTGTGCATCACTGGTAACATTGTGTAGATATTGTAAACTGTGTTTCCTGTCTTCCTCTCACATGTTCTGGTGCTGCTCTGGTGTCCTGCAGCAGGGAACCTGAATCTGGTGCCACAGGTACTGATAATGATGATATCTGTGTAATGGCACAGGAAGGTGTGTCAGGGTCCATCATTGGTCAGCCAATTGACAGTACACAGCTGTCAACCCCATCATTGCGCACAGTCATCCTGCCAGTACATCCTATGTCACCAATGTCCCTAGGTGATGGACAGGATACAGAGGGCATTGACCAGGGTAATGTGGTATCTGTGGCACATGCTTCCCCACACAGCAGCCATGGGCAGGGTCCTGAGATGGTACCACATAGACAGTTGCCCATGGGTTCTCGTGGGAGCATCCGTGGGCGTACTGCCTCTGGCAGACATGCACAAAGAGGTCTGTCAACCTCAGCTATGTTTTGGGCTGTCATGCAGGCACAGTCACGTATGGAAAGGTACACCAGACAGGGTCTGAGGGAGCTGAGAGCATGTCGCACATCCATGACTGACAGTATGCGTGACATTGCGGATGCTATCCGTAATTTCACCGATGTCATAGACAGACGTTGTGTGGACATATTACAGCAGTTCCACAACTACATGTCCATGTGCCAGGGCAATGGTGGACGGTTGCGGCGTCGACGTGGCCGTATGCCAGCAACAGCAGCAGCTGGCAGTCGGCGCGGACGACAACAGGCCCACGGACACCCCCATAGTGCCAGCAGCAGCCCCAGCAATGCTGGGTCTGTGCTGTCATCAGACTGCCCCAGGAGACCACATGCACGTGGCTCTGGACAGTCCCAACAGGGACCTGTGTCCAGTCAACGAACACCCGCTTCTGATGACAGTACCCAGTCTGGCTTAGTACTGGATACGGTCCGTAGCACCCCTGCCAGGCACAGGTACCATGTCCGTGGCCACAGACACTGATCTGTATGACCTGCCAGGTGCAGTCTGTGGCTGTCCACAAACTCCAGTATATGGCACCCATGAGGTGGAACTGTGTGCATGCATACACACATGCGAAATGTTAACACCTAGGGCTACCACATACACGCACACACTGAATCAACAGTGCCCCACCCTGTACTGCTGTCCCTCACCAACACACATACACATACATGTCAATTGGTGGTATCAGTGGCAGACTCAGGCATACCTAGTTCACACCCTGTGCATATGATGAAGCTATGCCACCTCCTGCAATCTCCAACATCAGTGCAGGAACAGGTTAACATGTTGCTGATGCACAGGGTGACTACATAGAAGTGTATTACTAGTATCATGTTGGTAACAGTACAGTGTGCTGATATGATTGTGTGTATATCCCAGCATGCCTGATGCAGTAACTGTATGACTGTCCTGAATTGTTATCTACACCCATAGTAAGTACCATA
Organism: Protopterus annectens; assembly: GCF_019279795.1. Lineage (NCBI taxonomy): Eukaryota > Metazoa > Chordata > Ceratodontiformes > Protopteridae > Protopterus > Protopterus annectens. The sequence continues at coordinate 1,945,432,254 of NC_056731.1, forward strand.
GTGTAACAGCTGCACATTATTGCATACCGGTGGTAAGGATGTCAACAGATAGCCACATACATAGGTAGCACAGGAGAGAAGGTAATGCAAGTAGTGATAGGCAATGATGGACATGTACACTAATGGTGGCATGTTGCCCACAACGACTATGCAATGTGGATGTTTGCGCATGTTGATGTGTGTGCAGTACCAATTTAATTTAAATTAAATTACATTTTAAATAATATCAGTTTTACCATGGACATCTGAGCTGTGCATTCCTGGGTACATGTTTATAGTGCCTGCATATTTGCACTGTTACCTACTGGAAGTGGTACCCCTTCTTTGTTGTACAATGGACTACTTCCAGCTCTGCTTACTGTAGCTTTGTTTGCATGCATGTTTGCTTGAGGTTCCCTGGAACACTGATTCCACCTGCAATGCAGATTTACAGAGCTTCTGTGGATTCCTAGTGACATCTGCATAGCGTACTATACGTATGTCAATGTCTCACTTGACAGAACGTCACTGTCTGTCCTGTTCGCATGTACGTTGCCTGTGACACATTGCATATGACTTACCTGGCATTTGCCCACGTGTGCAGTCATAAATGCCAGAGCTATGAAATCAGAAGCAGTACACCCACACATACTCACCTTCAGTATGTTGTTCCCCATTGGCCCTATGTGTTGGTAATCACCATGGCAATCACACTACTATGGTAGCATGTGCAAAGGTAACTTGTGAATCACCTCTATGGTCCAGTTGTGGTATATGTGAGTCATGTGGCAATGTCACAGCTGCCACATATATGCAGTCAACCCTCTCCCCTGGCCAGGAACGTACAACACATGTGTGAGATGCAACCACATAGCCAATCTGGGGACTGAGCACTCTGAACCCAGTACTGCCATACCCTGTCAGGTGGCATGACATACTACAGTGACTACAATACCAGTCTGACATAGACCTGCACTGACAGCAATCCAAACACATGAACACACTGGGGCATACTTGGAGCCTCAGAATAGCATCCTGCCTGAGCATCACACACCTCCGCAGCTGGCACACAGGCATACGTTAAGTCGGAACAGAGCACATGCCACACATGGCACACACATCCTGTGTGCCAAACACTCACAGCCTGTAGGGCTACACAACACACCTGCTACAGATGTGTCAGGTACCTCTCTTGGCTGGTGCAGTGGGGTCCCGCACAACAGGCTGTACATGGTGAAGGTCACAGTGATATGCCCGTGGGGCACTATGGTCCACCACATAACACATGCATACAGGTCAGTCAGAGGCATGGACACATATGACTCAGTCATTGTCCATGCCACTATGGAAGACCTGAGATGTACCTCCCTGGACTACATGATAGGGAACATAGAAGGGCTCTCTCAGCATATGGCATGGGCTGGTATGAACCTGACCTTGGTTGCCATCATACCCTCACCAGGTATGCTACCACAATATGTAGGAAGGGTGTTCTATGTCTACATTTTGCTCAATCTCCAATGTCATTCATAGGGTATCCAATGGCTGTCAGTGTGTGCTTACATGCTAGGGAAGCCACAATGATTTGCGAGGGGGCAGCTTGCACGTGTCACCCATGGGCCATTGTATATTGGCGAAGCCTCTTGATACACACATAGTGCCTTTTGCTGCAGGGCTCAGATTACATAGCCACCTCCACGGGTATCACACGGGATAGGACACTAACAGTAATGCTACACAATACCAGCAGTGTACACCGCAAGATGCATGCACTGGACACTGTCCTCAGCATGGTAAACTGCAATATCTGTGCAGTAACAGATTCCTGATTCACGGCTCACAGGTGCAACCCATCACTGCCAGGTTATACCTCATACCATGCCCGTCATCCCCTACACATGTACCACACATGAACAGGGGGGAGGTATCTCAAGGCACCACAGATACACACACCTCCAGGTTGTTGGCACAGCACAAAGCATCAAGGCCTATCCATGTGCAGCTAACAGTGTGTTGGACTGCCTTCTGGTTCATAGCCTGGCACACACAACCCTCCCATACACAGGAAACCCACCTGTTCTCCCTAACAACACTGGGAATATGACGGTCTCTACATATGTCTTTATATGGCTGGACTGCATCCAGCCGAACATTGTGTGTGAGCATTACTGTAGCTACAACACACTAGCTGAAAGGTTCCCAGCATGTAGTCACTGAAGTGCAGTGGAACAACATGTTACCACTCCCACAACAGGTGGGAACATGCAGCACCTGTTCATCGACTACATGTAGACTATATGGCCCAGACCAGATGTGTATCCCCCGCTGTTAGGATGATACCATATACAACTCACACTGTATATACACATACCGCATGCAGCCCCTTCACAGTAAGACACAGTCATAATGTTATGCAGTGCAAATACCATTTATTCACTTGAGGCACATGTCAGACATGGGAACTATTGAAGGTCACAGGTATATATGTGTATGTGGCACACACATACATCATGTGTGCATTGCCATTGCTGGTTTAAGCAATGTCATGCATTGTTATGAACAACAACCCACACATGGGCATTTTGTGTGACACAAACACACGTGGCAGTTGTGGGTTTCCAAAACATACCTATCTGTGCTCTGACAGTAGTAATAGACCCAGTAGAGGAGTGCACTATTTGCATTACTGGGCGATTTGCCCTGTTTGGCTGTACTTATAGTGTGGTTACATCACCTGTGTTTACTGGGGGAATATGCAGCATCTGGTGTATTGTAGTAGTTGCCAAAAGGAACTGTTCTCTCACACTTGCAATTACACACACCCTACTACCCCCCCCACACACACACTTGCCATTTGCAGGATTCATACCCCTACCTAACTATGTTATGACACTTGAGAGAGACGCATTAGCAGAGTGCACTATTCAAATTACTGGGTGGTTCCTCTTCTCCGGCTGTACTTATAGGGTGCTGACATCATCAGTGTTTGGAAAGGGTAATGTGCATCATGTAGTGTGTTCTCCTAATTGCCAAAAAGCACATATCTTTCATACAGACTTACAAACACACACACTCCCCTCATCCAAACACACACACTTGCCATTTGCAGGATTCAAACCCCTACCTAATTATGTTATGACACTTGTGAGAGACGCATTAGCAGAGCGCGCTATTTGAATTACTGGGAGGTTTCCCCTTCTCCGGCTGTACTTATAGGGTGCTGACATCATCAGTGTTTGGAAAGGGTAATGTGCATCATGTAGTGTGTTCCCCTAGTTGCCAAAAGGGACATTTCTTTCATACAGACTTGCACACACACTAACCCCCCTCCACACACACTGGGCATTTGCAGGATTCAAACCCCTACCTAACTATGTTATGACACTCGAGACGGATGCATTAGCAGAGCGCGCTATTCGAATTACTGGGAGGTTTCCCTTCTCCGGCTGTACTTATAGGGTGCTGACATCATCAGTGTTTGGAAAGGGTAATGTGCATCATGTAGTGTGTTCCCCTAGTTGCCAAAAGGGACATTTCTTTCATACAGACTTGCACACACACTAACCCCCCTCCACACACACTGGGCATTTGCAGGATAAAAACCCCTACCTAACTATGTTATGACACTCGAGACGGATGCATTAGCAGAGCGCGCTATTCGAATTACTGGGAGGTTTCCCTTCTCCGGCTGTACTTAGAGGGCGCTGACATCATCAGTGTTTGGAAAGGGTAATGTGCATCATGTAGTGTGTTCCCCTAGTTGCCAAAAAGGACATTTCTTTCATACAGACTTGCACACACACTAACCCCCCTCCACACACACTGGGCATTTGCAGGATTCAAACCCCTACCTAACTATGTTATGACACTCGAGACGGATGCATTAGCAGAGCACACTATTCGCATTACTGGGAGGTTTCCCTTCCCCTGCTGTACTTATAGGGTGCTGACATCATCAGTGTTTAGAAAGGGGAATGTGCATCCTGTAGTGTGTTTTCCCAGTTACCAAAAGGAACATTTCCCTCACACAGACTTGCACACACAACAACCCCGCTCACCCACACACACACACACACACACACACACACACACACACACACACACACACACACACACACACACACACACACACACTGAGCATTTGCAGGCTTCAAACCCCTACCTAACTATATTATGACACTTGAGGGAGATGCATTAGCAGAGAGCACTATCCGAATTACTGGGCATCTGTTCTGCACCTGCAGTATTTATAGGGTGCTGACATCATTATTTCTACAGAGGTATGTACATCTAGTACTACCTGTCAGGTGGGGGATAGCATATATATGCATTTGCAGCCACCTACTTCAGGGTCAGATATCCACATCGCACTGGCAGGTTATGTTCTATACCATGCTTCGTGACCACAGGACCTGTAACACACAGCACAACCAGTCCAGAACACCCCTTCCACATCCAGGACACACACTTTGCTTTCCTGGGAACAGTGCCAGGATATGCAGGTGTTCACATACACCATTCCAGTTGTTAACGTCAGGTACAGGCATATTGTGTGTGGGAACTACTCAGGCCTCTACAACATTACCCTACAGCCACTACAATTTGTGAGTCCATGTGCTATGGCAGAACCACTCACCACAGCCACAAGGGGGAATACATATTGCACCTGACCATCTGCAACATGGGTACTCACTGTTCCACACCAGAGGTAGACCACCATTGTTGATATCTGACCATACCCACCTTTCCCTGGACATCCATATCCCATCCCCACCCCCAGGCAAGGTTGTCACTGCAAACAAACTGTATTTATCACAAGCAGACTTTACACTTGTGAGGACTGGGGTGGAAGACTTCAAAGGACCCATGCTGGGGGAGTATACAGGCCACTCTGCACAATCCTTGACAATTGCATTCTATCAGCATGTGGAAGGTTTGCATTGATCATGCTGTCCCAAATATACCCATGACTGCTCCACAACAGGACACCTGTCAGGTGCACACCAGCCATATATGAGCTGTCCAACAGACAGAGTGAGCTAATACATTGCAGAGCAGTAGCCCACAGAGGGAGGACATCTCTGAACAGTACCGGCACGACACTTCAATCCCACATAATCATCACGACACAGTGTTGACAGTGAAATTGTCCAGACACTGCAGATAAGGCTCCCCTCAGTCTGTTATTGACGCCCACTTACTGTTAGAGGTCCTCAGCAACCCTCTTCCAGCACACACCAACAACATGGATGTGGCTTAGCACATTCAAACCCTGGGATCTCCACTGTGTCCCTGCTTGACAGAGGCACAGCACACTAGCCTCACACGGTGCCTTATGTGACCTACTTTACAGTGGCACAGTAGCCTACTGTACTGGGGAGGCAGACGCCAAGCACACTCTGGCTAAGCTGTCATTCCCTAGGGAAAACAGCCTAGTGTTGACCTCTACACCCGTATGTTTAATTGTCAGATGCACATTACTTGTTGCTGATAGACTGTTTGCAGGTCTTTATTGCCATAGCATTCCCTGTTTGTATGAACAACGTGTGTATCTGTGGAAGATGTTTGCATATGGGAGGGATCCACTATATCACGTATGTCTCTGTAGTCATTTAACTGTGTGCACTGGGCAGATTGCTGTAATGTGGTTGGTTCCTGGAATAACACATACACATACAAGATATGTGTGGCCAACTGCTAAACTGAGATTTGGCCTAAGTGTGAGAGCATGCCCAGTTCAGCCTTCCCATGGCATGTTGTCTGACATATGTCTCATTTATCAAAGTGTGCGAGCATGCCCAGTGTGTGCTTTCCATATGTTGAACTCTGCAGCCCACCACATTTGTGGATGAGTGTGAACTTCAACAATATCTCCCGTTTATGGTTGTGTGTTGTGTGTCATGTTGTGTAGTTACTGTCCAACTGCTTTGTGTGTGAACACAACAGGGATTATACTGTGCCTGCAGGGTTTGCATGGGATACTTTGCATACAGTTGTCAACATCCTTTCATACTGACCTAACACTGTAGTACCTATAGTGTACTGGTTCAGTACTTTCACTGTGGTGGACAGTATCCTGGGCTTTAGTCCTATCACTGCTTTACATTTCCATAGTGAGCACAACAGCCTGGTTAGGGGCCAGTTGTGCACATCTGACCATGCTGCATTATGTTCAGATATGAACTACTTATACCAGGCTTGTCCAACATTGGTAGTGTATTCCACAACATAGGTGTACATTGGCAAACAGTAGCGATGTGCCCTAGGCCATTTCTAATGCTAGTCGGAGAGTGTGTTTGCCCTTCACACACATTGTAAGTGGAGTTTGCCATGACATATGTCATGGTTAGTATACTGTGCCTCCGTCTACCTGTGACATAACAGTGATACCCAGGGTAAACCTACCATCTCCCATCCACTCATCACGATTCCTCTTGAGGAGAATCGATGAGTGACTCTATGGATAACCTGTACTGGGAGTTTACTCACGAGTGGGGGTGGCTTCTGTGTTATGGATCATGCAGTACAGCTTGTCCTATGTATGTCAGTGCTGGGGTTCAGGTCTCTCATGTGCATAGCTCACTGCCATTCAGATTGTACAAGGTGCAGCATGTTCATTGATTCCAGCTTGGACATGGCTTTATACATCAGGCACAGCCTGCCTCTGGGTGGACAGCATGGCGGTGTGTGGAGCTGCACTCTGTTTAATCAGGCAACACATTACATGTGTTCCAGCTCTTTCATACTCCTGGTGAGGTACTGTTGTGGACTTTACAGTTGATGGAGGTGTCTGCTGAGGTACATCCCACAGGGGCTATTGTAGTCAATTGTAATGCTGATGAAGGATGACTGCAGAGCCACAATGACCTCCCCTTATCTAGATCTGACAACCTTCATGATTAGGTGGGTATATGGTATGTTTCTGTGAACACTACAGCCATATGTTTGTCCAATGCAGGATATCTATCACCTTGTGTCCCCAGGTCTCTCATTACATGTTAGGTACATAATGGGTTAACACCTATGTGGTAATTGGTGAGCACTTACTGTATATCCACGGGGGTTGACTATACACTTTTCTGCAATTAGCTTGCTGACATGGCTATGGCACCAGTTGTCTGTTTCTGTGTGGCCCTTTTGTGGGATGCTTGTGTCAGCTGGAGGGTCAGATATGGTGGGCAGTTTGTAGTCCTCTGCATACATGTTCAGACACAGTCCTTCCATGTTGGCCTGTACCTATGGGACATATATACCAAACGAGGGTGGCCCAGGACCAAGCCTTGTGGGATGCCAGTTATATCTGGTTTGTAGTCTGACATGGCTGCAGCATGTCTGACCATGTCAGTTCTGTCCTTGGTCTGGTTTGCAACCCCTCTACTGACATAGGGGTTTATATTTAAGCTGGTGAGCATATCTATAATGAACACGTAGGGTATTGTATGGAAGCATTTGCAAGGTCCAGCTACGCTGTGTGGACCACATTGCCCTCATCAATGACCTCAATGACTGTTTCAAATGAGTCAAACATGTTTAGGGGCAGGATCTGCACTTAAGAAAGCCACACTGGGTAGGGTCCAGTGTCAGTAGGGCCCCAATATCTTTATGTCTGCGGTACATGCTGATCCTTTCCATAGCTGTGCAGACCAAGTTTGTCAGGATTCTGGGGTGGTAGTTTGCAGTATCCATTCAGGCAACACCTTTGTTGAGAAGGACCACTGTTGTTGTACACTGCTCTTTGGGTACATATCCTGTGGTAAGGCTGACATTGAGCAGTAGTGTGATTTGGCATTCCATTCTTCTTGGAGTCCATGTTGGACTCAGCCCAGGACACCATCTCATACCATTGCTGCTGTGTGTTTTGCTTTGTAGATGCTAGCTGTTACCTCAGCATCTGCAATGCAAGGGGGGCAGCAGTCTGCTGGGATAGATATTTTGTATTCTGGGGGGGGGGTGGTTTGCACTGCACCTGTCAGGTTGTATGTTGGCAATATGTGTGTCTGTTTGGTATGTTGTTTGTAATATTTGTGTGATTCAGAGCATATCTGTGAATTCCCAACACGGTTCCTACCATCAGTTGAGTAAGCCTTGGGATTATCCTTAGTGTCCTGTACAATCTATATCTTCATAGGTTCATACTAGGCTATCCACCCTAGGGCATTTGTAAGCCTAGCCAGAATGTGTGTGTCTTTCGCCGCCCCTTGCTATGTGAATATTATGGCCATTTATGATTTACTTTACTGTGCCTCTGTCTGGACGTGACACAGTGAAGACCCCCAGTGTACATCTACGATCATCCATCCACTTGGCAAGATTCCTGTTGAAGAGTGTCAGTGAGGGGCTCTGCCTAACATGGAGTGGGATTCTGTTCCAGGGTGTGGGGAGCCTCTGGGTTATGTATCTGTCCCTCCAGCACATCCTATTTCATTATGTGTTGAGGTTGACATCTCTCACTCTCACAGCTCCAATGGCTCTGAGTTTTCTGGGGTGGAGCATGTCCATTACTCCTGTGTTGGACATGGCCTTGTACAACAGACATACAATGCCTCTGTGTAGGCGGTATGTGACTGCATTCAGCTGGGGTGTCTACAGCCAGGCAGCATATGACATATATTTGAGACCCTTTATCCTCTTGGTGAGGTATCTTTGAGGTCTTTCTAACTGCTGCAGGTGTCAGGTAAGGTACATCCCAAATGGTTCATAGGTTCATAGGCATTGTACTAGATTATGGGTATGATAAGAGAACAGTACAGGGGCACAATGACCTCTGTTGACGTAGATGTGAATCCTTTCATGATACGGTGTCCAATATAGACAGTCTTCCTAGCCACATTGGCAATGTGAGTGTCACATAACAGGTTACTGTCCACTTGTGTCCCTAGGTCCCTGATTACTCCTTCCATACATAATGGTTTACCACCTATGTGGTAATTTGTGAGTACCTTGTTTGGTATTTGGTGGGACATTCATACTGTCCAGTGTCTTCAGGATGTCTGGGTGGGGTTCCTATGTGTGAGAGTGTGGTCTGTAGCATGCTACAGACTGTACAGCAGTTTTGCCTACGGTTAGGTGCACATGGGTGGTCTCCAATGCTTCGTGCATTGTCAGTTACCTGGACGTATGGGTGTCTGTGCTGAATATGGATACTCCCCCTCCTTTTATGTTTTGGTCCAGGTTTTGGGGCCATAATGCATGATATGAGGTATAACCTGGTAGTGCTGGTGTGCTGTCAGTAGGCTTGCAGCAGGTTTCTGTCACTGCACAGACATCGATGTTCTCCATACTGGGGAGGGCCTCAGGAGCATGTATATTGCGGTTTACACATCAGCATTACCCTTATGTTTCTTACCACTTATGTTTTCTAGGGTGGTGGGTTAGTCTTTTCAGCCTTGCCTACATAAGGCTCTATGGAGGTGGCAAAAGCCTTATCCAATATCCAGACGCCCAGGGGTAACAGGTGCAAGCCATCCCTGGAACAGCAGCATGGCTTGTCAAGCATGACATCCCAAGCAGACAGACATTAGATCCTCTTGGAATGACAGCAGTAATTGTGCCACTTGTTAAAGCTGATCATTCTGTGTTTGTACTGTGGCATCATTCTTGGTGAGAGTAGGATGCTGCAAACGGTCAGTGTCATACCGGCCTGGAGTACATACTCAGAGAGCTCATCTATGTCTCTTTTCATGTAGTCCAGGGAGGTACATCTCAGGTCATTCACACCAGCATGGACAATGACTGCATCATATTTCTACTTGCTTTGGGGTGACCTGCGTACTTGCGTTATGTGGCGTATTGTAGCAGCCTACAGGCAGCTTACTGTACCCTTTCCCTTGTTCAGTCTGGTGAGCGGGACAGCAGTGTGTCTGACTATGGAATCACCTATTACAACTGTATCAGGCATGTTGTTTCTCCTTCTGGCCTGTGACTGTTTGGCACACCAGCTTTGTGTACTATGTGTTGCATGTGCTATGTTTGGAGGTTGTGGTTGCTTGGGGGTCTGCTTTGGAGGCCTCTGTTGGTGTGGTGTGTTTGTAATTAGGGCCTCCGGGAATGTTTTTCTGTGTTTATGTGTTTGGTTTGCAGTTGTGATAAGTCTATGTGGGACTGGGTTTGTGGTGTGTGTGGTTACTTTCTCCTCCTGACTAGTTTTGACAGTACTGAGTTGAGGGAGCTCAGCCTCCGGTTTGGATAAATGGTTGCATCTCTCACATATATTTGTATTTCTTGGGGGGAGTTGAGGGTTGTCTGTGTACTTGGGGCAGGTGTAACATTGCCTCAGGATTCACAAATTCAACTTGTTGTAGCTGGCCTTAGTGGATTGTATGTGTGGACATATTTTATTGCCATACTACTGATCAGTGATTACTTCCCTTTTATGTTTGCTCTATCATGTAGTAGCTTCCTCATTCTCTTGCATGGTTTGGTAATGGCTGGAGTCCAGCATGCCAGATGCCTGCGTGTATGGCATTGTGTCTTGTTGTTATTTGTGATTGCATAATCCAAGCATTCCTGGCTGTGTTCATGGAATGCCTGTATAACAGGTTCTGAGGTTTGGCCCATATTTTGCACCTGCACAGGGCCTTTAATGGATTCCACATCAGTTTGGAGGGGTGCAACTTATGCTTTACACATGCTTTTCACTGTGGTTTTCTGGCCAGGGACTGTGGTCAGGATGTGTATATCCAGTGTGATTACTCTATGGTCTGGTCTTACCAGTGAGGGATACACTTCTCATCTTGCCATCCAGTACCCATGTTGCTGATTATCACATCCAGTATGCTTACCCCTCTTGTGGGAGTGGTATGGTGTTCCTGGGCATTTTGGTTTATGGATTCTAGGTACTTTTCTCCTACAGTGTTGGAGCTAGTATAATGCTCCCAGTCTATGTCTGGGTATTTTCAGTCAACCAATATAATGTGGTTTGGGGGGCTTGATATATTCATGTATTCCAACATAGGCCAGGTGCAGTTCCTGGTGTTAGGATGGTAGTCTGTAGCAGGCTATAAACTGGGAAGCAGTTTTAGCCACTGTTACTTGACCATGGCTAGTCCATGCTGCTTCTTGTTGTGGTACCAACATGGGGTGTGGTTATCCTTGACAATTATTGCTAGTCACCCTCCTTTTGTAGCTTGTTCCATGTTTTGAGGCTGTACAGCACAGTATGAGGTGTAACCTGGCAGTGTTAGGGTGCTGTTGTGAGCCTTGACCCAATTTTCTGTTACAGGACAGATATCAACATTCTCCATACTGGGTGAGTTTACACTGCACGCATCTTGTTGTTTAGACTTCTGGCATTGGGTAGCATTACATCTAGGTTCTTATCCCTTGTGGTACCTATGGAGGTGGGTTTGTGTTTTGAGCCTTACCTATTCAGGGCACGCTGTGGATAATGACAGCCTTTGCCAGTATCCATGAGGCCTGGACTGATAGGTGCACGCCACCCCTAGCAGGTGGGGCATCATGTCATGCTCAGCATGTCATCCCAGACTGGCACACATTGGATCCCCTTTGACTAACTGCAATACTTCAGCCAATTATTGCAATTGATCATCCCATCATCATATTGTGGCATCATGCTTGGTGAGGGTAGGATGTTAGTCAGGGTCCTCAAGTGTGCATATACTACATGGTGTTACATTACTTAACACATGGTATTCATGCCTCAGGTGGTGCTGCAGGGCTGCCTCTGTCGGATGCACATATTACACTCCCTGTACATGTTTGTGAGCAGGTTATGTCATTTTAGGCATCCATGTTATTATATGAGTGAGTCAAAGAGGGGTATCATTCCCAGGGTTCCTACTGAGCCAGTGTATGTGCTATGCGTTGCCTCTTTGCCAAGGCCAGGGCATACTGGGCACGCCTCCTTCTGCCTACTGGGGCAGGCTCAGGTTGTTCCTCCTCCGAGTCATGCTCTGCCTGTGATGGCCTTGGCAATGGTGGGGAGCCGTTTGGCCCGGCCCTATGCTGGTCCTGCTGCAGCTGTTTTCGCAAGATCATATTATGTAGCATAGCACATACCATGACAATTTGGGTACATGTAGTTGGTGAGTACTGCAAGGCTCCACCAGATGTGTCCAGACACCGGAACTGTGACTTGAGCAGCCCAAACACACGCTCTATTACATTACGTGTTTGTGCGTGTGCCTCATTATGGCGTTCCTGTTCAGGTGTGTGTGCGTTTCTGATGGGTGTCATCAGCCACGGCTCCAGTGCATAACCTGCATCCCCCACTAGGTGTCCGTGTGGGATGTCCCCATTGGCAAATGTCTGGTACAGCTGTGTCAAATGCCAGATATGGGAATCATGGTAGCTCCCAGGGCAGCCAGCAGACACATTCATTATTATGCCCTGGGCATCACACACGACCTGGCAGTTGATGGAGGGGAAGCCCTTGCGGTTAATGTAGGCCCTACCCCACTCACCAGCTAGTGCTTTGATGCATATGTGCGTGCAGTCTATTGCACCCACTACCTCAGGGTATTCCGCTATTTGCTGGAAGAGACCCATATTGCTGGCCAATACCTCACAGGCATTGGGGAAATATACATGATCACCGACATGTGCTGACATGGCATCCAGGAACTGGTGCAGTACCCTGGAGGCTGATGCCTGTGATATCCCCATCATATCACCAGTTGGTCTCTGTAAGGTACCTGTTGCTAGTATTCTTAGGCCAACACATACCTTGGTTTCCACTGGGATGGGTTCCCCTCTGTTGGTTCTGTGTGTGAGGCGTGGCCTGCACAGCTCGACAATTTTCTGCAGGAGGTCTCTGTCCACTTTATAGTGCTCTACTATCTCCAGCTCATGTAACCCGTGGTAAGTGACCCTGGGCCTGTACACTCTTCTCCGTCTCCTCATTGTGGGTTGTCTGGCACCATCTGCATTGTCACCACCCTCAGCAAGTCGCCTATGTCTCCTTATGACAGCTATGGCAGCCCCTAGCATTTCTGCTCTGAGTTTAGCTTTTTCAGTTTTCACTTCTAATAGCTTAGTCCTGTCTTGCAGTGTCTCTTGAGAGAAACATCCTGCACTGCTGTTTGCAGAGTTTTAAGTGCTTGGCTGAGCTACTATTCTGCCTGTGTAATTGCCTGCTTCTAATTGTTTTCACCTGCTAGCTCCAGCAGTATTCCCTGCTAGCTTCCTACTAATTCTGTTGCTTCCTTTTTCCTTTTTGTTTCCTCAGGGGGGAGCAACGTGCATACCAGCAGAAACACGCTCACAGTGGCTTACACGCGCGCACACATGCTTACACGGTTCAGAATCTGCTTATTCGGGTTAAAACGCGCGCACACCAGTGCAAACAGTCTTAGAAGTCTACCAACATGCTCCCACATGCTCAGTCTGCCTTACACACGTGCACACTGCCCTACCAGCCCCTCATGGCGCGCACACGTGCGCATGCATGCCCAACAAGAAACTTTGGTGTAAGCAACAGTGTACACCTTCCATTTCTTGACTTTCCCATGCTTATCTTGTGGCACTCCTCTTTCCATGATATGTGTCTGACATCTGTCATGTAACACTGACCTCCAATGAACTGCATTTTTTTCTACCATTCCCCCCTGTGATGTCACCTATCTCCTACTCTATTCCTCCCCCTTATGTATCTCTTACACTACTCAGAATGTGCTCATTTGCTATGTGACAGTGGAATTCAGTATCCTAACACTCATTTACATCAGATTGCCTACTAATGCTTAGTTACATCTCTTAGACTCAGCTTCCCCACTTATCAACCACTAAACAGTGGCCATGTTGTTTTTGGTCTGCTGGTCCCTGTATTGTAAATCCATGTATTGCATAAAACCCACATTTGTGGGTTTATAACCTTCATTTTTATGTGTTATACAGAGCAACCCGTTGGCACGGGGCTGCGCTGCGTTTAAACATTATTTTTCATATTTGCATCGGGGTACCTTGCCAGTGGCCACATATTTGGCCATTGGCATGCTGCCTGACACATATGCACCCTTTATTTGGAGCTGACATGTCTCCATTGTGATTTTTGCAGAAACGTACTCAGTTGTCAACTGAGTACATTTCTGCAGCTAAAACGGCTCTTACACGGGCTGCTTTCTGCTTCGTGGATCGCTACTCTACCTCATTTGCATGCCTTTTGGCTGCAAGTGAGGTATTTAGCATATCCATGCCCAGTCCGTTTAAGAGACGTTTTAGCTGGTCTCTTACACGGAGTTTCGGGCTGTTCCTGGATTGCGAGGCTTGCATGGAGTCTTACACGTCTCTTACACTCCGTGCAAGCCTTCGTGAATCCTGCCCACCTTCTTTAAAATGTGTTCTTCAAATGTAATGGTCTTCAGAGTGGCAATAAGAGAAATAATTTAAGTACTTAAAAATGTATACAGTTTGTCTTTTGTAAAAGAAACACATTTTTTGCAAGATAATAGTAGATAACTATAAAAGAATATGTAGTACTAGCAAGTTGTAGCTTTAAAGAAAGAGAAGGGGAATATATTATTTTGATGAAATTCTGTCATAATGCCTAGAGTTATTGATGCAAACATTGATGATAAAGGTATCATGTATATAGTCTTTACTGACTATCAAAAACAAAACTTCAGAAAATGTGCAATGGATTATGGGGAAATAGAGCCACATTCTCTTGAAAGTGTCTAGAAACCTTAACTTTGAATATGAAGGGAAGTATGGTGATGGTATGAGACTTATTTTTATACTACTAGTGCAATTAACAGACCTAGAATTTCAGCATAATCTAAAACTTTAGTAACCTTTACTGAATTACTTAATCCTGTTGATGTTAATAACGTCACTGATTCTGTTTTTTTTTTCATTTTACACTCTACTCATTGATTTGTTACACAGGCAAGAACTAACATGATATACATGTCAAATTATTTGTTTTTAAAATAGAAAAGGTAACAGAGATATTTACTTTGTCAGTGCACAATGCAATTACTTATTCAGTAATGATAAGCACAAGAAAATTAGTTCATTTAAATAACTTGCCCACTTAAATAAAATTAATATATTTTAGAGTAGTTTCTAACAAAGATACAGCAGTTTGTAGACTTTAATAATATTGGCAAAGTTTATGATGTGATATTATGAGACTCAATGAAAGCATATTTATACAGCAAAGTCATAACTTGGTACTACAGTAACAGAAATCACTGGGATAAAGACTTATTGGAACTCGAAGAAAAATAAAGTTAAAAATGTAAAATTTAGAAAAAGGTTTATTATCAGAAAAAAAACTGAGTGTAGGCTTTCAGAAGATACTATAACATTAAGGTTTCCAGTAGCATAAAAAAATCAGATTAAATTATTATTCCTAACTCATAAAGGCTTACATGAATTAATTCTTAGATCCAAAATGACAACAAAAACTAATTACATCAACAGTATGTCTATCCCTGGTAGTAAGAGTAAATATATGCATGTGGAAGAAATTCGGAACTGTTTTAAAAACAACCCTCTCCTCCTCCCAACAAATTCCAACACATGTGAGAGATGCAACCATATAGCCAAACCGGAGGCTAAGCTCTATCAACTCAGTACTAGCATAACCAGTCAGGAGGAGAAGGAAACCACACTCACTACAAATCTAGTCTCACATAGACCTACCACGACAGCAAACCAAACACATAATCACACAAAAACATACTCGGAGGCTCTAAATAAAGATCTGCCTAAGCAGCAGAGACCTCCAAAGCAGACACCCAAGCAACCGCTACCCCAAAACAAAACACGTACAACACATATCTCACAAAGCCAGTGTGACGAACAGTCACAGCCCTTAAGGCTAAACAACACACCTGATACACTTGTAATAGGTGACTATCATCAGGCACACTGACGTCCCGCTCACCAGGCTGAACAAGGAGAAGGTCACGGTGAGCAGCCTGTCGGGCGCTAGGATCCGCCACATAACACAAGCACTCAGGTCACTCCAAGGCAAGTACAAATATGACTCAGTCATTGTCCATGCTGGTGTGAATGACCTGAGACGTACCTCCCTGGACTACATGAAAAGAGACATAGAGGAGCTCTCTGAGCATGTAGCCCAGGCTGGTATGACCCTGACCTTGAGTAGCATCTTACCCTCACCAAGAATGATGCCACAATATGAAGACAAGATGATCAATTTCAACAAATGGCTTAAGTATCGGTGTCATTCAAAGGGGATCCAATGCCTGTCAGCCTGGGATGATATGCTCGACAAGCCACGATGCTTCGCTAAGGATGGCTTGCACCTGTCACCCCTGGGCTTTCGGATATTGGCAAAGGCTCTTGCTACCCCCATAGTGCCTTTTTTAGGCAAGGCTCAAAAGACAAACCCACCTCCATAGGTATCACAAGGGATAAGAAACTAAGAGTAATGCTACTCAATGCCAGAAGTCTAAACCTCAAGATGCACACACTCGGAACTCTCCTTAGCATGGAGAACATCGATATCTGTGCAGTAACAGAAACCTGGTTCAGGGCTCCCGAGAGCAACCCAGCACTACCAGTTTATACCTCATACCATGCTTTTCAGCCCCAAAACTTGGACAGAACTACAAAAGGAGGGGGAGTATCAATATTCATCAAAGATACCCACACCTCCAGGTTGGTGGCACAGCACAAAGCATCAGAGACTATCCATGTGCAACTAACAGTGGGTAAAACTGCCTTCCAGTTTATAGCCTGCTACAGACCACCCACCCAAACCCAGGAACCCCACTTGGCCTTCCTGAGAACACTGGAAAATATGAAGGTCTCTCCAAACACCATTATATTGGGCGACTTCAACTACCCAAACATAGACTGGGAGCATTACTCTAGCTCCAACACCCTAGCCCAAAGGTTCCTAGAATTCATAAACTCAAATGCTATGGAACAACTTGTTACCACTCCCACAAGAGGGGAAAACATACTGGACCTGATCATCACCAACATGGGGACTCTATGCTCCAGACCAGAAGTGTATCCCTCACTGGTAAGATCAGACCATAAACTAATCCAACTGGATATTCACATCCCGACCCCACCCCCTGCTCAGAAAACCACAGAGAAAAACTTCTCTAAAGAAAATTTCACACTCCTCAAAACTGAGGTGGAATCCTTCAAAGCCCCCAGGCCTGTGGAAAATATGGCCCAGACCGCAGAATCCTTTATAAATGCATTCTATGAACACCTTCAGGAATGCATGGATCATGCAATCCCAAATAAAACCAAGACCCAATCCTCCAAAGGCAGACGTCCTGTCTGGTGCACCCCAGCCATAAACAAACTATACAATAGAAGGAGGAAGCTACTACATGATAGAGCAAAATCCCAAAAAGTGAAAGCATCTCTGATCAGTATTAGCAAAAAACTACGGGCACTCATAAAATCGTCTAAGGCCAGCTTCGAGAGAAAAATTGCACAGCACACTAAGGATAATCACAAGGCTTTCTTTAGTTATGTTAGGAACCTGGGTGGGAATTCCCAGATATGTTCAGAATTAGTCCAAAATGACAAAAAATACACCGAACCCACAGACATTGCCAACATCCTAGCTGACAGGTTCAGTGCAAACTTCTCCCTGCCCTCCCCACCAAAAGGGCAAATATCTATCCCAGCAGAGTGCTGCCCCCCTGACATCTCAGATGCTCAGGTAAGAGCCACCCTCTCCAAAGCAAAAAACACAGCATCAATGGGACCAGACGGTGTCCCGGGCTGCATCCTACATGAACTCCAAGAAGAGCTCAACCCAAACATAAAACTACTGTTCAATCTCAGCCTTACTACAGGATATGTACCCAAAGAGTAGTGTACAGCAACAGTGGTCCCTCTCCACAAAGGTGGTGCCTCAACGGACCCTGGAAACTATCGCCCCATAAGCCTGACTAGCTTGGTCTGCAAAGCTATGGAAAGGATCATCATGGACCTCATAAATAAAGATATTGGGGACCTACAGACACTGGATCCTACCCAGTTTGGCTTTGTTAAGGGCAGATCCTGCCTCTTAAACCTGGTCGACTTCTTTGAAACCGTCACCAAGGCCATTGACGAAGGGAAGGTGGTCCACACAGCCTACCTGGACCTCGCAAAAGCCTTCAATATAATACCCCACTCGGGCATTATAGATAAGCTCACCAGCTTAAATATAAACCCCTATGTCACTAGATGGGTTGCAAACTGGCTCAAGGACAGAACCCACATGGTTAGAATTGCTGGAGCCATGTCAGACTCCAAACCAGTTACAAGTGGCGTCCCACAAGGCTCAGTCCTGGGACCTCTCTTGTTCGGTAAAACCTCTAGTCTGGGTAAAGATCCTGCAAGATTATATTTTTATATTGACTCAGTCTCAAAAAGTGTTTTAGAATTATTTTGTCACATACTGCATGATTAATGGCATCTCCTGGTAAGATGTGCTTGAAAGAGTTCATTACTAAAATGATGGAACTTCCAATACCAAGTCCCCAAAATGCTGGACAAAAAGACCGCAAACATAAGATAAGGCCAGATATTGAGCATTCCTTTTGTCCTTTAAACTTGCAAGCCCCTGCACTCCCAGTGTTAGAACAAGCCCCATATATCCTCTAAATCTATATACACCTACTCCAAGATTGCCATATCTCAAAGAAAAGGGAATATTTCAGTCAATGGCAACAGTGGATGTAAGTATATGTATGTCCTAATTTTCATTCATTTAGTCTCCAGATTTCAGACTTCAGCAATACTAGACTCAGCAAATGAAGAGGTTAACATTTAAAAGTTTTAGATAAAAACTCAGGACCCAAAGGTTATGAGGAAAAAAAATTATGTCAGCTATCTGGCCCCTGATGAAGGAGCAAGCAGGGCCTTTGAGAAACTTACTACTGTAAAAACATCTAAATGGTTCTAGTTAACATACTTTCTGTGACTAAAAATACTTAGTGCAGTTACGTTGGGAGCTCTCAGTATGCAAGAGAAATTGGTGCATCAAAGTGGACCACTTAATGGAAAGACAGTGAGCTCTGAGCATGTAAACAAAATAAAGACAATAAAAAAATATGGAATGAAAGAGACAAATAAGTGAGCCATCACAGACATCTGTAGCATCACATACAACTTGTTTCTGTAGAATCACCACTGACCATCCATTCTGATACAAAAACTATTAACATGAAATCAGTGGGGTAAGGATCAAGCTGAAGACTGCAAACAATTCAATAGATGAATAAATTATGTAGTTGCAATTAATAGACTTGACTATTTTATTTAAAAGAGTTTTTCTGACATGTCACTGTCAAAGAAGGCTGATTTTACACACTTTCACACAGCTGCTAACAAGGTTATCTTTATAGTATATTCCATGACTGTTAAAGTGCTACTAGCTTAGTACTTTGGCAAATTAGCAAAACATTTTAAAAACTGAAGTCAATAAACAGAAATCATATATTATACAGCATCTTACTGTACTGAGTGTTCCAATTCCACCAGCTTCTTTACTGACTATACAGGGATACATCAGTCATTTTTTAAAGCTGCTTAAAGTTTGCATTTGAATAATCTATTGTCTAGAGCTAACACCATTGCACATACGGATGCAACCCTGACTGTGTCTCAGCCAACCATAGTTTGATTATTGCTCTGGATGTGGGAGGAGGCATGAAGGGCGACTTAGGTGAATGGCTGATACTGACTCACAGATTCCTTTAGATAAAGTTATTATAAGTCTCTTGGTGGGGCAAGAAGAACACATGGATACAGGGGTATAGCCCAGCATGGGGATTCTCCTCCTTCTAGCCCATCTTTGTAGGTATGTGGAAGTGCATACCTGCCCTTTGCCTTGGTACAGCATTCCTGTGTACCATACCTGTAGAGGAACAATAAAAAAATCTCCTAACCCTAACAGGATGATGACCAACTCTCACTTCATCTTCCTGGCATTCAGAGAAAGGGAGGGATGACTGGGCCTTTTGAGGATAAGACTCAATATCAATGGCAACAAAAATATTATGTATTTCTGTTTCGTTAAGTTTCATTCAAAAACATCACAGTATCATTTTAAAGAAAATGTTTGTTAATGGTAATCTATTACTTTTGACTTTTTTGTAACTATTTGGCTTACTGTATTCAGCAGATGAGAGCTTTATAGTTCTGAATTTTTTTTGTTTGTTTCTATTTTTACACATCTGTTCCACAGTGTCCTGTTAATTTTCATCAGAAATGTTCATTCTCAGATTTCAAATGTTTATGCCAGTTAAGGAAAGAGGGGAAACATATCTAAAAACACTTTTATTCTTGAATGGCCCACTTTATATTTAATCTACATTGGATTCATTCAAACTGCTGCGTCTTGTGCATATTTAGTGGTTCACCTTCTGGGTTCCTGGAACACATTTTTAAAACGTATAAAGTAATTCAAAGTGGCTCCAAGCCCTGAGCACAACCCATACAACCATTGTTTGATTAGTGAATGCAGCACTGGAGAAACCAGGCAGGGAGGGAGAGGAGTTAAGGTGTCCCACCAATTCACTTTTTCCAGGGTAGAGATGATGGGGGTACACAGGGAGGTGCAATTTCTCCAGTTTTGACCAGGAGAAACCACCTCCAGTGCTTCACTGTTGGTGGGTGGTACTGCTTGCTGGCATTATTCCTTGTAGAAGTCTGGAAATATCCAGCACAATCAGCCCATGGCATACCTGAGCATTGGCAGGGATATATGGATATATGCCAGAAATTTATGAACCATCTCTGCTAGCTGCCTTGATGATGACCTCCTCGTCAACCTTCACCCCACTAATGTGCAACAAGTGGGATGACTGACCAGCAGGGATTGGATAATAGGCAGGCAATGGAGCAAAGTGTGACAAAAATAAATGTCTAAAGAAACTGAAATTGAATAATTAATGAAACTACTAGTTGATAGCTGCTGAAGAGCATATCTTTCTCCTCAGAGAAAACTCTTGAAAAATGAATCACTAAGGCACCAACCTGGATCCAAACTATTTCCCTTACCGCTGATTTAATCCCCAAAATTGGAAGATGACAAGCTCACAAACCCCCAAAAGCTGTTAGGTGAGTGTTTCAATATATGTTTTGTGGGTGAAATCTCAACAGCCTAGTGACTCTTCTCTTAGATCATAGCCCTTTGCTATAAAAGAATGGCAAAGAAGATGAACAAAGATGCTATACAGTAGCTGGGAGAGTGATACAGTAGTCATTCACTGCAAACGGTACATCAGTTAATCATTTTGCACATCTCCATTATGGACCTAAGCACACCACCCACTGTGTCTTAAGTAGTCACAGCAATCTGCCAGGCTTCTTTCTTTCATCCTTTTTTTATTTTCACATTTAACAGAATGAGCATGCTGTAAGACAGGATAGCTTGGATTCTTTGGATTATCTATTGCTACTTTCTAAGCCCCAAATTATGACTTGGCAGTAGGAAAAGAAAACATTATTTGAGATATGGCATACAGAAGGTTGAACATGATAGCATCTTGGAAAACTCTAAACGTTATTCAACAGTGAAAAACAGGCAGCAAAAGAAATGTTGAAAATTGAATCCAGCAAACCATAATAACATTTGCAACGAATACCACATCCAAATGGCAGATAATGAAATTATAACTTAAGAGTTTTTAACTCTTTTATTTGCAGCCTGTTAAGGAACCATTCTTTTTTCAGAGGACGCTTGCACACTTGCTTAACCAAGATGAAATATAACGGCAGACATGTGGCCTCAGTAAAGGTCCATTCAGTTCAGTATATTACTTAAGAACACCAAGTTAAGGAAATTAATACCTACATACTATATCATAATGTATTATAATGAAAGCCTCAGGACTGAACTTATTTTTACATAGTTCACTAATATTTAACTGGACTTACATGAAGTATAAATTATTGATGGTACACTAGCTCCGGAACATAAAAAAAGAATTACAGGACTTCACGTACAGACTACAAATCACATAAAAGCAGTCAGGTAAAAGAAAGGGTCCTAAACTGAAACATGATTAAGTCCATCCATGTTGACCAGGACAGCGTGTCTTCTTACATAGGTATCATCTGCCTTAGCTGCATTTCCTTTAGTTTCTCCACTTCAATTTTCACTCTCAGAAGTTCCTCTTCTAGTTCCTGTTTTCTTCTCAGTCCTTCCCTTTTGTCATGAATGTAAAGACCCACTTTCCTTCTATTTTCCATGATAAGTTCATGCTCTTTTGCAAACATCTCTAGAAACTGCAGATTCTGAACATAATTATCATGTCTCTGGCTAGGTCCAGCCTGGGAGCTAGATGGCATTGCATTTTCTTGGAGGGAAACAAACTGAACAGACTCTGTTCCAATGTCAGCAGAAGCACATGGTGTGGATAAACATTTATCTGCAAAATCTTCACCTTCTATACTTTCACTGTCTTCAAGGCAGACAGTCAACGATGCAGGTTTTGGATCTTCATCTGATTCAGAATCGACAGTCACAGAAATAGATGGACAGACCAAAGGCAAAACTGGAGAAGCAGAAACCAAAGCACTCTCTTCTTCTTCTTCTTCTTCTTCTTCAGCACTTACTCTAGAAACACAGACATTAGATTACCAGTACTTTCTTGGACACACAAGAAAAACATTGGTTAGACTGCCAACAAATAACTCTGATAAGCTAAACTAAGCAATAGTCTTCATTTCCAGCCATACTAGCAGCACCTCTTCCCGTCTAGTTTTACATATATTGTGAATTGCAGTTACATATTTGTGCTTCCACACTTTGCATGGTATTCTTATTACAGTTCCACTTTATCATACTCACATTATACTGCTATACTTCACCCATCATGTCAAACCTAGTTTATAACATACACCTCCAGGAGTAGATGGAGCATGCTCTGGTAATTAGACATCCGCTTGGGAACTGAAACAAGTTACTCAGTGGGTTACTCAGAGTCAATCTCATTTCATATCCAAATTCTGTCACCTTTTTGGTGAAACAGGTGACCTACTTACCAGTGTCATTTAGACTGGTGATCAGTTCATCTCAAATTCAGTTCTGGCAGTTTTGCTGAAACAGGCTTCTTACTGAATTTCAAGTAATGCCTTCACCAGCAGCACCCATATATTAAAAGCTCTAATGTCTAGCAATGATCTTAGATATGCAAATGGAAGAAAAGCAATCAGGACAGACTTGGCTGTTATGGCCTATTTTTAACCAATAAAACACATGTTTCAGGTAAGAAATATGTCTTTCTAGCCAACAAGAGACCACTGAATTCTAAGTACACACCCTCTCGTGAACTTTCACCTGCGTTTTGGGAGGAGAAGCTTACTTTATGTTAAGGCTCTAAAGATTCTAACACTAAAATTCTGAAAGTGATTTTCCAGTCCTCCTCTTGAACTCTTGAATGGTGCTTTGCTTGAAAGTAGAGATTACTTACTATTCCATTTATAGCTGTCCGCCAACTCAGCACATTTCCTGAACAGTAACATCTGAAAAGGCAATCAATGCCAGAATGATACTACTACCCCCCAACTTGCATCAGAGAAAATGTGGGGATGTTGAGCTGGCTGCAAAAAATCTACTTAGCTTCTAGCTACTGCTCATTGGTTCATTGGTACTTACTAGGCTATTCATCTGTGAGGATCTTAAGAAGTCTAGCCTTGCATTCCCATAGTACTTATTAGCCCTTATATTTTGTAATATGAATATCCGAACAAGAACATGTTGTAATTATTACGCTTCCCCTATCTGCAAGGGACGCTGGTGCTAAACCAGGTGTGAATTTGTGGTTTCTCATGCATTCGTCCAAATTTCACTTGAATAGAGAAAGGGAAGTACTACGATTTATGTGGAGTGAAAGATGATTCCATAGGAGTGGTATTTTCTGTGATACATATTTATCCTTCTGACATGTTCTATTAGTTTTGCAAAAAAAAAAAGATTTAGGTCCCTTGAGAGAGTGCTTATGACACCACTGAATTTGCAAATGTGTAACAGGTTTAGCATGATAGGGTCTGCTGAGGCCCTATATTTGAGGCAGAGGATGCATCACATTAGCCTGTATAATACCGAGAAGAGAGAGAGAGACAGAGAGAGAGACAAGGTTTTGAAAGTCTGCATATTTTTTATTATTTAGATCCTTGATTTTTTTGGGTCTATATTGTTTGTTTGTGTCTTTCGGCTTTTCCCGGTTAGGGGTCGCCACAGCGGAACTCCGGTCCGCTAATGATTGGCAGTAGATTTTTTACGTGCTGAGTTTGCCAGCCCTGACACACAACCTTCAACGAGGGTACGCCCATTCATGCATGCCTCCACACAGAAGACTCACTAGCTGAGAATTGAATGGCACAACGTCTTGATGTGAGGTGACAATGCTACTGCAGTTCCACCACTGCAGTTTTTATGATGTCAAAATGCCGTAACAGCAAATACCAAAAGGCCGACAAGTATTCAACGAAATCCATTTCCGTGATTTGCTGAAAACTTGTCGGGCAAACAAATACTTGCCCCGCAACGCTACATAACTAATTTTACCAAAACCAAACCCATCCATATGGGGGCTTCACCCCCCATACCCCCCCCCCTAACTAAATATACAAACTGAGATCACACTACAGTGGAGAAAAGGGCAAAATTGTGTAGTTGGCCAACTACATCATTGCCCTGTAAGAATTCAGCAAATTGTGGAAATATATTTCGTTGACTATGTGTCGGCCTTTTGGAATTCGCTGTTACGGCATTTCAACGTCATGATATAGACCCGATTTTATTTATTTATTTTTTTTTTAGTGAGAAAGCATGGTCATTCTAGTTGAGACGTGCTTGGACAGGTGCATATCAAAAGAGGCATTAAACTCAATGATCGAACTAAGGAGTCTGATTACAGTGGAATAATTACATCCTTGGATCTGGATACCATACTTTTAGATGAAGCTGTGCTCCGAAAAGGACATCCTTACAATAGTGGATATACGGGGATTGAAGGATGGCTCATTCTTAACATATGTTCTCAGATCTCTAACTATGGGCTCAATTTATAGAGGAATATTATCTGCCAAGGGGAGTCATGCTTGTCAAAGGATACAATTACACATTTCTTGGCAAGAAGTTTTAGTCCACAGGTTTGACACCAACTATTTATTTGGGACAGGCTTTATTTTAAGCTAATGGTGTCTTCTGGTTTATGTGTGTCTCAGAGAATACTCCTTTTCTGTAAGAGGCTTCCAATGTGAAGCAAAGTTTTTCCTTACCCCTATTCATGTGTAACCTGAAATAGTGGATGGCAAATCAGAAATTTACCCCTGGTCTGGCACTTGTGTTTCTGATAGACAGAGGCAACCTGTAAACACTTGACCACCATACCCCTTAAAATAAGCTGTAGTGCACCAAAAGTTGTTGAATACATTTGGGATACATGGCTAGGCTTATAAAGGCCCTTGTGATGTTAGCCTAGTATATACCTATAAACCTATGAAGCTCTGAATATATGGTAGCACCAAGTTTGCAGTCAACTTGGTCAGCCACAAACACTTAACATTAGCTTTGACAAATGCCAAAGAGGAGTGGCCCAAGGACTGAACCCTGGGGCACTTCACCAGTGACTGATATTCTGGAGGAGGTACAGCCACCCACCCTATTTTCTTGGTTCTGCTTGTGAGCCAGTTTGCTATCCAATGAATTATGTAGGGGTTAATATTTAGCTGGGAGAGTTATCTATAATGACTGATTTTGGGATGGTGTTGAACACCTTTGTGAACTTCAGATATGCAGTGTGCACTGATTTGCTCTCATCCATTGGGTCACTGACTTTTTCAAAGAAATCAGTCAGGTTAAGTAGGTGGGATCTGCCCTTGATGAATCCAAAGTGGTTAGGTTGAGAGTCTGTAGGTTACCTATATCCCCTATTTATTTGTTTCAGATGAGACTGGTCAGCCTCATGGGACTATAATTACTTGGGTCTGTTGAAGCCTCACATTTGTGCAAGGGAATGACAGGTGTTGTCTTCCAGTCATCCAGCAAAAAGCCTGTTTTGAGGATAATATTTAACAGTCTATGTAGAGGTCTGACAAGTCATGTTTCAGGCTAACTAGTACACAGCCTGATATGTTTTCTGGCCCAGTAGACTAAGTGGTCTTTGCATTAGATAATGCCTTGAGAACTTGCTCTTGGGAGAGTTTTGGGAGTGTAAATGCAGCTATTTGATCTGAGAATATTGGAGGAGTGAGGGGATGAAATTGGAGTTGAATTTTTCACCCAGTAGACTGGCTATGTCCTTTAGGTCCAAGTATGTGATATGACATAGTATTAGCTCTGTGCAGTGCTGGGCATTGTGAGGTGTCTAACACAGTTAAATAAGGCTTTGTAGTTATCTTTCCCCTGGGTGGCTATTTTTATCTCATTTCTGGCTTTGGTTGATTTGATCAGGATCCAGAGTTTCTTGTTTAATTTAGCAAAAATATTTTTGGCTTCTTGAGAGTTATTTATTTTTGTGTGCAATTAATGTTTTTCTTTTGTTATAGAGCTGGTTTATATTAGGGGTCTATCAAAGCGATTTTTTTTGAATGGATAGATGCATCTGCACAGCTGTTTACATGTGCATAGAATTTGGCACTAAAGGATTCTACATAAGCAATGGGGTCATGAAGGTGGAGGGGAGACTTGAATTTAGCCTGGTCATCACTCACTTTTGGTAGATTAGCCTTCACTTAGCATCTGAATACCGAGATACTGGAGGGTGCTTCAGGTTTCAGTCTTACAGTGAATGTGACTTGACTTGTGGTCTAAGTTGACCAGGGAGAAGGTTAACATTGGTGAGGAGCAGTGCTACCGCATACTGATAAGGACCAAGTCCAGGATTTTATCATGTCTGGTTGGGATGCAAACTAACTGGTTCAGAGAATTTGTACTGATGAAGTCCAGACATCTTTGGGTATACATGTTTGAAGATGTATCAGTCTCCCAGTTTATGGAGGGATACTTGAAGTCTCTTAGGAGAATGGTGTTTGTCTTAATACATAGGAACTCTATACTGATTGGGTAGGAGGTATGGGACAAGCAGGCATAAAAGAGGGGTCCTGTAGTTAGCTACAATGTGATACGTGGTTTTATTCATAGTTAGTTGGAGTTTGGGAAATTTATAGGTCAGTATTTTGTCTAATGAGTCTGGGGGTGATATGAGTCTGGGGGTGATACTTCTTTTTTAAGAATATAGAGACACCTCCACTTTTAGTCCAGTCATCTAATCATCTAATGTGCTGGGCCTGTACGAGTGATAGGATTGAAGCCCTGCGCTGATGGAACAGGTCTCTATGATGATGCATATATCAATGTTTTCCAGGGTAAGTAGTGCATATAGTTCTTTGTGGAGATTTTAGTTTCTTCTCCTAGCATTGAACAATAATACCTTAATACTGTCTGGATTCTATTTAATTATGTTGGAACTTTTAGAAGACTGACACTGCCTTAAAAAAGGCATTATGGACTTGCACACATTTTTGATCAATATACAGAAGTCTTGGGGAGGGTGGAGGCCATCACTAGCAAAACAGTTAGGACTGTCTGCCATCTCTTCCCAGGCTGATATATATTGCAACCTCTTTGAATGACCCCAGAAGTTAAGTCAATTGAAGTCAAACACAGAGGAGAGCAGGAAAAAAATACCTGCAATAAACCAAGAAGAAACAGCTCTCATGTCAAGAGGCTTAAAGCAATGCCACACAATTAAGTGAAGCAGCAAATATTTAATAACCAGCTGACTTCTTTCATCCCTTAATACAATTAATCAGGACTTCATCAGAGCTAAGAAATTGTGTCAAATCAAATTATTTAAATATTAAGAGCAATGTCATATGTTTAACTCCAAGCAATCAATTAAAAATACATATTTAAACAATTTAAAAATCCATTCCATAATTTAAATAAATAAATATGCTACCACATCAATTAAGATTATATTGAAAAATGTATAAACACATTGTGCATTTAATACCTATAAAAAGAAAGTACAAGTTAGCTGCCCTGAGTTTCAGCAGTGATACAATAGAAATGGAACAGGTAATTCCTTGGGGGGGGGGGGGTGAAAGAATGGGCCAATATGAACTTGGTAGGCATCGGGAATGGGGGCTAAAAATTATTTTAAAAAGGTGGTCCTGCAAAAGACCCTCTTGAAGATCAGCAGATATAATGAGCACAGAGATAGCAGTGACACCTTATTATAACCACTTCAGGAAGTACTGAACTGGACGAAATGCCAAACAAAAACACCTATAAAAAAACAAGAACACAGGGCATACAAGCCTAAGGAAAACTACAGGATAAAATGTTGTAAAAACTGCCTCTTCAAAAGAACCTTTGCTTCTGCACTGGTGGTTCAGATAGTGCAATTTAGCAGAGGTATGCATAGTTTACCTGTTGTTTCAGCTTCACATATGTTAACTGTGAATAAATTGCTGAAACCATGCACTAGAAGCAGTCACTTCTTTAGTGAAATGACCTTTTACAAAATGAGTCAAGTGCTTGTTGACCTACAGATGGTAAAACATAATGCATATATCAGGCATATCAGCACAGTGAACCATCTCTGTCTGCAGAAAAAGAAAATCAGTAGTCTCTCTGTTTACTCTGAAGGACACTCGAGATTGAATCACAAATGACATTTTAACATACAAGATGAGAAAAATATGATAGTCCCCTCCTATTCTGAGTATCAGGGATTAATAAAAAGAGGTAAACAGACTGATTCAGAGTCATATCTGAGACAACATTCAGCAAAAGGCATGAGCTCGGTGTGAAAGAAAACCACTTCCTAACAGACTAAATAATGTTCATTACATACAAGAGCCTGGAACCCTGAAATATCCATAGGTTCATAGGTAATTACTAGGATATCAACTTCAGGGGCCCTTTTTAAGCATAGCCATGCTTCTCAAGGTAAGAATCAAACTCAGTAGGTTGTGTCTGTGAGGAAAACACCTTAACCATTATGCCAACACCCAACCCCCATAAGTAAATACTAGGCTATCAGATTGTTACAAACCTAACCAATAGCTAAAGGTCAGAACCAAACCTTGTACCCTGTATCTTGTACTGTGAGGTTAAGGCCTTAACAACTATGCCAACCCTTCCTGCAAAGATAAGTACTAGGCTATCTTCTCTTATGGGTCATTTTAAGACTAGCCAATTTCCCTTTCAAAGGTGAGACTCAAACCCAGTACCTTACATTTGTGAGGTAAACACTTTAACCAGTATACCAGTCTGATTTAATGTCAAATTCCTTCAAACCGGAATTGAACCAGTGACATAAGGATGCCATTTGGAAATCACTACAGTCCTCTTCTCTGTTAATTGACCTATCAAAGCAATCTAAAGCAGTAAGTACCAAAAATCATGTATTTCAGAACACAGTACTGAGATCCAATTAATCAGCAGTTCCCAACAATAAAATCATGTTATTTAAATTTCATGTCCCATGATGGGAAGCCATTTTTGCTAGAGAGCCTGTGCACAAAAGAATTCAGAAGACTCCCTTTCTGAACACTTTATTTTTTGAGCCCTTGCTGTCTGTAACCATCAGCCTGCAATGCGATCTATTGGCCCATTTGTTCCGCAGAGGATGAAAACCATTTCCAGCCCATTCATTCCCTGAAAGGAGAGAGCCAGTAACAGAAGCCATTACTTTGGTAGCCTTCAGAGCTTTTTCTCCTTACAGCTTTAACTCCACCCCCCCCCCCCTTTCCGGCTGACACTAATATCTGTCTTATTACAGAAGGTCTTGCTAAGCCTTCCTCCAATACATGTGTGCTTTCGCACACACACACACACACACACACACACACACACACACACACACACACACACACACACACACACACTGCAGCGGGGTACCATTACTGGCTTTGCTGGACTAAGCACACATCTAATCTTAAGCCATACTTATTACTTATAAGCCTCTCTGTGCATGTTACAATTCACTGACCAGAACCACCACTTCTTGCCTATAGGATGGTCAAGACAGCATTAAGCACTCACCCCCACTGGGCTCTTCCAGCACCCAAGCTGCTGATCGATGTTGGGTTATCTCAGAGCACAGAGATTTGATTTTGTGTGCCACAGAACCTGGGCCATTCAGGAACTGTTAAATCAGGTGGTATTGAATGATAGTATAACCCTCTTCCAAATCATGGATGGAGGCACAAAACAGAACCTTAAAAGTGAAAATAGCAGACCCATCTAGATACTATATCTGAAATAAAACAGGCAGTCATGAAAGTACACAAAAATGTGTGGGGTGAAGAGGATGGAGAGCCTTATGATCTAGAAAAATAAACTCTTCAAAATCGGCCTTCATAGGTTCATAGGTTAGGCTATTTGCCCTAGGGCATTTATAAGCCTAGTCAGAGTGTATTTGGCTTCCGCCTCCCTATTAGATTAGCCTACTGTGCCTTTGTAAAGTAGGTCACAGAAGGTACCCTTTTAAGATTAGTTTACTGTGCCTCTGTCTAGCAGGGACACAGAAAAGATCCCAGGGGTGAATTTGCGATTTCCCATCCACGCGTCCAGATTTAGCTTTAAGAGGGTCAGTGAGGGGCTATGTCTAACATGAATTGGGATTCTATTCCAGAGTGAGGGGAGCCTCTGGGAAATTAATCTGTCCCTCCAGCATGAACTATTTATTTTTGTGCTGAGGTTTAGGACCCTAGAGCGTGTAGCTCTAAGGGACTTGGATTTTTTGAGGTGGAGCATGTCCATTAATTCTGGGTTTGACATGGCTTTGTACGTCAGGCATAGATCGCCTCTGAGTAGGCGGTAAGCAACTGAGTAGAGCTGGAGTTTCTTTAGTCGAGCTGCATAGGACATCTGTTTGTAGCCCATGATCCTCTTGGTGAGGGACTTTTGGGGTCTCTCCAGTTGCTGCAGGTGTCGGGTAAGGTACATCCCAAAAGGGGCATTGTATTCAATTATGGGCCTGATGAGTGACGAGTAGAGGGGGCACAATGACCTCTCTTGATCTAGATGCGAACCCTTTCGTGATAAGGTGGGCTATATATAAGGTCTTTCTAACCACTTTGGCAACGTGATTATCAAAGGAGAGATTACTATCTACGTTGGTCCCCAAATCTCTAATTACTTCTTCCGTGCCAATGGATTACCACCTATGTGGTAATTTGTGGGCACCTTGTTTTTCCCAAAGGGGATGACTATGCACTTTTTAGCTTTTAGCTTGAGGCCGTGGCTCTGGCACCAAGCATCCGTCTCTGTGAAACCCTTTTGGAGGATGCTTGTGTCAGCTGGAGATTCGATTATGTCCCCCAGTTTGCAGTCATCTGCGAACTTTGTCAGCCATAATCCCCCTGTGTTAGCCTGAACCTCAGAGAAGTATATACCAAACAAGAGAGGTCCCAGAACTGAGCCCTGTGGGATGCCACTTGTAACTGGTTTGGATTCGGACATGGCACCTGCGATTCTGACCATGTGGGATCTATCTCTGAGCCAGTTTGCAACCCATCTTGTGATATAGGGGTTGATATTTAAGCTGGTAAGCTTATTTATGATGCCCGAGTGGGGTATTGTGTCGAAGGCTTTTGCGAGGTCCAGGTAGGCTGTGTGGACTACCTTGCCCTCATCTATGGCTTTGGTAACTGTTTCAAAGAAATCAACTAGGTTTAAGAGGCAAGATCTGCACTTAACAAAGCCGAATTGGGTAGGGTCCAGTGTCTGGAGGCTCCCAATGTCTTTGTTTATGAGTTCCATGATAATACGCTCCATAGCTTTACAGACCAGACTAGTCAGGCTTATGGGGCGATAGTTTCCGGGGTCCATTGTGGCACCACCTTTGTGGAGTGGGACCAGTGTAGCTGTACGCCATTCTTTGGGTACATATCCTGTAGTAAGGCTAATTCTGAACAGTGACTTAATGTGAGGGTTCAGTTCTTCTTGGAGCTCATGTAAGACACAGCCTGGGACACCGTCCGGTCCCATAGATGCTGTGTTTTTTGCTTTGGAGAGGGCAGCTTTCACCTGTGCATCTGTGGTGTCAGGGAGGTTACATTCAGTTGGGATAGGCATTTGCTCCTTTGAGGGGGAAGGGGGGGGAGAAGTTTGCGCTGAATCTGTCTGCCAGGATGTTGGCTATGTCTGTACGTTCGGTATACTTTGTACCGTTATGCAACAATTCAGAGCATATCTGGGAGTTTCCACCCATGTTCCTGACATAACTAAAGAAGGCCTTGTGATTATCTTTAGTGTCTAGGGCAATTTTTCTTTCGAAACTGGCCTTTGATGATTTTATGACGGATTGAAGTTTCTTGCTAATACTGATCAGAGATGCCTTCCCTTTTTGTGATTTTGCTCTGTCATGTAGTAGCTTCCTCCTTCTGTTGTATAGCTTATTTATGGCCAGGGTCCACTAGACCGGTCTCCTGTTTTTGGAGGAGTGAGTCTTGATTTTATTTGGGATAGCACGATCCATGCATTCCTGCAGGTGCTCATAGAATGCATTTGTAAAGGATTCTGCGGATTGGGCTGTATTATCCTCTGGCCCAGGGGCTTTGAAGGATTCCACCCCAGTCTTGAGAAGTGCAAAGATGGCTTTTGAGAAATTCTTTACAGTGATTTCCTTGGCTGGGGGTGGGGATGGGATATGGATGTCCAGGGAAATTTGTTTATGGTCTGATCTTAGCAATGAGGGGTTTACCTCTGGTGTGGAACATAGAGTCCCCATGTTGGTGATGACCAGGTCCAATATGTTGTTCCCTCTTGTGGGAGTGGTGACCAGTTGTTCCATCGTGTTAGAGTTTATAAATTCAAGGAACCGTTGGGCGAGGGTGTTTGGGCTTGAGCAGTTTTCCCAGTCAATGTTTGGGTAGTTGAAGTCACCCAATAACATAGTATTTGGAGAGACCTTCATATTCTCCAGTGTTCTCAGGAATGCCAAGTGGGGTTCCTGTAATAGGGAGGGTGTTCTGTAGCAGGCTACAAACTGAAAGGCAGTTTTGCCCGCTGTTAGTTGCACATGGATGGTTTCCGATGCTTCGTGCAGTGTCACTAACCTGAAGGTGTAGGTATCTTTGATGAATATAGATACCCCCCCTCCTTTTGTGTTATTTTAATGGAAGACTTTCTGGAAGAATTTAAAAAAACTAAGGTACCATTTGAGGTGTCTGGAGGTAGAATGGGGCACATCCCCTGTGCCTGAACTGCAAGAGTCCTGAGTTAGAAGAGGCTGATGCAGAGAAAAGTGCTTTGATGGACTTCCTGTCTGTCTAGAAAAGTGGATCTCTATCACAAATGGGAAACTCAAAAATGTTGGTTACAAATATGCAAAAAAAAATGTAATTCAAGAAATGTATGTTTCAAAACTTGCTGTTAAACTACAAAATTATGTGTTGGAGAGGGAAGCTTCCTCTATTCACTCCTGACATGGTGGGATGCATCCTGAAACCCACGCTCTATATACATTACTTCAGTTCAGTGTACCACAGAAAAGGTGGAAATATTCTAAGGTACCACAGACTCAGAGACCATATAGCTGCCATGTTTGCAGTTACAATTGCACTGTTTTGAGAAGTGCATTTACAGTCTTCAGAATTTCAACAGGCACCCCACCAACTGACATAACGTAAAAATTTACTTCAGGGTGGGAGGATGGAATGGACAACTCAAATGTATGTTTTTTGGAAACAGAACTTCCATATTAACAAAAAAGCAGCAAGGTTCCAAAACCAGAAATGAATCTTACATTACACATCAACTTTAAAGACAATGTTATTGGAAAGTTAGCTGGAGATGGGCTACAAAGGGACTGTGGAAAAGGACACTATTTTAAGTTTAAGCAGGTAAAAGAGGGACCCTTGCCTAAACTCTTATGAAGTCAGGAAACACAACCAGTCTGGTTTCCAATATTTTGGATTCTGCCATGTCTTGTACTTCTGTAAAAGGGAAATACTTGACACCTAATGGACTGAAGAGTGCCCCCTAAAAAGTAACCATATGAAATGAAAAAAAATAGTAAACAATATGAAATGGTTTTGTTCCACTTGGCAGAAATACTGACCAAGGCCAACAGAGGCTTGGTACAGAACTGCCAGTAACCAGAGATTCAGGTACAAAAAGACCAGAAGACCCCTGCATCAAAGAACGTCTGTTAGCACTACCAGACACATGGTAAAACATTCTCAGAGTGAAGTAAAGCCCGGATGGATGCATTCAGTACTGCAAGTAATTGCTGCAAAGTACAAGCCCAAAGGCAAGCATTCAGTACTAGAGGTGACTGCCACATGTATAACAAAGGACTCTCTTTTGAGGAATTCTATTTTTTCATGTGTCAAAAGGTACCCATTATGGCTAATGACAGTAATCAATGCCCTTGTATCAATAATGGGATTATTAGCTGGAAGGTGAGCACACTGGGCCCATGCAGTTATCAGTAGTTGGTCTTTGAGTAGGAATCAGTGTAACAGTAAATTATTATATTTGGGTTTACTTTCCTTCTATTTCCCTATATCTCAGCCACATTTACTTAACTACCCCTATTTTCTCCATGAGTAGCAACACTTGCCTGATGCCTGGGAATATAAAACTGTAAGAAAGACTCAGCCAAGCTAGAGTTTTCACTGTGTAATACCTTAAACCTTCTGTAGGAGATGCCCAGATGGAATATATGCAAATGAGCCCTTAACTACATACCAGTGTTTCAGCTGCATGGCTTTTGAATCCCCTGGATTTTTCAATGTTATCATTTTTTTTAGTATTTATGGGTAAACATAAGGCCAAAACATGGAATGTGTACAGCTAGAGGGGTTTTGCTTTATTAGCCTGAATGCACCCATAAATTCTAAAAAAGTAAAAAACTGAAAAGTCCAGGGTATTCAGAAGCCATGTAGCTGAAACACTGATATGTCCTTAAGGAATCATTTGCATATATCCCATGGATCTCCACTACAGCAGGTTTAAGGTAATGCACTGTGAGGACTCCAGCTTAGCTTGGTCTTTCTTACAATTTTTTGTCTGTGTGACATTTTTAGTTTTTGGTTTTGATGCCTAGGAAGGTATTGAAGCAGGAAGTGTAAGACTGTCATACGTACCCATGGTGGTGGTTCATGTTTGGAAGGCCACAACTGTTATCCTTAGAAAAGCAAGACTGATTGAGTGAAATGGGGAATGTAAAATCCAAGACTGTGGTACATTGGAATATTCATCTTACTCCAAGTTTCAGAAATCATGGAGTTAATAAATACAAGTAGCAGTGTTGTAAAAAATTCAGGGAGGCTTTACTTTAATGGCGGTACAGTAAATTTGAGGTTCATTGTTACGTTATAAAGTGTATTATATTTTTAACAGCTGCAGTTAAAGTTATATGTGTTGCAGTTACTGTAGATGACCCCACAGTTGTGCTTTGCTCACACTGGTGCTTCAAGATGGAATCCATGCAGGGACATGTGCTTGTGATAGATAAATACCCAGACCTAAGCTAAAAACAAGTATAAAAAACAGTCTTCTTCTTTCGGCTGTTCCCATTAGGGGTCACCACAGTGGATCATCTGTTTCCATTTCTTCCTGTCCTCTGCATCTTGCTCTGTCACACCAACCACCTGCATGTCCTCTCTCACCACATCCATAAACCTTATCTTAGGCCTTCCTCTTTTCCTGTTACCTGGTAGCTTCATCCTTAGCATCTTTTTCCCAATATACTCAGCATCCCTCCTCAGCACATGTCCAAACCAACGTAATCTTGCCTCTCTGGCTTTGTCTCCAAACCTTCCAACATGGGCTGACCCTCTAATATACCTTTTCCTGACCCTGTCCACCCTCGTCACACCCAGTGCAAATCTTAACATCTTTAACTCTGCCACATCCAGCTCTAACTCCTGCCTTTTTGTCAATGCCACTGTCTCAAACACATATAACATAGCTGGTCTCACAACCCTCTTGTAGAACTTCCCTTTCACTCTTACTGGTACGCATCTGTCACAAATCACTCCTGACACTTTTCTCCACTCACTCCACCCTGCCTGTACTCTCTTCTTTACCTCTCTTCCACACTCACCATTACTCTGAACTGTTGATCCCAAGTACTTAAACTCATCCACCTTTGCCACCTCTACTCCTTGCATCCCCACCATTCCTCTATCCATTCATACACATATATTCTGTCTTAGTCCTGCTGACCTTCATTCCTCTTCTCCTCTCTAGGGTCCCCTCCACCTGTTCCCTAATCTCACTACAGATCACAATGTCATCTGCAAACATCATAGTCCATGGGGACTCCTGTCTAAAAAACACTAATTAAAAAAAAAACTGATAAATGCCTTTTCCAAGCCTAGAAACAGTCAAAACAGGAACTATACACAAGTTCCCAAACAAGGGCAAAAAGTAAGGGAAGTTTTACAGTTAGAGTGACTTCTCCTCAAACATCTACTGCTACAGTACCTTACACAACTGTGCAACTTCTTATAGGTTCATAACTGATTACTAGCTAGGTTACTAGCCCAAGAGTAACTTTAAGCCGAGATAACCTTACTGCAAAATTTACCAAAATATTATTGACATGTATCAATATCCCAATGAATTTTATGGTTATGATATAGGCCTGTACACAACAAGCATTCACATGCTACCCCTGTACATTAGAGACATGGGTGCCAAACCAGGGGTAAATCTGTTATTTCCTATCCATTGATCCAAGTTATGTTTTAGTATGGTTAGGGATGAGCTTTACTTCACATGGATGTGAAGCCTGTTCATGTGATGCAAATCTCAGTCACCATAGATACCTCATACTTTGCTGGGGGGAGCAGTTTCAGGAGGGATAAAAGTACAGGGGTTGTTGGACACCAAGGACAGATGCAAACACATAAATATCAAGGAGATGCTGCCCTGATCAAGGCACTCAACTCTCTGAACCATCTTTGGCCCCTGGGACCTCTTCAAGTAGTTACAGACAATACCACCATCATGTGGTACATCAGCAAGCAAGGGGGAACCAGGCCATATCCCCTTTGTAGACTAGACATGTTAGCTTGGGATATAGCGTCACAGCACAGTTTCACTCTTCAGGCATCCTACATCTTAATCGTTTTAGGCAACGGTTTATTGAGGATGTGCAGAAGGTACTTACTGAGGCAAGAAACCCCTGCTACTAGAAAATCATATATTAGCAAATGGAAAAGGTTTTCTAGTCAGTCTCAACAGCATAACCAGCACCCACCGGTTTTACAATATTTCAATGAGTTAATATCCTACAGCCTTTCTTATTCCTCTATCAAGGTCCATTTATTGGCCATTTTAGTGTGTATGTCTGTGACAATAGGAGGTACTGCCAGCCATGCCAGGAGAAGTAGGGTAGTGGATGTATAACTTATGCCAGCACAGCTAGCTGGAATTTTGTAATTAATTATATGTCATTTGTATATCAAACTGATATGTACAAATGCTTGTGCTGATAATGTATTTGTGAGGTTTACTTGTGTTAAACTGTATCAACAGTGTGCCTTGCTGATTGGCATAGTAGTCAGGAAAAGCTGGCTCTGTTTGCAGATGACATTATTTTATACACGACAAAAACAGAAAGGGACATTACAGTGTTGTGGAACATTTTAAGACAGTTTCAAATCTTCTTAGGATACAAAATTAATGAAGCTAAAACCAAGGCAATAGTGGTAAATTATGTACCCACACATGAACTGGTCCAACAATATCTATATTTATGGGGACATGATAAAATGAAGTATTTAGGAGTATGGATTAGAAATTACTTTGTTGTGGCAGCTAAGGATATGTGGGAAGAGACTAAACAGAAGGTAATACAAAAATTGAGGAACTGGATGCTTTGTTATATGGATATGGATACTAAGATATAAGCAATTTAAACGTTTTTAGTCCCTTTAGTCTTATACACAGGTCAGGCATATTTTTTATCAACCAGAGGAGAAGCTGTAGATAGCAATTCAAAAAAAGAGTTGAATGATTTTATTGGGAAGGGAAGACAGCAAGGATCAAGTGGGATAAGCCGATTCTTCCAATAGAACAAGACGGACTAGGATTACCCAATTTGAGGGGGTATTTTAGACCAACACAGTTAAGGCTCTTATACATAGCAAAGGCAGAAAACTGTAATTCAAAGTGGAAAGGAATGATAATGATACAGGGAGGAAGTTCAAGAAATAAGGAGAGATTGGGATTTTGGATGAAGACTCTTAAGGAAAACAACCATACAGAGTATTATATCCATAAAATAGAAGGGAGTATTCTAAGAACTAAACCAGCATGGGAACGGAGAAAGGAGATTCTGCCAATAGGGATGACTCTAGTCAAGAATACAGATAATAGGTAAGAGGGGGCTGGAATTTATTGGAGAAAACTGCAAAGGAATCAAGGTACTGGGAGCAAATAACTAGAAAAGGAAGGGTAACAGAATGGAAAGAGGCCAATAATATATTTGGACTGCAGGTTAGAGATTGCCTTCCCTATCAAGGATAGATATCAGAGTATAGGCAAAGAGAAATAAATAGGGGGGTTGTAAATAAAAGACCAGCACTGGTAGAGTTTTTCATAGAATCTAGAACAGAAGCTGCCATTAAAAAAGGAATAATTAGTAGTGAATATAAAATATTGCATGATAATTATAAGAATCAATCAGAGGATCTCAGAAAGGATAGGGAAGAGAGACTGGATAAGCAATTCACAAAGAGACAATGGGGGATATGTGTACATCTCCCAAATATGCAACAAAGTCTAGAAGATTTAGGATCTTTGCCTGGCAGTGTTTACATAGGTATTTTTATACCCCAAGTAGACTCCAAAGAATTTTTTTGTCAGGTGGATAGCAAATGTTGGAGGTGTGATAGGCAAGAAAGAGATGGCTGGGAACATATTTTTTGGGAGTGTAATGAGCTGTCAGACTTTAGGGATTCCCTGCAAACCACTCTGTCAGAGATGCTGGGTGAGCAGATTAGCTTGGCTGAGGAGATTTTTTTGAGGTATGATACAGAATCCTAATTGCCTATACATAGTAAAGCCTTGCTAAATCTAATTATGGTGGCTGCCAAAAAAGCAATTACTAGAAAATGGAAATCAAAGTGTAGACCACCTTTACTAGAAGTGAACACAGTAACAGAGATAAAACAATGGGAACTGGGATCTTTAGAAAATGGATGGAGCAAACAACATAGAAAAAATAGGAATTATGGGGACAATATATGCAGAGAAGGAACCAGGTTTAACAGGCAGGATTTGAATGAGCCATATAATATTTAACTGGCAATGACTGGATAGATTATAAGTGATGTATAATGTTTGCAACTACAGTTGTTTCAATGGTGTCTGTGATGTATAATGTTTGCAACTAAAGTGGTGTCAATGTTGTTTGTTTTTCATTTATATAAATGTAAGATTGCCTGTGCCATACATGATAATTTAATAAAGATGTTTATTAAAAAAAGTGTGCCCTTCTGGAAGGAAAATAAATGTACATGTATTATTGCAACTGAATTAAATATATATTTTTCTACAGAAGGCAAGAGGTTAATTTTAAACTTAATATATATGAAATTAAATTACTAATTATGCCCCTGGCTATCCAAGGAAACCCGATATCTTATGCACAAAAGAGATAGTGCTTGGAAAGCCTGTGCTAAAACCAAAGCATCACACCTGTTCCAAAACTACAAGGAACTCAGGAACCTTGTCAAAAAACAAATCAACTATGATAAAAAATCCTACTACAACTCTCCCTAACTAAACTATAAATACAACCCATGTAAATTCTAGACCACCCTTAACAAAATTCTCCAGCCCAGTTGCCCTTCTACTCCCTCCCCTTTCCCAAATAACACTCCATTTGAAACTGCTACCCTTCTCAATAATCACTTCATTGATACTGTCCAAAAACTTACACACACTAACCCCATCACAAACACCCCTGCTACCCCTTCAAACCCAGTCAACAAAAAGCTCTTCCCCTTTCAACCTGTTTCTACTGCTTACGTCAAATCACTGCTTTTTAAGCTCAAACCCTGTTCTCCCTCCACAACCTTTCACCTTTGTTCCTCAAACTAGCTGCTAAATCCATAGCCTTCCCTGTATCCCTGCTAATCAATAGATCCATTCAAGAAGTTACAGTCCCTGACATTTGGAAATCCTTTTTAACCATTCTTCTGCATAAAGGGGGGAATTCTACTGACCCATCTAACTATAGACCCATAGCCATAGTTTCCCCTCTATCTAAAACACTTGCAAAATGCATTCATACTCAGCTGCTAAACTTTCTCCTTCAGGAAAACCTTCTCACACCCACTCAACATGGTTTCCAGCCATACCACAGCTCAACTTCTGCCCTCCTATCATTTACCCATATAGTAGTCGAGGCTAGAGATAACCAACTTTTTTCCTGTTCTTTCCTTGATCTTTCCAAAGCCTTTGACACTGTCTCTCACCCTATTCTTCTATCTAAACTTGTTAACCTCAATCTCTGATCTCCTTCACTTCAATGGTTCAATAGTTACCTATCCAGTAGGCAACAATCTGTCAGATGGCACTCTTCCTGCTCCCCCTCTCTTCCTGTTACATCTGGTGTACCCTAAGGTTCCATCCTGGGTCTCCTCCTGTTTAACATTTTCACAGATGATCTTCACACATCTTGCAAACAATCCTCCCTAATAGAACATGCCAACGATTCCACTCTCATCTCCATTTCCAATAACATCCCAGATCTCCACACTCCGACCCAAGATGCCTTTCTATCCATTGAAAAATGGCTGTCTGATAATCAGCTCATCTTAAACCCAAATAAAATTAAACTCCTGCTTTTTCTCCCTCACTCTCTCTCTCTCAACATAAATCAACCTTTGTCATCACATTGTCCAATAAGACCATCATACAATCTGAACCCCACACTAACTCCTAGGTACCATCATAGATGTTGAACTCAAATTCAGCTTGCATATATTGCAAAGCATAAAAAAAAAGGACCAAAAACTAGGTCTTCTATATCGTAATAGAAAATTACTAACTCACAATGCTAGACTCTCCCTGGTTCAGGCTCTCCTCCTCCACTCCCTCCTGTATGCCGTCCCAATCCTAACTAACATACAGGCTACAACCTTTTCCAAACTCCAACACACTTACCACAAAGTTGTTAAATTTGTCACCAACTCTCCTCACAACTCTCACCACTGCCATGCACTCGACTCTCTCTAATGGCTTGAATTCCCTCAACAACTCCTATTATCACAGTTACAAATTACACACTTTGTTGTCTGCAAACCATCTACCTGCCCAGCCCTCTTCTCCTTGGTAAACTCTTATACACCTACATGCACTCTCCGCACCTCCAAACAGTTACTCCGGGATATTTACCAAACCGACAAAACTGTCAGTAAACTACTCTATAAATCCATCGTAGCCCAAGCTTAGAATAAATTCCCCTTTCACATAAGATCTATTCCCCACCCTAAACACTTCAAAAAGGAACTTAAACTTCATCTTCTTAACACTAAGACTTGCCCCTGGCAGGCCCCTACCTAATCCACTGCACTATTTTATGTTTTTCACCCCTACTACTCTGACTTCCTTCTACAACACCTCCAAATGTTTCTCCTTTCAGCCTTATTCCTACTCTAAGAATTCACCTATGGGCTTTACCTCTCCACCACATGTATATATGTGCATACTGTCTGCTCATCAATAAATACCCCTCTACTCTGTGAAATCTTTTTCACTCTCTTGGGAAATACAATTGCTGAATACATTGTCAAAAAAGCTATTTATTTGCTTTTATCATGTTTATATACTATACTTTCTCTGTACTTCTGGAACTGATGAATTGATGTTTTTTAATTCTCTGTATTAGTGCTTGTAATTTATTGTACTGTAATTTGTCTGTTTTGGAGTTTTTCTTCTCAGGTCTCCACCGAAAATGGGTTTCTAGCCCAGTTGGACCAACCAGGTTAACAAACATCAAATAAAATAAATAAATAAATAAAAATTATGGATTATGCCATAAAGATGTTATAACACAGTTTTGAATGGAGCCAGAGAAGCAATGTCTGTGCTAGAGAATAGGTTGGAGCTCCTGTAGGAAGAAGGGAAGTGTTCTATGTTTTTTATGACTTCCAGGAAATCTGAGCAAAGCTCTATCTCTAATTATGATAAGACATAGGTACTAAAATCCTGTCAGCTTCTAGTATTGCTGAGTGTGAGAAACAGAGTCAGATGACTGGATGTAATATCACTGTGTAATCAACTCAGAAATAATATTTAAATAGTAGTAGTAGGAGATTGCTCTCAGCATTCTGTATTCTGTCTTGGATCTGAAAATAAGGACCACTCACCCATCTTGCCTTGCAGTAATAAGTAATTTAACTAGGGAACAGTAATTCTCTTTAGAGTAGTCAGGAAAAGATGGTGAGAGCTAAATACTGTTTTTCTGTAACTGTGTGAAACTTTCAGTT
Organism: Protopterus annectens; assembly: GCF_019279795.1. Taxonomy (NCBI): domain Eukaryota; kingdom Metazoa; phylum Chordata; order Ceratodontiformes; family Protopteridae; genus Protopterus; species Protopterus annectens. Next base: position 1,945,474,611 of record NC_056731.1, read on the forward strand.
GGTGTTATTTTTAATATTTCTTGTGACTGAAACTCTGGTATTTACTGTCAGTAGATATTTAGTATTTTCATGTCCTTTTTTATTTATTATTAAACATATTTAAACTTTTCATTGTGGCTGGTCCTTTTTAGAAAATATTTAAGTTTTGAGAGTATTAGCATATATTTATTTGGTGGCAGCTCTGGCCACTCCAGAAAGCCTTATTGCTTGGTCAGCATGACCATTTGTATTAAGATTAATTTCAGTCAGTATAATTGGGTACCCTTGCAAGAGTCTTGGGTAACTGGCTTTGTAGTGCTTGGTGGCAGTGATAACTACCTTATAGTCTGGGCAGAAGGGGGCATAGCTAGTAAACCTGTGCCAGCCTTCCCTAGGTGTGTGTGTGTGTGTGTGTGTGTGTGTGTGTGTGTGTGTGTGCTAACCAAATCTCACAGAAGTGTGTCTGTCATGTCAGCTGCTTGGAGCAGGGACACAAAGCACTGGTTTCACATAGAGAGTATGGGAGGACTTAGCTTGGAACCCCAGCTAAAGACTCAACTCTGAGCTGTGTCAGTGGGGAGTCTTACTGGGTGTCTAGACAGATATAGAGAGGAACCAGCCCCTAGACTGAGCGTGTTCCCTGGGTGCTCTTAAGAGAAATTGTGCTTAATGCAGAGAGGTTTGCATCTGGAAATACTGAGTGCATGCATTTGTATTCCAAGTGAATGTCCCTCTCCAGTGACAGTGGGGAGGATTCAGTCTCCCTGATTACTGGCCCAGAGTGGGTAGATCACATATTGATGGCAGTGGTGGGATATTGAACTTCTGTAGCCTGTAAATAGTTGTCACTAAAGGTGTATACTCTCAAGCAGCAACAAGGTGAACATTCAGAGTTTCATATTACAACAGTTTTATTCATTTATTTTTTGTTAGCTTAGTTTAGTCAGGGAGAGCAGTCAAAAATGTCAGCAGAGGATTATGGCAAGCCGACAAAGAACTGGTTGGCCAAGGTGTGTGAAGCCAAAGGACTGCTGTATGCCAAACTGACTAAAGAGGAAATTATTTCAGCCTTAGTCATAGCTCAGACCAGCGACCGGGAGGATAACCAGTCTAGTGATGGGAATTTGCAGCCCTCACAAATAGGACAATTCACCTTTTCCTCAGAGGACTTAAAAATCCACCTGGAGTTAAAAAGATTTGAACTGCAGACCAAACATTGGGAATTAGAATCAGCAGAGAGGCTGTGGCATTTGGAGGCCAAAGAAAATGAGAAACAGCATCAAAATGCGAGGGAGATGCTGACTCTTCCCCAGAGTCATGGACGTAATTGGGAAGGGAATCACTGAACCCCAGAAGCAATAACAGTCAGTAAATTTCTTCCACAATTTACAGGTGATAATTTTGATAGTTTTATTAATATATTTGAAAGAGTATGAAAATAGTATAATGTTGACCAAGGGCTCTGGGTACGGTTCCTGACCCCCTTACTCAATGGTAAAACTGTAATTGCTGTTTCTAAATTGTCAAATATTGATTGTTTAAACTGACAAAGTAAAGAAATGTTTACTTGAAAGGTTTAAGTTAACACCTGAAGCATACAGAAAAAATGTTTCGTGAGCATAGACACAAGACAGATGAAAGTGTGCGTCATTATATTGCTGAGTTAAGCACTTATATTCATGGGTGGGTGAGTGGGTGTCAAGTCACCACTTTTGAAGGACTGGAAGACCTTTTGGTGCAAGCCCTTAGCACTTTGCCTGAGGACATGAGAATCTGGTTGACAGACCAAGAATGTAACTCTGCAGATCAGTTGTGGAAAAAAGGGATCCCTACTTAGCATGCAGGACATCACTGCACAGGAAAGGTATACCCAGTGCCACACACGGATATAAGGTAACCCATGGTGGGCAGTCTATACCTCCCCAACAGAGTCCACCAGTAACAGGGGAAACCACTAGTTCAGGTACATGGCCAGGATAAAGGGTTAAATGTTTTAAATGTAACCAGTGGGGCCATGTAGCATATAGATGTCCACAGAGGCAATGTGGGGAACAAAATGTGGGAGAGGCAGCAAGTGGGAGTAACAATATGCCAGTGGTAAGTTGTCTGGAGACAACAGGGGAACCAAACTATCACCAGAGGTTATATCCAATCTTATGGATGGAAAACAGGCCACTGCTAAGAGAGACACAGCCTCTGACATAATCATTGTGAAGCCTGCAGTTGTTAAAGAGGAACAGTACTTGCTTGGGAAATCCACTCCAGTCAGAGCTTTAGGAAGGACCCCATTCCAAATGCCTTTGGCCAGAGTTCACCTTGACTGGGAGGATGGAAAAGAGAGCAAGCAAGTAGGTGTGTTTGAGGATAACCCTGCAGATGTCCTGATAGGAAATGATTCTGATACTGCATTACCTTGTGTGCATGCAGTTACACACAGTCAGGCTTGGAGACAGACATGTGGATCTGGCATCCTGAGGGAGACCCAGACATACCTCATACCTGAATCCAGGGCTGGTGAGGTGGCTATTTCAGGGAGGGAGCTACCCTGTAGCAGTGAGCCTGAAGGTGAGCCACAGCTGCTGGAAGGTAGTGATGTTCCCTTGGACAAAGTGACTGCAAGGGCAGAGATAGGTGGTAGTACCCAGGCTGACAGTGAGGCACCCCTGTCAGAGGATACCAGACTTCCTGTGGAAGAGGAGCTGGGAAATGTCACAAAAGTAGAGCTGAGACAAGTTCAGCACTCAGACACCACACTAAGAGGCTTGAGGGAGGTAGCTAGGGAGGCACCCGATTCTCAAGGAAAAAGGGCGTCTGTCTACTGGAACAAAGGGTTACTGTATAGACAGAGGACCCCTGAGGGAGGGCTAGAAGGTGAGGTAATATAGCAGTTGGTAGCACCTAGATCCTGCCATTTGGCACTTCTAGCCATAGCCCATGACATTCCTATTGTAGGTCATATGGGCATAAAGCATACCAAGAGACATATTATGCAGAACCTTTACTGGCCTGGAATTGCAAGGGATGTAACAGACTGCTGCAGGGCCTGCATGCAGTGACAAAAAGTAGACAAGGCAGGAGACAAGGTCAAAGCTCCTTTGATGCCTTTGCCTATGATTAAGGAGCAATTTTAGAGGGTAGCTATGGATATTGTGGGGCCTCTGAGTACCCCAAGCTCCACAGGGAAGAATTATATCCTGGTGGTTGTAGAGCATGCTTCCAGGTACCCTGAGGTGGTGGGTTTGTCCTCCATTGAGGCAGAAAAGGGGGCAAATGCTTTGTTAGAGATTTTCAGCAGGGTAGGTTTCCAGAGAGACATATTGACTGACAGAAGTGCCAATTCCATGTCAGAACTGCTGGCTTGTCTGTGGAAGCATGGTGGGGTGAAGCAACTAAAGATCACCCCCTACCATCCCCAGACTAGTAGAGAGGTTAAACTCTACACTAAAGACCATGCTATGGGCATTTGCAGACAAGTTTAAGAGAGAGTGGGACAAATATTTGCCCCATCTGCTGTTTGCTTCCAGAGAGGTACTGCAGGAATCCACAGGTTTTTCACCCTTTGAGTTGCTGTATAGGCATAGGGTGAGGGGACTTTTAGACTTGATTGGTGATGATTGGGAGGGTGAGTGTGAATCCCACAAGGAGTCTGTTGTGGCATATGTCCTAAATCTCAGGACAAGGCTCAGGGAGCTCATGGCCTTGGCCCAGGAGAACCTGGCAGGAGCCCAACAACAGAAAAAGGTCTGGTATGACAGGAATGCTTGAATCCGAGAATATACTATGGGAAGCAGGTGATAGTTCTCATTCCTGTCAGACACAATAAGCTGCATGCAGCTTGGGAGGGACCCTTAAAAGTGGTAAGGAAGGTCATTGAGTCAGGTTAGTGTTAATTACTTGGTGGAAATGATAGGTAGGAGGCAGGGGGCTAAATTGTACCATGTTAACATGAAGAAACCTTACCATGATATGGAGGCCCTTGTGCTAAGTATTTGCAGTCAGAGTCAGAAAGAGTTTAAGGGGGATCTATGGCCTTCCACGAGCCAGCCAGCAAAATCCCAAGTTACTATGGTGGAGCCTAGGGTTACAGCCATATGATATGACAGTGTAGCACCGTAGTGGGGTTAACAATGCCATGCAGATGGGCTCTCAAGCCAGGGTATGGGGTAATGCATTCCCAGTCAGGCTCTTTCTTCTCAAGCAATTTTCTCAAGGGGCACTTGAGAAATTAGCTTGAGTCTTCAAAGGGGGAAGAGATGTGAGGATAGGAGGTACTGCCAGCCATGCCAGGAGACGTAGGATAGTGTATGCATAACCTATGCCAGCAGAGCTAGCTGGAATTTTGTAAATCATTATATGTCATTTGTATATCAAACTGTTGTATGTGTTAAAATGTATCAACAGTGTGCCCTGCAGGAAGGAAAACAAATGTACATGCATTATTGCATGTGAATTAAATGTTTATGTTTCAACAGAAGGGAAGAGATCAATCTTAAACTTCAAAATATATCTGAAATTAAATTACGCTATGGGTTAAGCCATAAAGATGTTAGTCCACAGTTTTGAATGGAGCCAGAGATGTAATGTCTGTGCTAGAGTATAGGTTGGAGACCCTGTAGGAAGAAGGGAAGTGTTTTATGACTTCTGGGAGATCTGAGCAAAGTTCTATCTGTGCGTATGGTAACACATAGGTGCTAAATTCTGTCAGCTCCTAGTGTCGATGAGTGTGGGAAACAGAGTCGGATGACCAGGTGTGATGTCATTGTGTAATCAACTCAGAAATAATATTTACATATTAGTAGGAGATTGCTCTCAGCATTCTGTATTCTGTCTTGGATCTGACAAGGACCACTCACCTATCTTGCCTTGCAGTACTAAGTAACTTAACTAGGGAGCAATAATTCTCTTTAGATTAGTCAGGAAAATACAGTGACAGTGAAATACTGTTTTTCTATGACTGTGTGAAACTTTCCATTAGTGTTATTTTTAATATTCCCTGTGACTGAAATTTAGTATTTTCATGTTCCTTTATTATTTATTATTAAACATATTTAAACTTTTCATTGTGGCTGGTCATTTTTAGAAAATATTTAAGCTTTGAGAGTATTTGCATATATTTATTTGGTGACAGCCCTGGCCACTACTGAAAGCCTTACTGCTTGGTCAACATTACCATTTGTATTAATATTAATTTCAGTCAGTATAATTGGGTACCCTTGCAAGAGCCTTAGGTAGATGGCTTTGTAGTGCTTGTTGGCAGTGATAACTACCTTATAGTCTAGGCAGAAGGGGGCCTATCTCATAAACATGTGCCAGCCTTCCCCAGGTGTGTGTGTGTGTGTGTGTGTGTGTGTGTGTGTGTGGGTGTGTGTGTGTGAGAGAGAGAGGGAGAGAGACAGCTGCGCTTGGGGCAGGGACACAAAGCACTGGTTTCACAGACAGACCATGAAAAAACTTAGGTTGGTACCCCAGCTAAGGACTCAATTCTGAGCTGTGTCAGTGGGGAGTCTTATTGGGGGGGGGTCTGGACAGATATAGAGACAAACCAGCCCCTGGACTGAGCATGTTCCCTGAGTGATCTTAAAGGAAACTGTGCTTGATGCAGAGAGGTCTGCATCTGGAAATACTGAGTTCATCCATCTGTAATTCAAGTGAATGTCCCTCTCCAGTGTCAGTGGTGAGGATTCAGGTTCCTTGATTACTAACCCATAGTGGGGACATCACAATGCCCATGTAGTATCCTCTTTCAATACAGTTTTTCAAAGGGGTTTTGCATAAGAGACCTCCAAGAAAATTGGTGGCCCTCGTTGGGATCTTAATTTGTGTTAGAGAACCTAATATGTGCTCCATTTGAACCAGCTAACCTGGCTGACTTGAGGTTCTTAACATGGAAATCAGTTTTACTGATTGCTCTGACCACTGCAAAAAGAGTATCTAAGTTGCAAGCTGTTATGGTGATTCAACCCTATCTCATTTTCCATAGGGCATGTTTTTTTGAGAACTAATCTTTCTTTTATGCCTAAAGTGGTATCAGAGTTAACTTTAAGCCAAACTATCCATCTACCCATTTTCTTTTCTGAACCTAAAAATGAGGGAGAAAGGATATTCCACACCTTGAATGCCCACAGACAAGTAAGGTATTATCTTGTCAGAACTAAATCTTTCAGAGCTTAGGATCAATTGTTCATTTCTTGTGAAGGTAAGAAGGGACAACCTGTGTCAAAACAAACTATTTCCAAATGGTTGTCTAAGGCTATTACCTGTTGCTATACTGACCATAAAAACAAAACTAATCCAGGCAGGGTTTTGTCTTCATCTATGTTTTTTTAGAAAGGGTTGGATTCTAAAAGTATATTAGAAGCAGCAACTGGGTCCTCTGTACATACTTTTACAAAGCACTATAAGCTTGATTCCTTCTCTAGGCCCAGATCAGGCTTTGCTAGGACCATTCTCCAGGGGCTCCTGGACTGTTCTTTTTTTGCCTCCCAAATGTAGCCAGCTAGACTAATATACCCATATAGCTAAGGCTACTGCAGTACTGATCAATATGATGAACATAGTTCAGTTGTGTAAGTAAACTTGCCATAACAGTAGATGTTTTAATGATCACCACTAGACAAGCCACTCCCTCCCACCATCCCAATTTCTTTTTGGTGTGCTTTTTATTTTTGTTTTCCTAGCTTTGTTCTTTCAGGGATCAGCCTCTGTCTCTTTGTTGGCAGGAAAGTACTGAAGGGCTTCTCATCCAAACTTGTCTTTTAGTCAGTTCAGCTCAAGCTGACAGACAGTTTGGGTGCTTGGAAGGTGCCCTGTAGCTTTGAAAGCTGTCCAGCTGTTATATCCTTATCACAATATAACCCGTATAGCTAAGGCTATTCCATGGATCAGTCAAATATCTACTGTCAAGGCAAGTTTGCTTACATAAATGTACTTTACATATACATACCTACCAAAGTAGCAACTACACTGTATATGTTTTCATGGTCTCTTTCTAGTAGCTCCAGAATTTTGCAGTGGTCATGTCTCATCATGCAAAAGTTATATATTTTTAAATCATGCTACCATATTATTTATCCTTTCTTTTTCATTCACCTTTATCCTCATTTTAATATCGCTGTTCATTTCTATTTCATTATCCACTCATTAGCATAGTATGCTGGGCTTGGCATTTTGCATCCTAGTGCAGTTGAACTCAATGTATCTCTGAGTAGCACCCTAATTCATCTAGTCCAATCTATAAAATATTTCTGAATACCAGGGATAGTGAAACTTCTATCTAAAAGCAGAATTATTTTATTTTGTGTTTTCCACAATAGTTTTTTTTTAGTTTTCTTTGCATCCTTACAGCCAACATTCTGTGTCACTTGCAAAAGAAATGTAATGTAGCATACTAATGAAACTATAATTAAATCTTCCAAAACTCAACCAAAACAATTATATTCTTATTTTGTTTCTGCAACTAGATCCGGACTGCATTCCAGTATCTATTATTCTACATATTTTGCAAAATTATTACAGTGAGGGTTCTGTGTCCAAGACTGGCACTAAATCTAGTATAAATAAAACAATAGTCATCAAATAAACCACAAGGTTTTATTGTATACATGCTTTGCTTGTTTGTCATATAAGTGTTTTTTTACAAGCACAAATGCCTTTAAGTTGAGGTCTGTAGCTGTGTGATGTAGACACGTAAAGTCTTCACAATTAAAAATAAAAGCCAGCATTACTGCTCTTTATCAACAAACCAAGTATTTTGTTCAGACTTATTTAAGTTGGTATAGTAGACCTTTAAGACGTTAGAAGTAACTTGGGTATCCGAGTCATGTGACTGGGTTGACTCGACACTTGTGAATAAAGCTTCAGTGGAACATCTGTCTCTATGTCTTGTGTACCTATAGGCCTTATGCCTCAGTCTGATGTACTTACTATTGGAAAATGGGCTTGGAGAATCAGCGATCGTCACTGACCACTCAGTTTTCCAAAGTGGGGAATTAATGTACAGGGAGAGCCCGGTACCTAATGTGGCATGAAATCTGTGAACTGAGTCTGAAATTATTTACTGAAGACATCATTTCCTTTATCTTTGCTAAATGTGGCTCTTAAAAAGCCACTGCTATTGAGAGGGAAAAATAAAAATAACACAACAAACAAGTAACTGCAGCAGTTATAAGAACCTGGCATCTCCCTTCCATTCTTAAAAAGCTGTGCTTAGAAAGCACAAAAAAAAACAAACAAAGCATGTAACTGCAACAGCAATTACAGGGACCTGCATATGTATGTGTGTGTATTTGTTTGTGCTTGAACTACTTCTAGCAGCAACCAGCTAAAATACATTGCATCGGCTGTTGTTCATGTATTATATCATTTATTTGAGCACAATCAGACATGTAAGCTCTCCATAGTTAACAAAGTGAGTAAGTGAATATGTGTGTGTCTGTCTAGGAACAGGGGAGATGCAATGCTTTGCAGTATAAATCTCTGACAGCAGTGACTTATATATATTACTGTTGCTATTATTTATGAATTTCTTCAGTTATTTGATCAGAGTAAAACATCTGAGGTTTATACAGAAAGTGTATTTGTGTGCATGGGTGTCTGTGTGTCTTTCTCTCTGCATCAGTGTATATATATATATATATATATATATATATATATATATATATATGTTATGAATGTCTGCCTGCATCTGAGTTTATGTATATAAATGAGACACTGTGTCCCACAGTCTCTGCATCTGCATATATGTGTCTATTTCTGCATATACTTGCATGTATGTGTGTGTCTGTCTCTGTAGATATATATATATATATATATATATATATATATATATATATATATATATATATACATTGTTAAATACTTACATAATTTAGTTTGGGATATAAAATGCTTCTTACAACAATTACATATCCTAGACCAATTACATAAAAAATATAAAAAAAATGTACATACTACTAATAAAAACAAAACAGTTTAAAAGATAGCCCATTTCTAAGTGCAATAATGCTCAACAGGATGGCCATTATCGGGAAATAATGAATCTTTAACGAAAGAAATTGTGTGTGTACAATGCCACTACCATGAAATACTGGATCAAAACTCTAATAAAAATATTGAGCACTTTCATTTCACTGTATATCGAAACTTCATCAGAATCATTCAATACAATTTCCTGTTTAATTATACTCAACAACCATTCATATTCTTCATTACTTTTAAAGCTGTACACACCAACACTTGCACTTATAATCTCTAGCATTAAAATCCCCTGTTTAGAAGACATTTTGTCATCTTTAAATTTCTAGTCTCCCACCAGGACACAAGTGCTCTTCAGCAATTACATTCTGCTTGCCGAGCACATTCATGCAAATCTGCAGTCTGTGGCTACCACTCCACCCATACAGTATAAGAAGGAATCAGTACTGCAAACTAAACAAGGATATCCATTTTGAGCCTCAAGAGCAGGAGCACACTCAAGCAAATCTGCAGTCTGCGGCTACCACGACACCCATACAGTATACGAAGGAATCAGTACTGCAAACTAAACAAGGATATACATTTTGAGCCTCAAGAGCAGGGTCAGTCCACCCAGGCATTCTACTTGTATGTTTTATGAGAGTGAAGCTATTAAATTAGCAGTATTTCTTAGTAGTTCTCAGCTTGCTAATAAAACTGACTGTTGTAGCCTTGTGTCCTCCCCCCCCCCCGCTAGTACAGTAATCCTAACTATCCAATAGACAGTATACATTTAATTCACATACCTGTGACTAAATTAACCATCAAGCAGCCCTCTCAGTGCTTTCTGCCTTAGTTTGTATCACTTGGAGGCCTACCTGTTTATTTGCATCTCTATACATTCCCCTTCATTGCTAATGTATCTCCCTGCTCTAATCTGTGCACAAACTGGTTACTAATCAGCAAGTCAATGTGAAGACACACTCCCAACCTTAATAAACTTTGCTGTCTCTTCTCTCCTTCACTTTACAGGTAGTTTGAATTATTACTTACCCCCTCTGAGGCCTTCACTGATTTCCACTGATTGCCTCTCTGGTTTCTTTGCATTCCACCTGGTTTACACCCCTTGTGCTATCTCCCTCCCCCAATACAAAGTCTATATAAGAATTCTGCTGAGCATGGAGCCATCTTTAAATTTCTAGTCTCCACCAGGACACAAGTGCTCTTCAGCAATTACATTCTGCTTGCTGGTAAGCCATTAGACCTCAGGAATTTGTTTAAAGTGTTCAGATTTGTAAAGTAATACTTACTTTTTTCTCTTGTCTTGGTTGGCTCTACCCCGCTCCATTCGCCCTTGCTAACGCTCGGGCTCTCTCTGCTCCCCTGCCCTGCCCCCTATTCTCTCCCGCCCCCACTACCTCTACATTTATAGTAATCACAGCCACACCCACAGCTCACCCTCACATCACCTCCACCAATCACAGCTCCTCAAGTCATATTACATTATACCACACCAACTTGCTCCACACAAAATACTCCCAATCACTCTCATTCCCACTAGGCATTTCTTACATCACCCACACTACTTCCCCATCCACGTAGAGTGCAACCCTATAATTCCTATTCAGACCCCCCCCCACCTAGAAACAACTTAAACTTTATAACCATAACTATCACACAACTAAGACTAGTCTGTCTTCTGATAATTCTTTACAACACCACAAGTTATCACTCTAGCAATATCCCTAAACTTAGTAGCACAACACTACATTATGCACTCTCATATACAGACACCACACATTATAATAATATCTGCCCACAGTTATTCAAGAACTACATAACGGACCAATTCAGAACTAAACACATATGCTCTCATTCCTACTCCAAAAACACAATACTTTCTCACACTCCTCACCAAACTCCAACATCTGTATAACCATTTTAACTCCAGGCACCATAAGTGGGGATATCTACCCCAACCCAAGCCCAAATCCATCCTATCCAACACAAACTGCTCCAAACACAAATGTCAGAACATAACACCCCCACCTTCTTCATCCCTGGGCAAATCAACAACAGTAGCAAAACCAACCATCTTTTAACGCTAAATATTAATATTAGAAGTATCAACAATACAATACCTGAACTCCAGGCCACAATAGCACACTACTCCCCAGACATAGTTGCTTTAACAGAAACCTGGCTAAATAAAAACATAGCTAACTCAGAAGTTCTCCCTACCGGCTATAATATCATTAGACAAGACAGACCACTTTGTAAAGGGGGTGGAACTGCCTTACTGTACAAGTCCAACTTAACTGTCCGTCAATTACCAAACTCCTACCCCTCCCCCAATAATTGGGACATACTTATCTCACAAATTCAACTTCACCCTAAAAAGGTCATCACCACAATTGTGATCTATATTCCACCTGGTAATACACCTGCTAGCCTTGAAGACTTCTTATCCTGGTGTTCTTCCACATACTCACAAGAAACCCTTATTCTGGGGGACTTCAACCTAGATTGGTTCACCTGTATATCAGAACCACCAAGTAATCTAATAAATCTCCATGGCTACCAGCAGCTAGTCCAAATTCCAACTAGATGTGATAAAAAATCTAAAAGGGAATCCATCCTTGACTCGGTCCTAACTAACAACCCCACATTGTACCCTCACACTTGGCAGTCTCCCAGACACCTTAAGTGACCACAACATAATATACTTTATATGTAGTAGAACAAGCATATGCAAAAACCACTAACTATATATCCACTAGAAACACAAAAAAATTCTCTCCTGAAGTCCTCAACACTTTACTCTGTAACTGTGACTGGACCCCCCTAAAAACCCTCCCACTTGACCAGGCTGTAGCATATTTCAACAAAACATTTCTACAACACCTAGACACTGTCACTCCATTGTGCAAAATCAAGATTAGAATCTCTACAAACCCCTGGCTCAGTAAAGAAACCAAACAAATCCTCAAGTCCAGAGACACGTCTGGCTTTACTATCAAAAAAACAAAGAAACACAAAACCTAAGTACCAAGAACTGTGCAACCGTGCAACAAAATGCATTAGGCTGGACAAAAAATCATACTACACAACATTACAAAGTAAATACCAACACAACCTGCAAAAATTTTGGAAAAATTTAAACCAGCTACTAAAATCCACCCAAAGGCTACCCCCAAACCAACCACCCCTGACACTAAAGTTCCCATCGAAACACAATTCAACTCTCACTTTGTGAACTCAATTCTATCCTTAGTATCACAGGACAGTTCCTTCCTCACTATCCCCCCCCCCCAACACAAATAACACTAATACAAGCTTTACCCTCAAAACTGTTTCCACCACTTCAATCAAAAGCATGCTCTCCAAACTAAAAACCTCATCAACAGCAGCCGACCTACTCCCCAACTATTTCTTGAAACTCACAGCAGATGCTATTGCTATCCCAGTCTCCACTCTCATAAACAGATCAATTGTTGAAAACTATGTTCCCAATCTCTGGAAAATATCCTATGTTAAACCCATACATAAAGGTGGGACCTCCACTGAATTTAATAACTACAGACCCATTGCTTTACTCTCCCCCCTGGCCAAAATCCTAGAAAAATGCATCCATACCACTACAGCCCTCCTCTGCTTCACTGACACAGTAAACAATCTCAAAAATGAAGACCTACAAGTGTCAACTCTTTTTTTGGATATGACCAAAGCATTTGACACAGTCTCACACCAAAGCCTGCTAAACAAACTAAACCAATAGCATCTATCAAATTTGTCTCTTACCTGGCTCAAAAGCTACCTAACTGACAATGTACCAAGCTGTGAAATGGGAAAATTCTCTCTCTCTCCTCAGCTGCCCATAACTATAGGAGTCCCACAGGGTTCTATCTTAGGACCACTACTATTCACAGTTTTCACAAATGATCTCCATACCTCCACACAGCATGCATCTATAATTCAGTATGCAGATGACACTACCTTAATCTGTGCTGCATAAACATTCCCACCCTCCTGCAAACAACTCAACTAGCATTCTCTGACATTGAAAACTACCTTACCAAAGTCCAACTTATCCTCAATCCAAAGAAAACTCAGATTATGGTTATAACCAGTTCTAACAAAAACACTAACAGTCAATTCACTATCTACAAATGCTACTCCAATTGCTTCAGTGGCACAGGCTAAGCTATTGAGAATAACCATAGACTCCCACCTAAAATTTGATAGTCATCTCAACTTAACTATTAAAAAAGTACATGCCAAACTGGGGTCACTTTACCGTATCAAACCATTTCTTACCAACAACACAAGATCAGCCATTGCTCACTCCCAACTTCTATCCACCCTACTCTATGCATCTCCCATTCTGACTAATCTCAACAAAACTGAACTAAGCAAAATGGAAGCCTGCTATAACAGAATTGCCCGCTTTGCTACAAATTGCTCATATAGAACTCATCACTGTACTGCTTTGAGACAGCTCCACTGGCTTGAACTGCCCAACCTCCTAACCTACAATCAGCTCTGCCTCTGTCATTCTATCTATTACCTCCCCAATAAGTGTCCTGCCCTCAAAAACCTAGTACAACATCACTCAGCCAAAAGGCCTCTTAGATCATCAAGCAAACTACTACTAGAAGTCACCAACAGCTACATTAGCTTTGGAGATGCACTATATAGTTGTTCAGTGGCTAAACAATGGAACTCTGTCCCTACTAGCATTCAAAATACATCATCCAAAGCCTTCTTTAAAGACCTCATCAGGCAACATCTCAAGCAAAGTTGGCAGTGCCATTATTGCTCCCCAGGCTAGTGAAAGCGGATAACATATACATACTAAATCTAGAGCACTTGATAATAGTTTTCACTCTTACTCACAAACACTGGCTAATCAACAATGTATGTACTATACCTGTGTACTATGTATGTATTTTACCTATGTTCCAAATTTCAGCTGTACACCACAAATCTATTAATTACCTTTATTTTTAAAATTAATATTTTTTGTTTGTTCTCTCCACTGTAACTGTTTATGTGCCACATACCACTGTAAAAACATGTCTCTTGTAATTTGTCTGTATACTGATCATGTCTAAATAACTAAATGCGTCTGTAATTTTTCTTTGTGGAGCTTTTCTCCCCGGGCCTCTGCTGTAAAAGGGCCTTTTTGGCTCAGTCAGACACCCCCGGTTAACAAATGTAAAATAAATAAATAAAATACATTTTCTTCTACCTTTCTTTCAAAACTGTGTATTAACAACTGAAAAATCCTTATAATAAGGTTGAATATGATTGAATAAATACTATTTTTTTAAAAATCTTAAAAATCTTTAATAAATACTATTCACAACATAATAGCAATATGTCATTATAGTTTACTTGGTACTGTTGTTGATTCTCATCCTAAGTTTAACAACAGGAACAACTTTAATTTTTAGGATTGGTTGTCGAATGCCTTTCCATTTTTTTTAAAATATGACTGTAGGTTCTGTAATTGTGACTTCCGATGCAGTGTATCCTGCGTTGGCTGACATGATTTTTTTTCTTTTGAAAAATAAAACCTTTTTGGCTAAAAGGTTTGCAACTAGAGAACAATTACTAGAATGTATTAAGTACAATGTAGTCTCACAGGGACTGCAATTTAACAAGTTCCCTAATGGGTTGGACAAGACCAGTATATTTTTTTTTAAGTTTTGTTGATTTCTTTAACAAGCAAGGCTTTCAACTCATTGAACTAATTTGATTTCAGTGTTGTTAAATGAAATTGACACTTTAAACAAAAAAATACAGATCATCTGTTATTTGATAGATATGAAGAGTTGTATTTTAATGTTTTTAAAAGAGTGGATAAACAGTGCATACTCATTAGGGATAGGAAAGTGAGGAAGGGTCTTTTACAATATAGGGACAACACAGCTTATTCATTAAAGGTAACAAGAACAAACATAAGTTTTACCATCACACTAACAACACAGGGGGATGTGCATCTGTTCAACAAACTGTTAGGGGAAGATTATAGGGTCAGCACAGAAAGGAACAATTTTGGTCCAGTTAGTCTAAATGACCATTTAGAATTCTCCTCGCACAAATGGTCACAAAGACTAGCAGAGAAGAGGGGACAAATGCAACCCCAACTGATAACAGAACTGCGACCATCAAGGGAAGGGACACAAAAAGCCCACCAACAAAGGAGGGGCGATAATGAAGAAACATTGATTACTATTGATGGTGGAGGAATTATTTTGACCCAAAAGGGTTTCACTACATTTAATTACAGTCATCTGCATATTACTCCACCTCATTTTAGTTTGTTCCAGAAAGGTTTTAAATTTGTTCCCACTAAAAAGTTTGATGTTGTGGATGCTATTATTGAACTAAAATTGTATACAAGAAAATTTAATTTAGCCATCTTATTTAACTTGGATGGTCAACAACATATAGCCATACCTCTCAACCTCTTCCAGCAAGAAATCTGGACAAAGGCAGTACTAAAAGTGGGACAACAGACCAAAAATAGGGACAGTTTTTAAATATTGATCTTACAAACTTAGAAAGTCAATAGACTAACAGGTTTTGCATTAGCATGGATTTTCTGAAGGGTATGTAGTCTGAAACACAAATGTCTATCATTATTTTCTAATTCCAGTCTTCAATTATTTGCCACTAATTTGACAGAAAACCACAATGTTATGAAAAACAGACCAAAAATATGAGGCAAAAATCTGGACATTCTGCAATAATCTGTACAGTCGAGAGGTATGCATAGCCCAAAAGCAAAGATGTACAAAGAAAAGTATTTTCAACTCCACCTTACACCCCTTGGTGTTGGCCTTTGAGAAATAATGTGAATCTGATATTTACAAATTTGTCCATCAAAACTAGAGAAGATTGTGGTTTAACCTTACTGGGTTAGGAATCCCAACAAAGGTGGGATGATGGTGTTATTTGTCAACATAGACTATTTTTAGTAAGATGTTTGAGATTTTACACAATGGTGCCACTTATATTATTAGTTCTAGAAAGAAGGTGAATATAATTATTAGAAAATAGACATCCAGTTGGAAGATCCCGTGTTGCAGGGTTTTTTGACACGTACTTTATTTCATTTCCTTACATAGGTTCATATGAGGTTACTAGGCTAGCAGCCCTAGCGCCCTTACAAACCTAGCCATGTTATTCCCAAGTTGCCTCATTTGCCCTTGGTTAGATGGGCATAATTCGCAGAGCTAATCCATGATAAACCCTGACTATCCCTGTACATGAGGGATATGGATTCCATCCCTGGGGTGAATTTGCAGTCTCCCATTCATTTGTCCACGTTGCACTTGAATAGGGTCAGTGAGGAGCTCTGTTTCACGTGAATTGGAAGTTTATTCCAGAGTCGCAGCAATCTCTGGGAGATATGTCTGTCTCTATAATATGTTCTGTTAATGTCACAGATTAGGTTAAGATCCCTAGAGCGAGTGACTCTTGTGCCATTTGACTTGCAGATGTGCAGCATATCCATCAGGGCAGGGTCAGAGACTGCCCTGTAGGCCAGGCACAAGTCACCTCACAGCAGTTTATATGATACAGAGTACAGTGACAGGGCTTTCAGTCGTTATGGTTTGGAGGCCTTGTATTTTCTTGGTGAGAAACCTCTGTGGTCTCCCAGCTGCTGCAGGTGTTTGGTGAGGTACATGCAGAAGAAAGCATTGTATTCTCCTAATGGTCTGATGAGGGTTGAGTACAGTGGCGTTATAACATCCTTAGACCTGGGTGTGATGGCCTTACTTATGAAATGCTCAGTGTAGAAGGCTTTGCTTACCACTGTAGAAACCTGGTGGTCAAAGCTCAGATTGCTGTATATATTCCCAGATCTTGCACCACTGGGTTTGAACTTGGTGGGGGTGCTGTCAATATTGTAACTAGCAGGGAATTCCGCTTAGCCAATGGGGACAATAATATTCTTTTTTTGCATTAGGTTTTCGACTGTGACTTCGACTACTGTAATTTGTCTGTGTTAGCCCCTCCTGTAATATGTTAACATCATTGGGGGACTCAATGACTCCACCCAATTTGCAATCATCAGAGAACTTGGTAAGCCAAAGGCTGTCTACTTTAGCCTGGACTTCCAAGAAATAGATTCCAAACAGTAAATTCCCCAGTACAGATCCTTGTGGTATGCCACTGGTGACGGGTCTATTGGTAGAGGTGGAGTCACCAACTTTGGACAGTATGTGTTCTGTTGTTGAGCCAACTAGCTACCCATCAAGTGATGTAAGGGTTAACACCTAGCTGGGAGAGTTTTTCAATGATATCCTTGTGGGGGATTGTGTCAAAAGCTTTGGCTAGGTCAAGATAGGCAGTATGTACTGTCTTACCTTCATCTAGGGCTTTGGTGACTTAACTTTCTTGAAGAAGTCTACTAGGTTTAATAAGCATGATCTATTCTTAATGAAGCCAAACTGGGTTAGGTCTAGAGTTTGAAGGTTGCCTATGTTCCTGTTAAGGTCTATGATGATTTTTTTCCATGGCCTTGCAGACAAGGCTGGTTAGACATATGGGTCTATAGTTCCCAGGGTCGGTTGATAGCTCCCCTTTGTGCCAGGGGATTACTGTTGCCGTTTTCCACTCTGCTGGAACAAAGCCAGTTCTCAGGCTATAGTTAAAGAGAATGCCAAGGGGGTCCACTAGGTTGTATTTTAGATTGCTTAATAATCAACCTGGGATGCTATCTGGTCCCATTAAGGTCACATTTTTGGCTTTGGAGAGTGCATATATGACCTGATCTCAAGAGATACTAGGCAGAGGATTGGTGTCAGGTATGCTTTGGGGTATGGCTGCTGGGGACATGGGGTTGAAGTCTGTGCCAATTCTGTCAGCTAGCAGATTGGCAATATCCTCCAGTTATAGTACAAGTGATGCCATCTACTACCAGTTTGGCATATAGCTGGGCATTCCCTTTTGATATTTTAGCTGTAGTTAAAGAATGCCTTATGATTATCCTTGGCTAGGAATGCTATTTTAGCTTCATAATTAGCTTTAGAGGTCTTTACAAGATTTCTGATTTGCTTGTTTAAGCTATGAAGGGAATTCTTCCTCTGCTCAGTCTGTTCCGTCTTGTTCTTAGACATCATTTTCTTCCTTTTGCTATGTAACCTGTTTATACTTGAAGTACACCAGGGTGGCTTGTTTTTTTTTTTTTTTTGGGAGGACATGATTTTAATCCACTCAGGTACAGCCGAGTCTATACATTTGCTTAAGTGTTTATAGAGGGCATTTGTGTAAAACTCTTGCATAGGAGTCATTGTTGTCTGTGACTGCGGAGGGTATAAAACATTTTATACCATTGCTTAGTACGCTGTATTTTGCTTTGGAAAAGTTTTTTTAATTTTTTTTGTGTTGTTGCTCCTGTGGTGGAGACAGGTTCAATGGTTACTTTGAACAAGACTGACTTATGGTTTGACTTTACCAGTGAGGACATCACACAGAGGGACTGCACTGAGCCCCCATGTTGGTGAGTGTGACTTCCCCCCTCTGGACTAGTAATCAAGAAGCCTGAATCCTCACCACTAACAATGAAGAGGAAAATTCTCTTGGAACAAAAATAGATACACACAGAACTTCCAAATGAAGCTCTAGGCATCAAGCACAAATTTTCTTAAGCGCACACAGTGAACACACTCCTTCTGTCTCTGACTCCCTCCAGGTCCCCAGTAAGACTTCCCATTAGCACAGCTACAGTTGAGTCCACAGCCAAGTGTCCAATCCAAGTCCTCCAGCACCCTCTCTGTGAAACCAGTGCTTCATGTCCCTGTTCCCAGCAGCTGACACACACACTCTTTGAGATTTGAATTGCACAAACACCTACAAACCTAAGAAACGATGGCACAGATTTACTAACTATTCCTCCTTCTGCCCAGACTATAAGGAGGTTACTGCTACCAGACACTCCAAAACCAGTTACTCTAAGGCTCTTACAAGGGTACCCAATTATACTGAGTGAAATTAATATTAATACAAATGGTAGTATTTTGACCAATGCGGTAAGGCTTTAAGGAGTGACCACAGAGTCACCAAATAGATATGAGTACTTTCAAAGGTTAAAATATTCTGTAAAGGACTAGCCACAATGAAGAGTTTAAATATATTTAATAATAAATAATAAAGGAATATGAAAATACTAAATATCTATTAACAATAAACACCAGAGTTTCAATCACAGGAAATAGTAAGATAACACAGATGAATATATTCACACAGATACAGAAAAGCAGTACTTAACTAATCTCACTATATTTTCCTGACTGATCTAAATAATTACTATTCCTTGGTTCACTCACTACAGCAAGGCAAGATGAAGTATGTGAGGGGTCCTTCTTTGCAGGTTCCAAATCAGAGTGCCTGAGACTTCAGTCTCACCTAGTATTAAAATATAACAGACCTGGCTTACAGAATGACATCACACACATCTGGTCATATGACTTCTGGTTCCATACTACCCCCTTGGCTAGAAGCTGCCAGGATTTAGCACATATGTGTCAATAATATCCATGCATATAGCTTTGCTAAGATCTGTTGCAGCTTCTGGAAGTCATAAAACAATTTCAAATGTCTACCCTTTCAGAGTAGCAATTAGTTCACTGCTAAAGACAATACAATGGGCTTCCTTGTACTTGTTTTCCCAGGCATTTTGTCTCTGGCTGCAATCAGAACTGTAAGATACAAACTTTACAGCCTAAATTAAGTAATTTAATTTCTCACTATTTTTCAAAGTTAGCTGGACTGAGATTAAGCTCTTTTCTTACAGTATCCTATTTACAACAGTACAGTCTGTATAAATGTACATTTCTTTTCTGTCTAGCAGGAGACACTGTTGATACATTTTTAACACAAGCATCTGTATAAATCAGTTTCATATACAAATGACATATAATCCTTTACAAAATTTCAGCTTGCTATGCTAGCATCTGTTACACATTCACTGCCCTACTTATCCTGGTATAGCTGACAATACCTCACATCTTGACATTGAGTACTATGTTTAGGATATTTGAGCCCCTTGTGGGGGTGCAGACTATCTGTTCCAGAGCATTTGTATTGACAAAGTCCAGGAACCTCAGGGCAAGCATGTTTGTGCCCAAGTATGTCACCCAGTCAATGGAAGGATAGTTTAAATATCCTATGATTAAGGCATTAGGATGTATGGCAAGTGACTTCATTAAGTCCAGGTAGGAGGTGTGCTTTTCTTGGTTCATGGTGGGGAACCTATAGCTAGCAATGATGTGGTAGGGTATTTTGTCTATAGTTAATTGGACATGGAGTAGTTTGAGGGAGTTGTACTGTATGACCAGTCTCAAGGTGAATTTGGCTTTAATGAAGATCGATGCACCTCCACCTTTGTTTTTTCATGCTCATTTTGAGGTCTGAACATGTGAAAAGCATTATAGCCTTGCACAGTCAGGGTGCTCTTCATGACCTTGAACCATGTCTCAGTGATGCATAGATGTCAGCATCTTCCAAGATGAGGAGTGCTTCTAGGGAGTGCAGTTTCATGTTTAGACTGCTAGCATTAAGCAGCAGAACCTTGAGTTTGTCTTGAGTGGATTTTGTTATGTCAGAAATGTTGTTGTTTTGAAATTGCCTAAAAAGACACTATGGAGGAGGCAAGTGCCTTTGCCAGTATCCAAAAACCTAGAAGAGACAGGTGCAGACCATCTCTGGCAAAGTAGCGTAGCCTATAGACCATGTCTTCCCAGGTTGACAGATACTGGATCCCCCTGGACTGACAACACAAGCTAAGCCAAATGTTGAAGTCAATCATTTTTTCTTTATATTGTGGCATCATCCTGGGTAAAGGTAGAATTCTGCTTAGAGCTAGGGTCATACCTGTCTGGGACACATAATCTGAGAGTTCAGTCATGTCTCTCTTCATACAGTCCAAAGAGGTACATCTCAAGTCATTCACCCCAACATGGACTATGAGAGAGTCATAATGGTACTTGTTGTTGAGTGACTTGAGTACATGTGTAATTTGACATATCCTTGCACCAGACAGGCAGGGGACTGTGACCTTCTGCTTGTCCAGCCTGGTGAGGGGAACATCTGTGTGTCTCACTGTGTAGTTTCTTGTGACCTAGCTTTTGAGGTGTTTTGCCTTAGCAGCTCATTTGCTGAAACACTGGTGTATGTGTTATTATGTGTAGTGGTTTCTATTTGCATAGCAGGGTGTGAAAGAGGTTTACATTTAGGATGTCTCTACATATGTGGGTTTGTGTGTCGTGACCTCATTTTGTGTGACAGGTGAAGTGTGTGTGTGTGTGTGTGTGTGTGTGTGTGTGTGTGTGTGTGTGTGTGTCTGCTGACAACCTGTTTGATGTCTGGTTTGTTATGTGAGAGAATTGATTCCAATTTCATAATGTAATTACATCTCTCACATAGGGTATTTGTTTTAGGAGTAATTGGTTGTCAATATACATGAGGCACTTCACCTAAAATTCCTACTATATTTGGTATCCCCAAAGTACACAAAGATGTTTTTAACCCACTCTTAGACCTACAGTGGCTGCACAGGGTTCAGAAACTTATTCTTTGGCTATTTTGTGGACTATATGCTCAAACCTGTGCATGCACTATTTATACAGCCCCTAAAGGATTCATGGGACTTTTTAAATATGTAAAAAATTATCTTTGGGTAGAAAATTTGATTTTAGTAACCGTAGATGTTAAAGATCTTTTTAGTGGCATTCCTAAAATAGAAGGATTACAATTTTTCAAAAGAGCCTTTTAAAGTGTCCTTTCCTTCAACTAAGTGATTATTATCTTATAATGGATTTTATGGAACTCATCCTAGGTAACAATTTTGTTTACTATGAAGGGGAAATTTTTTAAACAACACAGGTGTGGCAATGGGCACAGCCTGCACTCCAGTTTATACAAACCTAGGCTCAACCCATTGGGAATTAAATTATGTTTTTAAGTTGGATGACTATAAATTTTGTAAATTATATTTAAGTTTCTTGGATGATATTTTTATTTTATAGAAAGGATCTAACAAATCAATGAAAGATTTTATCTCAAAACTTAATCACTATGTCAAATTTTTAGATTTTACGTATCAGTTTGACAAAAAGGACACCCTGATAGTCCTTCTACCCCAAACCCCTACCCTAGCAACACTCCACAAGAAACTGCCATCCTTCTCAACTGTTATTTCATCAACTCTATCTGCAAACTAACCCATACGGACCAAAACAACAATCCCTCTACTACTTCCTCTACGACTACCAATAAAACCTTCTATCTCTCAAACCTATCCCCAGTGCCTACATAAAATCACTTCTGCTTAAACTTAAACCATGCTCACCCTCTACTGATAACCTTCCTCCCTTCTTTCTTAAGCTCGCCACAGACTCCATTCCCTACCCCATCTCTTTACTAGTTAACAGATCAATCCAAAAATCTACTGTCCCAGACATCTGAAAGTCATTCTATATCAATCCCCTCCACAAAGGAGGAAAGTCCACCTCCACTGATCCTTCCAACTTCAGACTCATAGCCACTCTCACCCCCCCTTTCCAAAATCCTCAAAAAATGCATACATGCATAGCCTCTCAAATATCTTCTCCAGGAAAACCTTCTGACCCCCACCCAACATGGATTCCATTCAGATCACAGTACTGCCAGTAAACTTCTATCTTTCACTTGTACTGTTGCAGAGGCTACAGACAAAAACAGCTGGTATCCTGCCTTCTTCACGACCTCTCAAAAGCCTTTGATACTGTATCTCACTCTAAGCTACTAACAAAACTATCTGACCTCAATCTCTGCACTTCCACTATTCACTGGTTATCCAGCTACCTTACCAACAGGTTACAGTCTGTCAGATGACAAACTTCTTACTCCCCTTGTTTACATATCCAGACAGACACCCCCCCAAGGCTCTGCTTTTGGACCCCTTCTTTTCAATATCTTTACCAATAACCTTCACTCATCCTGCTCCAGCTCTTCTCTTATACAATATGCTGATGACTCTATATTCATTTCCTGCTCTGGCAACATCACTCAACTTCATTCTCTTACTCAAAACACATTCCTCACCATTGAAAGATGACTAACTGAAAACCAACTCATCCTAAATCCAAATAAAACCAAACTCCTCCTTTTCCTACCCAAATCACTCTCCCATCAGAAAATCACATTCACTATCTCATCACTTAACAACGCCACTATCAAAGTAGAATCTCACACTAAGCTACTTGTAACCATAACTGATGACCAACTGAAATTTGACCTCCACATACAACACTGTATTAAAAAGACAGATCAAAAACTTGGACTAATCTATAGGAACAAAATATTCCTAACACCTAATTCCAAACTTTCTCTGGCTCAAGCATTCCTCCTTCCCTGCCTTCTCTATGCCTCACCAAAATTCACACATCTACAAATAACCCTAATCAACAAGCTTGAACAAACATATAATAAAATAGCTAGATTTGCCAACAGCCAACTCTACAAAGCCCATCACTACCTCGCTCTTAACTCCAGTGGCTTGAATTCCCACAACTTCTGCTTCTGTCCCAGTTACAAACCACACACTCCATTCTTAATAAACCTATGACCTGTTCTTTTCTTTCCTCTCTAGTATCCTATTATACCCCTACTCGCTCACTCCGTAGCTCCGATCAAAATCTTCAGGATATTTACAATCCTAACAAAAACACAGGCAAACGTTTATACAAATGCAGTGTTCCAAGCCTGGAACACACTCCCCACTATTATTAGAAACATTAAACATACTAATTACTTAAAAAAAGCTAAAAAGCTACCTAACTAACAAATGGTCCTGCCCCTGTCAAGACCCTACATAGAGCCCCCCATCCTCTCTCCACCTGCCTTAACACTTCAGCTAAAATCTCTCTAGACTTCCTGCATCACCCGCAGAGGACCTAACATGTTTGCTCTATCCCTGCATTTTCTCTTCCTAACTAAATTAATTTGTAAATATTCTCCACTCTCATGCTACATCACTTTTAGTTAAAGCAGTCTATAAAGATGGTGTTTATAATGCTTTGTTACCCTCACTTGTATATAATTTGCTTTTGCTCTGAACAATCATTTGCATTCTCCAGTTGCTACTTTACTGATTTCTGTCTCTGCCCTATATTGACCATCTATTTGTTTATCTTGTTGAGAACTTCAAATGTAATTGCTGTCTCTGCTCCTTACTGACAGTCAACTTTTTATCTTGTTGTAAACCTCAAATGTAATTGCTATCCTACAGATGTACATTGTTAAATATCTATCATGAATTGTTATTGTTAGAATCTATTTTGAATTGTACTTTTTTTTTGGAGCTTTTCTCCTTGGTTCTCCAATGAAAGTGGGCTTCTCGCTCACTTGGACTAACCTGGTTAACAAATGACAAATAAATAAATAAAATTACTTGGACATCTATACTACTATGGTAGACAAAGGGCTCCATTCCAATGTTTACAGATAACCGACCTTTAGCAACAGATATTTACACTTTTATAGCTTCCATCCTTTAAAGTGTAAAAAAAAGTTTGATCAAAGGCCCTTGCATTTGACCAACACAGATGATTTTTAACAGAGGTGTTTTTTAATTCAAGAAATGTGTAAGCTCCAAGATATGTTTGGGGGAGGGGATATCCCAAAAATTAATTGAGAAAGTAACTCAGGAGGTGGTGGATAAATAGGGTATACAATACAACCCCCTTCTTGGAAGTGATGAGTCTGGTAGATTAATTCCACCAAATATAATCCACAAACAGGGGGTAATTATGAAAGGGTACATGTGATCCAGCATAATGTGGGGTCAGGAGCAATTAAAAACATAATAAAAAATGGAGTTCTTAGGTTCATAGGTGTTTACTAGGCTAACGACCACAAGAGCCTTTTTAAGCCTAGCCATGCATCCCAAATCTCTGACAAGTTCTAATACCCTTGATAAGTGTCAGCAGGGGGTTGGGAGATGAAACATTTACAACCAGGTTGCCTGTGTCCATTAGAGACATAGGTGCCAAACCAGGGATGAGTATTTTGAAAATTAATACTACCATCCCCCTGATAGTAGGTAAACACCCATGTTTCGTTTACAAAAATTCTAGAAATGTAAAAAAGTATTGGGATGGTAAAATACAAGGGACTAGAAAGTGTGTTTTTTGTAATAACTGCCCATACATTTATAAAGGGGAAATTATTAATCTGAGGAGTGAACAAGGAATTTTACTCCATTTGCAAGATGGAAATTGCGTTAGTAAGGCTACAGTATATATAGCACAATGTTCTACCTGCACATGCTTTTTTTACATAGGGAAAACAGATGCCCCCTCACCCTGTTGTAGAAGGAAGTAGTAGTCCACAAAAATCACAAACACTGATAGGCCAAAGAAGAGCCATAAAGAAGGTAAAGTGGACTATTGAGGATAAGAAAGAAATTATGTATTGGTACTATTATACAAAAAGCCCAGGAATTTCCAGAGACAAGATATACAAAACAATTAAGACAGAAATTAGAGGAAAGAAAAATACTTCCACAAGAAAACTTATCAGAAGCTTCAAATAAAAATGTGTATTCATTAATACAACAGATTTGTGAAAAACAGTATATAGATCAAGAAATTTTGATCTGTTTGGAAAAAGAAGCATCTAAAGAAATGTGAAAATACAAACAACAAAACCTAGAGATTTTTGAAAAGTATAAAAAATAAATATGGACATGGGAAAGAGAGAGCTTTGAAATGGTGCAGTATATTTATACAAAGGAGAAAGCCAAATTAATCAATATAAAGGAGGCAGCCCCAAAGATATTTGAAGAGAAATACATGCAAAGGCATCCTGATATGGAAAATTTCACAATATCACAAAGAGGGAATGTAGAAAAGAAGGTTAGTAAAGTAAAACTTAAAAAAATAGAAGATGAAGTTACAGAGTGCCTGCAAAGTGAAGTATTTGATGTAGAATGTCTAACACAGGTTACATCACAGCATGATGGAGTGAGTCCCCAAAGTAAGGAGAAGCAGGAAGATCAGTACACATCTGAAGAAGAAATATGAACAGGGGACAGAAAAAGAGATTTAATATGCTGTAATATTTATGCAAAGGAGAAAACAAAACTAATCAATACAAAGAGCAGCATCAAAAATATTTGAAGAGAAATAAATGCAAAGGAATTCAGACATGGAAATTTTTACAATACAAAAATAAGAAGACAAAGAGGAAAAGTAGAAAAGGAGATTAGTAATGGAGAAGTTAAAGAAATAGAAACTGAGATTATGGAGTACCTGCAAAGTGAAGGATTCAGTGTAGAAAATGTAATTCAGAAAGCACCGCAACAGGATAGAGCAATGGATATCCAAATTAAGGGGAAACCAGTGGAACGGGAAGCAATTGGTCAAGTGCCATATGAAGATATTTTGGAGCCTTCCACAGGAAACCAATTTAAAAGTTCACTTGATGGTGGACAGCACAGGAAGGATTAGGAAACTGTGATGCAATCAATGTTGCGGAATGATAGGCTAGTGAGTTCCCATGTCACAGAGCAATGGATGGCACAGAATGAAATTGAGAGAATGTGCCACAGGAAGATGCTATAGAACTTTCTATAGAATGCCACAGGAAATGGAAAATGAAAAATGTGCCCTCAATTTAGAAGAAAATGAGCTAAGAGAAGAGTTGCTTGATTTAATAGACATAGACATATTAAGATCAATGAAAGAAATAGCCTGCAGAAGGTCGATAAAACCCAAAAAGGCAGAAGTTTGATAAAATAAATGAAAACCATAATTAGGGCTGTCCATAGAGATCTATGTGCTATAACAAAAGTAAACGGGATATATTACTGTGTAGCTAAATTAATAACTGATAAAGTTCTACCACAAGAGCACAGGGTAGTGAGGGAAAGGAAGGGGAGAAAGTGAATACCTTCATGCAAGTACTGAATAGAGAAAATGGTACTTACGTATTATTGCAACCAGATTTGGGACTAGGCATAACTCCTGATGTTATCGCGAGACAAGGGTTTTGTGAAGTGAAAAGGGGGGTGTAGACTGTAAATCAGTACTGCTTCACCTTGTCTGTGACAGAGGAACAGGAATTTATATCTAGTTTGTCTTCCTGGGACCGTCCTTTACTGCAGTGACTAGTTGAGCCGAGCCGAGTGCCATGTGAACCAAATGCATTTGCTTGCACTGACAGTCGGCTGAGAAAAAGCGGACATGCAGTTTCTGACATTTCTTTTTACATTCTTCACATTCTACATTGGCCCCAGGAGTGGCATCCTTTGTCAGGTCTCTTAAGTGGCAGATAAGCATACTGTTAGCAGTGTCAAGTTGGTACACGTTGTTTTCCCCCCTTTTTGGAGAGTCTCATAACTGTCAACCTTTAAAAACTTTCCGGGCAGGGGAATAGCCGCAAAATGTCATCGCTTGACAGCAGTACGTTTCTTTGCTGTCAGTGTGTGTTCTGGATTCACTTTTTGGTAAAGTAGACAGAAACAACACAGTTGTGATCATTTCATGACTACATATTTTCCACAGTTTCTACATTTCCTCAGCTTGCTCTATCATTGGGATTCAGAGTAATTACTCTGTCTTACTTTGCTTTGCTATGTTCTGTTTTTGCAGTTGGGTCCACAGAACTTCAAAGGAAATCCGTCGCTGAAGGACGTCAAGCTGGAAGAGGAATTTGGGGGCTTAATCCTGCTCCTGGGTGATCACCCAATGTCACAGATAGCAGGTTAGTAGCTTCCTGAATTCCTGCAAAACCACAAAAGGTCATTGTTGCATAACTTCAACAATTATGACACGTTCTGAATCTGGTTGCAATAATACGTAAGCATCGAGAAAACTATAAAGTAATTAAGACAAGAAGTGTCACTGTTAGAAGAATATAGAAGAGGGAATAGATCAACAAAAATATTAAGAAAGATAGACGTGATAAAAGCAGTGTGCAGTATTAGAACAGAGCAGGATCTATCATGAACTATCGCAAATAAACTAAAAATCTCAGCACAGAAGGAAAAACTTAGAAGCTACACAGATAAATATAAAGGAAAAGTACAAAATAAGCAATTTATTAATGACCCAAAACGTTTTATAGAGAATTGGGAAACAGGGTAAAAAGAATTGAAATACTGCCAAAAAAAGAACAAATAGATACATTTTGAAGAAGTATCTATGAAGATCCTGTGGAACATAACAAAGATGCTAAATCGGCAAAAGAAGTAAAAGAAAGAATAAGAAGTTTAAAGGTACGAGATATGAAATGAGATGAAGTAACAGCCAGAGAGACTGAAACAAAGTTAAGAAAAGCCTCTAACTGGAAAACCTCAGGCCCAGTACCTAACTTTTAGTTAAAAGTATTAACATCTTTGAACAAAGATTTAGCCATGAGTAAGAACTATTTATATGCACACCCTGAACAGACACCAACTGGCTAAAAACAGGAAAAGCTATGCTTCTACTTAAGACTGAACCTGCAAGCTACTCTAAAAATTATAGACCGATAACTCGCATTCCAATGACTTATAAACTATACACAGGAATTGATGCCGGCAGAGTTTATAGTCATTTAGAAGAAAACTCAATTATGGCAATAGAACAAAAGGGCAATAAAAAAGTCATATGGGACAAATAATAATTTGTTGTTAAATAAAGTCATAGTGGAGAACTGTTAAAAGAGGAAGAATTTAAGTATGGCATGGTTTGACTACAAAAAAGCATTTGATAGTATCGCAAATTCATGGATAAAAGAGTGCTTAAAAATGTATAACAGACACCCTACACTGATCGACTACATTACAGTGACCATGAAAACAGTGGCAGACCACTTTGCAATTAAGCCATGATAAAGGACAAATTATTATCCCAGGGATAAAAATTAAAATGGGGTTATTCCATGGTGACTCTGTCACCGCTGCTATTCTGCCTTGCACTTAACCACTAAGCTGTCTACTTAACAGCTTAGGCCATGGCCATAATTTGGCTCCTAGCAAGCAACAAAGTGTAAAGACTTCTCATCTTCTCTTTGTCGATAATTTAAAACTGTATAGCTCATCAGATGAGGAACTGAAATCACAACTGCAAGTTGTCAAAACTTTTTCAGATGATATAAGAATGTCATTTGTTCTTGATAAATGTGCAAAACCAACCTTTAAGGCAGGAAAACATTAGTTTGTGACAAGAATGTGATATAAATAAACTTGAGCAAGATGGAGTGTACAAATATTTGGGAACTGATGAAGGATCAATAATAAAATGAAGGATCAATAATAAAACATGAAGCAATTTGAATAAAACTTAATAAGGAATACTTTAGAAAACTTAAATTAATCCTGAAAACAGTGTTTACATCTAGGAATAAAATCCAAGCTATAAACCAATACGCTGTTTCTGTCCTAACTTACAGTTTTAGAGTGATTGACTGACCCCAAAATGTGTTGGACAGATTAAAGAAGGATGCTTCATGCTCACCAAATGATTTATAAAAATCAGTGCATACCAACATTATATATTCCCTGTTCCGAAGGAAAGATGGGCTCCTTGACACTGATTACATGTAAAGATCTGCAATTGTGGGACTTCACACATATCTGCTGACCTCGCAAGACTCAAATGTAGTGAAAGTTTTGAAACATGAGGAGAATAAATCTGAGATGATTTCTCTGCTTAATCTAGCAGAAGCATATCGGTGTCAAGCAGGACTAAAAATCAAACCAGAAGCAGATAAAAATCAGGCAGCAGCTGAATGTGCCAAAAAACAAAGGAAATAATATAAATAAGGTGAAGGACCAGATGAGAAAGCAAGAAATTTAGAAAATGCATAAATATAGTTGCAAGTATAGAAAACGTCTGGAAAAACCTCATGTTAAAGCGAATACAGGAATGATTAACGGGAGTAGAATTCAAACCAAGAGATGAAAGTTTAATATTGGCGGCCCAAGATAGTGGGCTGCATACATGCTAGTTTACAAAGTCCATTGAACATATGAGAGAAACAGAGAAATTCAGGATTTGTAAAACCAAATTCGAAACAGTTGCACACCTCGTTGCTGGTTGTGACCTACTAATGGCAGAAGCACTGTATACTGAAAGGCATAATAATGTGGCAAGACTGTTGCATTGGGGATTGTGCAAACATTATGGTATTGAAGTGGCTGAAAAACACTGGAAACATGAGTCACAAAGCATCATAGTAAATGAAGTTTACATCACATGGGATCACCCATTACCAACAGTTCAAAAGATAGATGCTAGAAAACCGGATATAGTGGTCCATGAAAAGAAGACAAAAGTAGCATTGATCACTAAAATCACCACGCCCAGTGACTACAGTGTCTTGCATACAGAGAGACACAAAGTCAGAAAATATCAGAATCTGCAGGCAGAAATGAGAGCAAAGTGGAAGAAAGATACCCAGACAGTTCCAATAGTAGTAGAAGCAATGGGTCTTATAAAAAAAGAATCTACAATAGTATTTAGATATGTTACCAATACATGTAACCCCATATGAATTGCAGAAGGAGTCATTACTGAGCACATTGCGGGTGCTGTGAAGAGCACTTTTGGTTGACATCAAAGACTGAAACAATACTAATTTCATGAACTTTAACTGTACTTTGACTTAGGAATGGGGTCCATTCCCATCATGATGTTAGAAACCCAAAAGATTTGGAGAAATTAAAAAAGGCAAAACAGAGAGGAATTTTAAGAAAATGATATATGAACATATTAATGATACATCTATCAAAAATATTAATAGTGCTCTGTTTAAATATAGTGAAATGTGCAGGTTTTGAAAAGTTTAGATTTGGTATTACAGACAAAGTTAATCTACCCCCTAGGAGAAGTGATTGGGAGACATTACTTGAGTACAGGGAGCTTTATTGGCAGCTTAGACTGAATGCTACTATAGCACCAGGATTGAATGAGAATGTCAATTACACCTGTTTTAAAGCTTAGGTCAGCTAAGCTATAAAGCTAAACTATAAAGTCATATTACTATTATGTTTTGAATACTATTTATTAAAGTTTTTAAAAAATAGCATTTATTCAACCATATTACAAGGATTTTTTCAATTGTTAATACACAGTTTTTAAAAAAGGGTAGAAGAAAATGTAATCTAAACAGGAGATTTTAATGGGGAATGTTATAAGGGCAAGTATTGTGTGTGTACAGTTTTAAATGTAAGACTATGATTGGTTGTTGAGTATATTTAAACAAGGAATTGTTTATACTGAATGATTCTGATGAAGTTTCGATATACAATGAAATGAAAGTTTTTATCCAGTATTTCACTGTTTAAATGCTGGTGGCATTGCACACATACCATTTCTTTGGTTATTAAGTTGAAATTGTGGTGTGTTAGCCCATTTTTTCAGTTTATTTAAATAATGAACCTTCCACCTATGGTGTTAGGCTTCATAACACCCCTAGGTCCATTATTTCATTGTAACCACCACCCCTTGGGCATTACTGCTTGCTTGTTATTAGCAATTAAAGAGGTGTACCAGTATAAACTGAGTTAGCTGTTTTACATTCCTGCTGTCTCAGAAAATTGCATTTTTTAGGAATGAGTCTATATAGCTTGATATTATGACATAATTATGATTTATAATACACATTTACTATAGAAGTAATAGGGATAGAGAAAACACTTTTTAAAATAAGATATATAAAAATAGCACCCTGTTTTCCTTGTAATGGGTATGCACTTAGTGATTTAAAGCTTACTACTTTCTATTTGTTGGTCTGTATGCTTATGTTATTTTTCTTAGACTTCAGTTAGGTTAATGTTCAACCAGAGTTCCTAATCACAATGAGGATCTATAATACATTAACTGGAAAGTCATGCATTAGCAGGACTTACTGTTCTTCATTAGTGGATTACATGCCACAGATTTTATCAGATTCTTCAGGTGGCCAAAATTAAAACTAATTGGGGATCTCTGGGTAAAACATTAATATAGAATATGCAAAATGAAAACCAGTAAAACGCTTCTAATGAACTTAACTTATTTAACTGCTTTTGTAATCAAAATTTCATAAAAAAATCTCTGTAGTGAAACTGGTCATAAATTGCAAATTCTCTTCCGCTGTAAGTAAAGGGTCTCTTTTTTCTATATAGCCTAGGTAATAAAGTTCAAAACTCCAAATTCAGCTACTGTGGTGCTCTTATCTTGACTACAATGTAGAGGATTATTATTGGTCCTCCAACTATAATCATATTGCTATGCATGTAAGAATTAGATATCAAGAAATTCATCTTGAAAGTGAAGCTTGGGCGGTGAACTTCTTGACATCCATTTTGAGAACACCCACCAGCATCTGGTTATGATCAGAGAATTGATCATAGTGTTCTGTAACACATGAGGAGTATTAGCTGGTACATCTGATACTACCCCTTTAAAAAGATGTTGTTTGCCACTGCAAAGTGTGTAAATGCTATAAAGCTGTTAGTTGATTAAAGATGCGCTCATGATATGGATGCCATTTGTATTGACGTATTAGCCATATTAACAGCTTTTAAGTCTGATAGTTGCTTTCTAATGCTGTTTGTGTGTAACCAAACTGTGTTAAAAGCTTTTAAAGATGTTATCCAGTTTCTGATGCTGTGTCCATGTGACTGATGTTTGTGAAACAGTGTAAAGTATGTTCAGAGCTTTTAAAGCTATTGTTTATCAGTGCTGCTACCTTTTGCATGCCATATTGTATGGCAATGCCAGGTTTGGATAGGTTTATAATGTCAAAATTATTGCATATGAAGTTGGCTATAACATGGCTATTTTTCTTCTTTTTGGACCAATAATGAGGGTAATCTGCGTACTAATACAAGAAAACTATGCCCTTCCTTTTCTCAAGTAGCAGGGACCATACAGATTAGATTCTGTACTTTGTTGGGTGAGCTGGGGCACTCTCCAGTCCCTCAGTCTTTTATTCATTCCCATTTAAGTCAGGCAGCAGGTTAAAGGGGCAGGGGGTGCCTCCTGCAGACAAACTATGCTTCAAGCTAATCTGCTGCTTTGTGTTATGGTTGCTTTGATTACTGCTGTTCTCCAATACATACTGATTTAGCAATTCCTGCTGCATATAGAAAATTAGAACTTGTGATATATATTACTCATAGCAAATAATCTGATTTACCAAGGATGCAGTTAGTATTACCACACTGTAACTGTGTCATGTGGTGAGCGGGACATGACACAACACAAAGCAAATTAGAAAGTGAGCTTGTCTATTACATATCTAGAGTACTGGGGATCCTAAAGTAAATAGCCATCCCACATTTTAAGGAAAACATATCTAATACAGTCAGAGATGCAGAGTGTTTCAAGTTTGCAAGTAAGAATTCATACCTTCTGCAGTTTCCATTACACTGTCATAAACTATGCAAAATACTACTTTATTTGGATAACATCATAAATGTAACAGTAGTCAGAAGGAATCCAAACAAGTTTAATTTGTGCTAACTCAATTTTAATTTATTTTCTTAACTTATTTTCTAAGCACATTAAGGCACTCAGACTGTGTAAGAGCTTCTGCAACACTCCAATGATTTTTAAGGCACAAGACAGAACACCACCCTGTGAGAGGTTAATACCTACATAAGGCACTCACAGAGTGACTAACTACTTGCAAACTGTTTAAAAAATCAGCGAATATGAAACATTTATAAAGTTAAACTGGCATTGTAGTGAGAACTACTTAGGTTTATGCATATGCCTTGTTGTCTACACAACAGGGTAGTAGTGAATCATCTAGGCTTAGTTGAAGGATAGGGAAGCAGACCTACTCCTTGAGGAAGGGGCACTCCCTGACATCAATATTAAATCTTGCATAACAAATGCCATACAGCAGTATATATAGTTTCAAAGGGGGGGCATATTCTACAAAAGTAGATATAGCTCAGTGAAGATTCAAACAAACAAGGAAGAAAACAAAGAAATAATAGCATTGACATTGTCCTGTTTGATGCAAGACAATCGACATTTGTGCTCCAGAGTGAAGTCAATAGACTTCAGTTTCTGTGGAGGTGAAGCAAACCACAGGAAATAATTATCTGTGCACAGAAGGATTTGAAGGAGAGCTGCTGAGAATGTTATGAGCCTGAACACTGTCACATTGAGCTTTTACAGAAGGACAAAAGAAATGCATCAATGTTTCTGGGTAAGAGGACAACTCAGTCTGACATGGCAATTTAAATACTGGAAACACACAACCTGCACCGGATTGTTGGCGCAGATTACAACAAGAGTTCATGATAGTCTAGAGCTCCTAATCCTGCGGTCAGCTAAACAGACTGCAAGGAGAATGTCCATCTTCATCAGCATAAATGGCCACAAACTCTCAAAGCCCTGAGCTAGGATTGAAAACAAGGAAATGCAACTATGCAGAAATACTGTGCCAATGGTCCAGAAATGTCAGTTTTACGCACATCTGCTTTAAGTACCCTTCCTATAAGTTGCATTACATTGGTAAATGAACATGAAATGCATTTTATTCTAAACAAGAACATTAAAAGCAAGCACAGTTCTTTGAGTAGCTTGCTTTCAAGCAATTACTCTATCACATAAAAAAATCCTTGGATGAATAAACCCACAATTATGAACAGCCTTTCTCCTTAATAATAAAGGAAACATACATGCAATTAAACATTTTGAAAACATGTTTGTTGGAGTAGGACTGGTACTGATAAAGTTAACCAGAGTCCAGGCTGAACATCAGATAAAGCAGTTCGCTGCCAGTGAACTTCCCAGTCAAGTTCACATACAAAAATATTCAAATAAATAAATAAAATGTAGGGCTTGTTGTTTAAAGTTTATATTATGACTATATCCTGCCATCGTCTTACCAAGCATAGATTCATAGATTCCACTGTTTTGTGTAATGGTCAGGCTGCCTTACTGAGAAGCATAACAATAAAACAACATTTCAAGATCTAAAAGGAAGACTAACAGCTCAGTTTGTAGAGACATCTGTAAACAGCTTTGGCCCTATCAAGGGCAAAGGACAGGTTAAATATCATAAAGGTTACCTTCTAGAGTCACTGTTGTCTTTCTGTAACAGAGTCTGGGACATCTGAGGAATCAGCCTTACAAGTTTCCTGGTGGCTTCAGACAGTCTACCTGGCTGTTCATGCTGAGTCCTTGCCTGCTGTATCAGTTCCTGCTTGGCATATTCCTTAAGCCTTTTATACAGCATCCGCAACCCTATTGCAGTCCGATGAGGCCGACTTCCTCCAGTGTTATTATACTTTTTTGCTATAGTATCCCAGCATTTGTTTTTCTCTATAATGACAGAATGCCTGTTGGTGTGTTCCTCCAGGACTTTCACATATGGTTTTAGAATTTCTATGAAATCAAGTTTCTCTTGCAAAGTAAAGTTGGAAGATCTGGCTTTCCCAACCATTTTATTACTGGTAAGAAGATAGTCAGCACTGTCTTACTGTCCCTGACCTGCTACTGCTTAGCTCAAACATGAGCATGTAAGCAAAAATCAAAGCAAAAAAAAAAAAGATCAGGCTTAACTAGGCCAGCCCTCAAGTAGGCCCACACCTAACAAGGAGGGCTTATTATTGAAACTCCTTGTGGCTTAGGCTGACGCAGAAAACAGCAAATCGGTTTAAGCCAAGCCTGACCTAGTTAAGGATTTATAATACAACAAAGCTGCAGGAAAAGGCAAAGCATGCTTGAGGTACTCAAATCAGCAGCACTTAAGTATTTTGCAGCTGTATGAGGCTTGAGCTGTTATCAGAGTAGCTTGTCAATTAAAATATCTTAAATTGCAATTAATTAAGGAAGTAAGCTTCTCTCATTAAACTCACAACTGGTTGCCTGTGAATAAATTTTCTTGGTTCCACTAAAAGACACATATTACAGAGCTTTTAAAGAAATCTGGAAACTAAACTTATTTTTACAATTTAGGTGTAACCTTAAAGGCAGCATCATTTCATAAGTAGAGCCTGTACGATGCAGTTCCCCAGCACGGAAAAGCTAATCGTGGTTGCTGTGCTTCTTTTCAGTCTCCTTTGCTAGCTCTTCCTGATTTGCATAATGCCAGTCTTGCTGTCACTCAGATCTGCATCAGCCAGTTAGGAGGCATGCTGACTCCAGCTTTCTCACAGAGTTAGGCTTCATGTGCACACTGCAGCCAGGCTGTATGTATTTCACAGCAACACAGCTTTCAGAAGATTTGTAAGTATTTATTTAGAGCAAACGATATGATAATTAACCATTTCTGAAGGCAGTACATAGAGTTCACAAGCAAATCCTAATCTGGAAGGGCTGGGCCTAGAGAATTAACAAACCTGACTGCCAGAACAAAGAAATATTAACAGTACCTCCTCTGTATCAACAGCTTTACTGCGTAAGCCGAGCTATGTCAGGTCAAAAACTGAACAGCATGGCTAATTCTTTTCAGGCATCCTAGAGAGCATAATGCAGTGTCTTAAAGGCAGCCAATTAAAAACTGAATTAAATGCTGAATAAAATCAGTATAACATTCTGCTTATGTTGATCATTTAGAAAACAAAACTGAGTCACGTCCAAATATACAATCTTAGGCTGTCTCTGACCTAGAGTTAGAGTTATCTAAACTCTCAAATCACAATGTACTAGTAACACAAGAAAATGAAGTCTAACAGTAAAGACCATTTGTATAGTCTAGTCTGACAATCTCTCTACCTAATGGAAAAGCTACAAATCCTACTTAATCAACAACTTATTTCTCTTTCTTGTTTTATCCTTCCCTGATAATAATCACCTTACATTTACATCATACATTCTTGAACTGTGTTAATGCTTTATTATTCTAATGCTATTTCAGGTAGAGTGCTCCAGTCTTTAAAAACTCTTTCAGCAAAACAGGGTTTTCACGTTTCCCCACAGCCTGTTACCATGTAATTTCAGATTGTGTCATTTTATTCTCATATAGTTCTTTGTCTGAAAGATGGTAAAAACCTAGCCTCTGCTGGTACCCTTGAGGTACTTGAAAGTTACTATTATGCCCCCACACTTTCTTAATTTAAGATTATATAGGTTCATACTCTTGAAGTGTCCCTTTATAATATTTGTCAGGTTTCTAGTGTAGATTATGCACCAGTTTTGTTAACCTCCTCTGCAATGCCTGTATCTATATCCTTAGAACAATATTTCTAAAAATCATCCTATTCTAAATCATGGCTTATCAGCTGTCTGTGCAGATGAATACTTGTTTTCTAGTGGTGATGCCTTTTCCACATATGGGTTTTTACATCCCATTTTCAATATTTTGGATTTATAGTTTAAACTGATACTCAGATCCTACTTTTCGTGTTCTCATTTTTATCAAACGTGTTGGAGAATTTTTTTGTAATCAGCAAAAATAACAAATATTTTCTTCAAGCCCCTCCATGGTGCACAGGTTTTCACCCTGACTGCACCCCAGATAACCCAGCCTTGATCAGCAGACCGAGGTACTGGGTGAGTTTAAAGGGGAAGGGTGGGTGTGAATGGCCAGCATTGCCTATCCCAGGGTAAGGGAAGATAGCAGACTCTTGACCATATGCTTAATTATGAGTTTTCAGACATTCTAGCCTGAGGATGCAGGTGAGTGGAAGCACACACCTACATAAGCCTTGGTGTAGCAAACACTGCACTCCACTTGCCAGTGAAAAGGTGGAAAAGGGGAGTAGAAGCACATATTCTCAGACTCTGTAAGGCCATGAGTTCCATGGTGCTAGTCCCCCCCACCACCACCACCACCTTACAGACTGTGGGAGGTGGGTTGAATGAGTTTGTAAGGGGAGTGAAGCTTTACTGCAAGGGGATGAGGTTAAAAAAAGAAAAGCTATTCCTTCTACTTATTCTGTAATGCTGCATGTATGATCAGTGAAAATGGTCAGCTTCTAGGCTAGCAATGCTATACTGCATTGCTATATACAACATGCTACCATATTTTCACCTCAGCTGCCTCCATTTATTATGAAACATTGTGTCATATTGCCTAACTAATGGTTTAACCATTCTATCATGACAAAACCCACTTGGCTTCCTAATGTGTTTAATGAACTATTCTGTGGTACTCTGCCAAATGCCTTGCAAAAGTCTAATTAGACCACCTCTACTATCTAAGATGGACAGCCTGGTTACCTAGTCAAAGTATTCTTAATGGGATTTCTTGGGCATAACTATCTTGATGTGAATCTATATTGCCGAGTGTCCTCTACATGTATTAAGAGTGATTTCCCTTTGCAGCAATTTCATGACCTTTTTATTTCTGAAGTCAGATTGACAAGTTAGTCTTTCCTGCCTTAATCTTGATCCCAGATCATATGACGCTGAATTGCATCTGCCCTTCATATAGTCTTCAGGAATCTTTACCCTTCTCCTACAGCATATACAAAATGTTGTTAGCTAACAGTTTTCCCGGTTCTCATATCATTTCTCAAAGTTATAGTTATGCAGCAAGCTTAAGTAAGATTGTGTGAGGTACTTCAGATAACAGTAGCTATATAAATAACAAGATCAAGGCTACAGAAAAAAAAAACACATTTTCAAATATTGCTGGAGGCAGACATCCATTTTTGGCTAGACATTTTCAGCAGTCAGATATCCCCCAAGTCATGTGGGTGCATTGTGATGCTGTGGTTGTTAATGTCCAGCCCAGTTATAAAATGGAACATAATTTACCTTTCCTTGTTTGTTTTTGGTGCCAAAGTGAAAGTGTGTGAGTGTGTGTGTGTGTGTGTGCATAAAAGCACAGATCCATGTAGTAAGGCACAATCGTTTTCCAGCCTTAGGTGGGTAAGATGTCTCCTCCCTTAAGGAAAAGCAAAAGACTACAGGGAAAACTGGTACTTTTGAGCAGCAAAGCTGTTGGCTGAGAATCCTAAAAAAATCTGGAAAACAGAACCATGCATGGTAGACAAGCTCAGTTGAGACCTCAGAGTAATCAAGTAATTACAACTTGTTTAGAAATAAAAACTTCTTTACTAAGGTGGTGCAGGGGAGAAGAAACTCCCTGTCCTCTTTATTAATGGGTGCTAACCCTAACCCTACATCTTAACGTCATTAAAACCTTCTGTAACACTGCCACTATTAAGACAAATTTGAGGCTAGTGTTATGGGGAGGGGGGTTACTTTTAATATTGGGAGAGGAAGTAGTTTCCCTCTCTTGATATTATTGTTTTCATTTTTTTTCTGTCATTGTGTATGATCAGACTTACTTGGTTAGTGTTTTATATTGAACATCGGGCTGGTTTGGTCATAGACAATAGACCCATATATATATATATATATATATATATATATATGTGTGTGTTTGTACACACACACACACACACACACACACACACACACACACACACACACACACACACACACACTACCAATAATCTTATTGCTTATTATTAAAAGGTGAGCGCTTTCGCAGTGAGACCCACTGCTTCTTCAGACAACCAAACAGAACAACATTAGACATTTAAATAAACAACTAATATATTGTCCAATTAAAACAAGCCCTCATCCAACACAATTAAATAACTAATTAATTAAAACACCTAACTTAAAGTGCAAGCCACAGCAGTGCATTCATAAACATTACTTCAATTTCTTGGCTTTAAGTGCAGGTTTCAGGGGAACACTGTATGGCTAAGCATACGATTCAGGCTGGCAGCAATCGTACTTTTGTTTTTCAGGTTTTGCATGCTGTGGAAATAGGTTCAAGACTAGGGGATATCATTAATAAAACTGAAAATATTGAGTTACAGTGGATTTTGCGATTAGGATCACACAAGTGGTATGGTCTCAATGGCAGTGTTCCCCTGAAACCTGCACTTAAAGCCAAGAAATTGAACTAATGTTTATGAATGCACTGCTGTGGCTTGCACTTTAAGTTAGGTGTTTTAATTAATTAGTTATTTAATTGTGTTGGATGAGGGCTTGTTTTAATTGGACAATATATTAATTGTTTAACTATTTAAATGTCTAATGTTGTTCTGTTTGATTATCTGAAGAAGCAGTGGGTCTCACTGCGAAAGCGCTCACCTTTTAATAAAGTTTCTTTATCCTACAGCTGCTGGTGTATTGCCCTTGTTTGATGTATTGCCTTCTGTCCTGGCAGTTTTCTGTGTTTATACTTTGTGGTTTTGCTCACAGCTTCGTTGGGTTTTTTAGAGTCTTATTGCTCATTATATACAAACAAAATAAAAGGCAATTAAAGTTTAGTGGTTTAACCAAAAGCACAGCAAGTGCCTTTTAACTCAAACTTACATTCGTTCTTATACTGCTAGGAAACAATCTATATTGTTATGTCTCTCTCAGTTCCTCTCTTAAGGACAGTTTACATTTTTTCCTTAAAGACCTTCATTCACTGTAGTTGCTTCTGTCTCCCAGAGCCAGTTGCTGCGGACACCAAGTCCTATTTAGTAAAGAGAAAATGTCTCCTTTATGGGTTTCTTTCAGCCTTTTTTTATATTACATTCATTAGGCCTCTGTTGAAAATGTGTTTTGCCATGTCGGACTTTTCCTAGTCAACAAAGACAAATAAATAAAGAATTTATTAACCAAAGCCTACTCCCAGACAATAATATAGCCAAGTATCTTTCTGTTCTTGAAGAGTCAAGTGCCGAAATGCTATTTATTTAAAGAAACATTATTTATTTATTTTTTATTTTTATTTTACATTTGTTAACCGAGGGTGTCTGACTGAGCCGAAAAGGCCCTTTTTCAGCAGAGGCCCGGGGAGAAAAGCTCCACAAAGAAAAATTACAGACACATTTAGTTATTTAGACATGATCAGTATACACACAAATTACAAGAGGCATGTTTTTACAGTGGTATGCAGCACATAAACAGTTACAGTGGAGAGAACAAACAAAAAAATATAAATTTTAAAAATAAAGGTAATTAATAGATTTGTGGTGTACAGCTGAAATTTGGAACATGGGTAGAATACATACATAGTACACAGGTACAGTACATACATTGTAGATTAGCCAGTGTTTGTGAGTAAGATTGTAAACTATTATCAAGTGCTCTAGATTTAGTATGTATATGTTGTATACATGTATATTCTGTTTACAATGAACTCAGTATAACACTGCTATAGACATTATTTATAAGGAGCTCTCTATAATACATCTATAGACAATAGACATTCACCCAGAGTTAACAAAATCAGTGTAGGCATAGTGTAGAGCATACACAGAAGTTATCATGTCCATATACATTGTTTCCCCTCGGTTGCGCACCATGCATATTAATGATGGCGCATTGCTGAGGGAGAGCCGTGGAACACGGTTATTGAATCACTGCAGGGAGTGTGTGACTAACTGTTCTGCAAATGAGTAACACACACTCTGCACTGTCCAAGACCATTATATTAATGTATTTAATTTTTTTTTTTGTTTCCACGGGGCAGAATGGAGCACAGCAATTGACATGTGCCAGACATCTAAAAATAGAAACTAGATGCATTTAAATTGTGATGCAAAGGTCAAGTTTAAGCACAGCTTAGCAGGTTTGCGTGGCTCGGCTCGGTGCTAAGTAGTGCTTAAAGTTAACTCAGAGGTATATGTAAATGTATTGCAGCATTGTACATATCCACCTGGCCAAGTGGTTAGAGTTACAGCCTTATGTGCAGCAGATGTAGGATTTGAATACATGGAAGGGAAATTAAGCATTTATTTTCCAAAGACAAATTATTATGATTATTTTTCAATCCTGATCTGCTGCGCTCAGCTAAGCTCTGCTAAGAACTGCTCAGACCTGCTAAGCACTGCTTAAACAATCTTTGTTTAGGCACTGCTTGGCTGTGCTTAGCTGGTTTGTGCACTGCTAAGCAATACTAAGCATTGCCAGTTTAAACACTGCTCACCTCAGCTGTACTGGTTTGCATGGTGCCAAGTGACATGCCCCATTTTTTAAAATTGCCCAGTGACATATAAGGGTCAGAAAATAGGCTATATTAAGCACAACAGGCAGGAGTACAGCATAATCAGTTGGAGTTTGAACTGTGCAGGAACTATAGCAGGTGTTGGAGAGGGTGCGTGCTTCCGGGTGTAGCGGTGGGGGATTCTGGAGTCCAGGGTCATGGTTGGACTCCTGGTGAAAGAGCATGAAGACATCTGCAGGAGCAGTTCCAGGGCTCAGAGTGCAAGGCAGAGGCCTGGGACTGGCTGGCACATGATCTCACCAGTGCTACAGCTATCTCCCACACAGGTGAGCAGGTCCATCACCACTATGACAACCTGAAACATTGTACAAAAATGCAACAGACGTATGCAGAAACAGAAGACTCCCAAACAACAAGCAGCTAAAATTGCGAGCTTTTATTATGAGCGCTTTCAATAGGATAGGAGTAAGTGTCAGTATAAAATTACAATCTACAGAAAACCCACACATTCCAATGCCCTTTTACATTTTTCCAGTTGTCATCCTTACCACCAAAAGAAAGCTGTGGTTAAGGGTCAGTTGGTAAGGACAGCAAGAATGGTGTCCGATGATGAGGATTTTCTTGAGGAATGTGAAAAATTGAGAACCATGTTCCTCAAAAGAGGCTATCCTTTTAGCTTATTGACAGACATCATTCTTGAGGTTAGAGCAAAGAGGGAAACTGAACATTTTAAGCCCCTTGTTTATAATAAAGTGGATGTAAACAGTATTGATACACCATCTCAAGAAAGTACGAATAACAAGGGCCAACTAAATAAAAATAAAAACAATAATCTAACTTTGAACTTTCTGTCCACTTTTTCCATTGATTCTAGGGTGATTAAAGAAATTTTTATTAAAAATTAGACCATTATATCAGAGGACCATATGATTAGCAAGCCATTTGGTTTAGGACCCAAGTTTACCTGTAGAAGGGGCTTAAACCTAAAAAGTATAGTAGAGAGAAAAATATGAGAAATGTGAAGGGTATTGAACTTAATTCTATAGGAATGAGGAAATGCGGAGCATGTTCATACTGTAGGTTTATTAAAACAGGGACTTCTATTTTAGTAAAGGAAAGGTCATACAGTATACATGGGAGATTCAATTGTGAATCAAAGGGTGTAGTATACGTTGGGATTTGTGACTCATGCTCGTCTTTTTATATCGGGAAAACCGAAAGAAAGCTTAAGCAAAGAGTATATGAACATCAATATAGTATACTAAAGGGGGATACCAATAACGCTTTAGCGAAGCACACTATGGATCACCCAACTCATAAATTTACATATTCGGTGTTACAACAAATTCCCCATGATCCAAGAGGAGGGCCTTGGCAGCTCAACTTGGAGGAAGAAGAAATATTTTGGCAAATAAGAACCTCAGCATATTCCCCCCCTGGACTAAATGAATATATGTCTATTAAAAGTATTTTAAAGCTCAAAGCGTTATGTAGATAATGGTTGAGTTATTGCGATATGGAAATTGTGCAAAAAACATATAATAGACAGTTGCTAGTTACTTTTAATGTTGTTCATATTTTTAGTTTTATTTTGATATGACATATATATTTTTATATATAATATATGTATTTACATATAAAAAAGTTTTTCAAGAAAAGTATTTGTTTAAATAATGTATATGTTGGGCTATTATTTTATATAGTAGTGCACCAATATGTTTTTATTCCAGATTTTTATTTTATGTTTTTAGTAGCAGTAAATTACCAATTAGAGAAATAATTAAACAATTAAGGATGTCAATTAAACATATATAAGGTTTGAAATGATGTTTGCAAGTTGTCTGAAGAAGTGGGGGTATTGACCTCTACGAAAGCGCTCACAATAAAAGCTTGCAATTTTAGCTGCTTGTTGTTTGGGAGTCTTCTGTTTCTGCATACGCCTGTTGCATTTTTGTACATTGTTCTTCGCTTTGTTGGGTTTACAACCTGAAATGTCGGAAGGGGAATCTTCTGGAGACCTGGGTCTGGGAAGCTTGAGCTGGGAATGCCCCACAAGTTTGTAACTACTGTTAGCATTGTTTTACAAATACCTAATCTGAATGTTTGCTAGAAAGGTATGAATAATGGTGTGCTACTCTCCCTACAGCTCCAGAGGAGAGAGCTCGCAACCTAGAGGTGCATGCTGGGTGCTTGGCCAGGTTGCGCCATGAGTATGGTGAGTACAGATTAATTTGCAAGCTATAGTCAGATAGGCAAGAAAGTGAAATGCATTAACTGCCAATAGGTACATACAGTAAAGATTTGTGTATTGCAATGAATGTGGACGTAGGTCTGTACTGCAATGTGACAACTGCAAACTTTAGAG
This sequence comes from Protopterus annectens, assembly GCF_019279795.1. Classification (NCBI taxonomy): domain Eukaryota; kingdom Metazoa; phylum Chordata; order Ceratodontiformes; family Protopteridae; genus Protopterus; species Protopterus annectens. Next base: position 1,945,518,805 of record NC_056731.1, read on the forward strand.
CAATAAACAGGGAAGACTAAAGCATTAACCCTGATAATGTAAATGAAATAAAGTTTTTACTGCAATAATTGTGGAATTAAAGCTGTATTGCAACACCTGCATTACATCAACTGTTGTGCAATAAAGACTCAAAACTATAGCACTAACTGCATTTAGTTACCCCTAATAAAGCTGTTACCAATGTGTGTGTGTGTGTGTGTGTGTGTGTGTGTGTGTGTGTGTGTGTGTGTGTGTGTGTGTAATTAGGGCTGTTTTGCATGAAATCAATTATGACAACTGCTCTGAAATAAAAACAAAAAAAGAATACCACTACCTGCCTCAAGTTATAGCTAATAGTGTTATGAAATAACTGTAGATTCAGAGCTGTATTACAAGAAATGCATTATGATTGCTGTTCTACAATGACATCTGAAGCAATAGCATTAATACCCAAGATATATTGTGTATATCAGGATTGTCTTGTGTTAACCATTGCATTTCAGCTATATGCATTCACGTTCTGAGGTACAGTGCTGCAGGCAAGTATGACAGTGTAATAACTGTAGACTGCAAATATACTATTTGCAACTGTATATGGGTGATGTAGCCAACCCAGTAATCTAATATGGTGTGTAGACTTCACAGATATTTTCACCCACTAACAGTATATTGTGTACACCTGCAGTCTATGTAGTACTGTGTAGTTTACCTAGTGTCTCTGTCATGCATGAACCTCATGCATGTGTGTTCAACTGTCACTGCAGTCTAGTATACAACTGTAGTACTATTACCAGGTCATATTTTGTTTCCAGGTGAGCTCTAGGCAAACATCGGTCAATCAGTAATCAGCAGTGGCTCAGTAGCTCAGTTTGTTAAATGCTCTGTCTGAAGTACATTTTGCCACACACAGACCAGGGTTCGAATCCAGTGCCATGTAGTGATAAATATTACTAAATCAGTTACGTATTGATGACAGATGTTCTCTCCACAAGAAATACAGGTAAATGGGTGAAGTACCCCTTATTATGTGTAAATAATTTGTGTGTTCAGATGTAACAGACTGTTAGCATTGACCAAGAATGTGATATGACTTCATAAAATAAAGGCAAAAACTACAATAATAATAAAATAAAATAAAATCTGTAATCTTGGTATGGCTGTATGCCTGGAGTATCTGTGAAAGTTTGCTGAAGTTCTATCCCCATGCCTGACAAGGAAGGCATGATAGTTGTTTACTGTCTGTACTGTACACATACATGTCTCTCAAGTGTCATGCTGTCATATAATGTAATTACTGTTGTGTAATCCCTCTGTCACAGCTATATCATTGACATGATTATGTCAATAACACAGTCACACTACATCAGTCTACAGTACACCTTGGTAGTTATATAGGTCCACCTGATGTTTAAGTATTCTCTGTAGCTGTGTACCTCCAGATGTTACTGCTTGGCCCATACTGTCCCAGGCAGATAGCTTGAGAGGTATATATGTGCTACAGCAGCTATAGGGTACTGTTAAACATAAAGGAAGGACAGACATGTAGAGCATACAGCAGTACTGTTGTAAACTATATAGCCTATACCAGTATTAATGGACTGTATTTCTCTCTCTCCCCACCCCTTATCTTCTTCTAAATTTATTATTGTCATTCATTGGTTATGGTTTACTATTAACATATGTTGTTTTCTAAACTTTATTTTGGGGCATGTGTTTTATTATTGTTATTGTGACACCCCAACACTGGCCCAATAATCAAGGAGCCTCAATCCTCACCACTGGCAACAGTAGGGAATGTACACAGTGGGAGGATGACAAGTACACACACAATAAAGCGCAATTTCCCTTAAGAGCACACAGAGATCACAGTCAGTCTGGAGCTGGTTTCTCCCTCTTTCTCCAGATCCCCAATAACACTCCCCAGTGGCACAGCTATAGAGTTGAGATTTCAGCTGAGTGGCCAAGCTAAGACCTCCAGCACCCTCTCTGTCCAACCAGTGCTTCGTGTCCCTGCCCAAGTAACTGACACACACACACTTTGATATTTGATTTATATACACACACACAGACACACACACACCTGGGAAAGGCTGGCACAGGTTTACTAGCTATGCCCTCTTTTGCCCAGACGATAAGGTAGTTATCACTGCCATTAGCCAACTCTTTATCAACTACTTTAAAGCCCTAATAAAGGGTGTCCAATCCTACTGTGTAATGTTGCTATTAATCCAAATGGTAGTTTGATCAAGAGACAAGGCTATTAGGAGTGGCCCACAGTGTTACCAAATAAATGTGCAAGTACTCTTAGAGGTTAAATATGTCTCACGAATATCAGCCACGAAGGTTTAAATATATTTAATAATAAATAATACAAGAATAAGAAAATACTCAATAAATCATCAGAGTAATTTCAGAGTTCAAAATCACAGGAAATATTTAAACAACATTGCAGGACAGTCTCAAATAAATAAAAAAAAAACATCTAAGCTATATTTCAGTATATTCCTAATTGTATCTAAGAGAAATTACTGTACCCTAGTTAACTTATTACAGAACAATAAACAGGCAGACGTGGTGAGTGGATGTTTCCAGGTCAAAGACAACATGCAAAATGTCCTCTCTCTCTCAGGGAGTTCTTAAATTAATATCTCAAATACTGCTGCTGGGATATTTGCAGCATGACATCTCTTTTTGTTACCTGACTTCAGTTCCTAGGCTCACAAACAACCCCCACTTGCAGCATCTAGCATCTCCCTGTGAAAATATATAGCCTTCAAACGTTTACAGATCATGGAAGTCATAAAACAATAAAACACAACATAATGCAGAAGGCTCCCTAGTTGTAGACATTGCTGCATTGAAACTAACTTTTATAGCACAATCATAAAACAATTTAATTTCAACTATTTTCTTGATGTTTTGCAAGTTAACCCTCTGCATAGGTTCTAGTTCCCCTGTTAAAACATGTATATTTACACAGGTACAATAGTTTATATACATTTCTGTTCTAATCCAGCAGGGTACACTGTGGTCACACATCTAGGCTCAGTACTGTACAAACTCTGTTCAACACACACTTCTATACCAGCAGTTTAATATAGACATAACATACAGTTCTAATACATTTGTAAGACAAGTATATGAATCATGTTGATATTCACAAATATATGATTATTTACAAAATTCCAGACAGCTGTGCTGGCAGTATTTCCTTCTGTCACACTTCTGTATAAATCATATTAATATTCTCAAATGACATATAATTATTTACAAAATTCCAGATAGCTAGGCTGGCAATATTTCCTTTTGTGACAGTTATGTATTACAATGGTTGCACATTAGCATATCTTGTTGAATTATCTATGTCATTGGCCTTATGCTGTAATGGTTACTGGTAAGCCATTAATATACTAACTGTTATGTTATTTACTGTTGTGTTCCATATAAAATGCATTGATATGTTAATGGGTTATTTCCAGTGTTCTGGCATGCTGTTATAACTAACAAAATGTTTTGTTCATAACTAACCTATACACATTGCTATAGCTCTAGCACCTCAGCATGGCAGGGTAGGCTGGTTCCTGCTAATCCACCTACCCTACCTCAGCCATCCGTGGCACTGGGTACCAGCACGTCTGGGACCCAAGCTAGTAGTGCCCCCTCTGCAGGCCCTGCACCACCCTCAGATGGAACCACTTCAGGGGATGGGGCCTGACCCCCCGGAGTGGTGGAGGGGTGGTAGTCACCCAGTATCAATTACCGGCCATGATGCACAGGACTGTGCATAGGAGCTATGAACAATGCCTGCGCCAGATTGAGGGCAGGCTCAACAACCTGATGGGGCCTGGTGGCCCTGATGCCCAGCCTCCAGCACAGCCACCTTTGGGTCAGTGAAGAAGCAATGTTGACTGCCCATGAATGGGGAGCTCAGTCACACTGCTGCCATCTGGGGGCACACATGCATCTCTGATTCCACAACACCCTCCCTGTCCAAGGTGTGTACCCCCCTCATGTGCCACACACTGCCCCTGTATGCTGTTTTGTCTGTATTGTCTATCTGCAAATGCAACCTCTCCTACTCATCTTACCTCCCCACATGTACTTACATCCCTTCCCCAACATTCCACTCTCCTTAAAAAAATGGGCACCTGTCCCACAAGAAAAAAATATATATCACCCCATACATAGCTCTGCATTTGTGCACGTGTCCACTGGACACACCTAATTTGGCCCAATTGACTTGACAACACATTTGTGTTGTCCTCACCTGGGGTTTGAGGGTCCAAATTCATATACAAAATCTGTACAAATGTGCAGCTGTTGCTGTACAAGAAATTAAAAGCTATGGTCCTTTCCTACACCTGTCCTGCACATCCCTACCTACCTTTCAGTATGTTTTCCCCCCTGGTGCTCCCATTTCACCACTGTCCTTTCACCCCCTTTTTCTTTTCTTTTGAAATTTTTGCGTGGAGCTAAGCAACATGCCATACAAGCCAGCACAAACCCACTTAAATACGCTTTAATGTGCCTTAATGATCTTCTGTTTTTCTCACAGTGTTAAGCACATCTACAAAATAATCACCCCTGCCAAGTCTCGAACCCATGACCCTGTCAACTACAGCATAGTGCATTAGCCCACTAGGCCACTCAGGTCTTAATTAAAACAGATGTTTCCAGCAGAATATAGTGACTGCCACTGACAGACTGCAAGTACATCTACTGGTAAAAATGGGAGTGTCCCTGGGACTCTTGATGCAAAAATACACCAGTATACAGCCAAATAAATAATAATGGATGTACATGAGGCCTGGGATAGCAGGTAAATGTACCTTTTTATCAGCAACATCTTTAACCACACCTGCTAAGGCACCAATGGCAACTGGGACCCTGCTGCAGAACAACTGCCTTTGACAGCCATGCACATAATGATGGATGCAGACGTGTGTCACAGACTGCATGTCTGCACATATATCTTGCAAATACACCTGCTGCAGCACTGACTCAGTATCATAGGTTCATAGGTTCATACTAGGCTATCTGCTCTAGGGCATTTATAAGCCTAGCCAGAATGTGTTTGGATTTTCACCACCCATTTTAAATTTATTTTGCTATGCCCTTTTTCAAGGTTAGTATACTGTGCCCCTGTCTAACAGTGACACAGAAGTGATACCCGGGGTAAACCTACGATCTCCCATCCACTCACAAAGATTCCTCTTGAAAAGAGTTAATGAGGGACTCTGCCTAACCTGGACTGGGATTTTATTCCAGAGTGAAGGGAGCCTCTGGGTTATGAATCTGTCCCTCCAGCATGTCCTATTTATTTCAGTGCTGAGGTTCAAGTCTCTCGAGCGCATAGCTTGATGGGATTTGGATTTTCTGAGGTGCAGCATGTCCATTAATTCCAGGTTGGACATGGCTTTATACGTCAGGCACAGATCGCCTCTGAACAGGCGGTATGCCACTGAGTAGAGCTGGAGTTTCTTTAACCGGGCAGCATATGGCATCTGTTTGAGCCCTTTGATCCTCTTGGTGAGGTACTTTTGGGGTCTTTCCAGTTGCTGCAGGTGTCTGGTAAGGTACATCCCAAAAGGGGCATTGTACTCAATTATGGGCCTGATGAGGGATGAGTAAAGAGGCACGATGACTTCCCCTGATCTAGATGTGAATCCCTTCATGATTAGGTGGGCTATATAAAATGTTTTTCTAACCACTTTGGCCACGTGGTTGTCAAATGAGAGATTGCTATCAGCTTGGGTCCCCAGGTCCCTAATTACTTCTTCTGTACTTAATGGATTACCACCTATGTGGTAAATTGTGGGCACTTTGTTTTTGCCAAAGGGGATGACTATACACTTTTTGGCATTTAGCTTGAGGCCATGGCTCTGGCACCAGTTGTCTGTTTCTATGAGGCCCTTTTGGAGGATGCTTGTGTCGGCTGGAGAGTCGATTATGGCGCCAAGTTTGCAGGCATCTGCGAACTTGGTCAGCCACAGTCCTTCCATGTTGGCCTGTACCTCCGAGAAATATATACTGAACAAGAGAGGTCCCAGGACTGAGCCTTGTGGGACACCACTTGTAACTGGGTTGGAGTCTGACATGGCTCCAGGAATTTTAACCATGTGGGTTCTGTCCTTGAGCCAGTTTGCAATCCATCTAGTGACATAGGGGTTTATATTTAAGCTGGTGAGCTTATCTATAATGCCCGAGTGGGATATTGTATCGAAGGCTTTTGCGAGGTCCAGGTAGGCTGTGTGGACCACCTTCCCCTCGTCAATGGCCTTGGTGACTGTTTCAAAGAAATCAACCAGGTTTAAGAGGCAGGATCTGCCCTTAACAAAGCCGAACTGGGTAGTGTCCAGTGTCTGTAGGTCCCCAATATCTTTATTTATGAGGTCCATGATGATCCTTTCCATAGCTTTGCAGACCAAGCTAGTCAGGCTTATGGGGTGATAGTTTCCAGGATCCGTTGAGGCACTACCTTTATGGAGAGGGACCACTGTTGCTGTACGCCACTCTTTGGGCACATATCCTGTAGTAAGGCTGAGATTGAACAGTAGTTTTATGTTTGGGTTTAGCTCTTCTTGTAGTTCATGTAGGATGCAGCCCGGGACACCGTCTGGTCCCATTGATGCTGTGTTTTTTGCTTTGGAGAGGGCGGCTCTTACCTGAGCATTTGAGATTTCAAGGGGCAGCACTCTCCTGGGATAGATATTTGCCCTTTTGGTGGGGAAGGGGGGAGAAGTTTGCACTGAACCTGTCAGCTAGGATGTTGGAAATGTCTGTGGGTTCAGTGTATTTTTTGCCATTCTGGACTAATTCTGAGCATATCTGGGAATTACCACCCAGGTTCATAACATAACTAAAGAAAGCCTTGTGATTATCCTTAGTGTCCTGTGAAATTTTTCTCTCGAAGCTGGCCTTAGACAATTTTATGAGTGCCCGTAGTTTTTTGCTAATACTGATCAGTGATGCCTTCCCTTTTTGGGATTTTGCTCTACCATTTAGTAGCTTCCTCCTTCTATTGTATAGTTTGTTTATGGCTGGGGTCCACCAGACAGGACGTCTGCCTTTGGAGGATTGGGTCTTGGTTTTATTTGGGATTGCATGATCCATGCATTCCTGAAGGTGTTCATAGAATGCGTTTATAAAGGATTCTGCGGTCTGGGCCGCATTTTCCACAGGCCCGGGGGCTTTGAAGGATTCCACCTCGGTTTTGAGGAGTGTGAAATTTGCTTTAGAGAAGTTTTTCACTGTGGTTTTCTGGGCAGGGGGTGGGGTCGGGATGTGAATATCCAGTGAGATTAGTTTATGGTCTGATCTTACCAGTGAGGGATACACTTCTGATCTGGAGCATAGAGTCCCCATGTTGGTGATGATCAGGTCCAGTATGTTTTTCCCTCTTGTGGGAGTGGTAACAAGTTGTTCCATAGCATTTGAGTTTATAAATTCTAGGAACCTTTGGGCTAGGGTGTTGGAGCTAGAGTAATGCTCACAGTCTATGTTTGGGTAGTTGAAGTCGCCCAATAGAATGGTGTTTGGAGAGACCTTCAAATTTTCCAGTGTTCTCAGAAAGGCTGAGTGGGGTTCCTGGATTTGGGAGGGTGGTCTGTAGCAGGCTATAAACTGGAAGGCAGTTTTACCCACTGTTAGTTGCACATGGATAGTCTCTGATGCTTCGTGCTTTGCCACCAACCTAGAGGTATGGGTATCTTTGATGAATATCAATACTCCCCCTCCTTTTGTGGTTCGGTCCAAGTTTTGGGGCCGAAAAGCATGGTATGAGGTATAACCTGGTAGTGCTGGGGTGCTCTCGGGAGCCCTGAACCAGGTTTCTGTTACTGCACAGATATCGATGTTCTCCATGCTAAGGAGAGTTTCGAGTGCGTGCATCTTGATGTTTAGACTTCTGGCGTTGAGTAGCATTACTCTTAGTTTCTTATCCCTTGTGATACCTATGGAGGTGGGTTTGTCTTTTGAGCCTTGCCTAAAAAAGGCACTATGGGGGTAGCAAGAGCCTTTGCTAATATCCAAAAGCCCAGGGGTGACAGGTGCAAGCCGTCCCTAGCGAAGCATCATGGCTTGTCGAGCATATCATCCCAAGCTGACAGGCATTGGATCCCCTTTCAATGACACCAGTACTTAAGCCAATTGTTGAAATTGATCATCTTGTCTTCATATTGTGGCATCATTCTTGGTGAGGGTAAGATGCTACTCAAGGTCAGGGTCATACCAGCCTGGGATACATGCTCAGAGAGCTCCTTTATGTCTCTTTTCATGTAGTCCAGGGAGGTACGTCTCAGGTCATTCACACCAGCATGGACAATGACTGAGTCATATTTGTACTTGCCTTGGAGTGACCTGAGTGCTTGTGTTATGTGGCGGATCCTAGCGCCCGACAGGCTGCTCACCGTGACCCTCTCCTTGTTCAGCCTGGTGAGCGGAACGTCAGTGTGCCTGATGATAGAGTCATCTATTAGAAGTGTATCAGGTGTGTTGTTTAGTCTTAAGGGCTGTGACTGTTCGGCACACTGGTTTTGTGAGATATGTGTTGCATGAGTTTTGTTTTGGGGTAGCAGTTGCTTGGGTGTCTGCTTTGGAGGTCTCTGCTGCTTAGGCAGATCTTTATTTAGAGCCTCTGAGTATGTTTTTGTGTGATTATGTGTTTGGTTTGCTGTCGTGGTAGGTCTATGTGAGACTGGAATTGTAGTGAGTGTGGTTTCCTTCTCCTCCTGACTGGTTATGCCAGTACTGAGTTGAGAGAGCTTAGCCTCCAGTTTGGAGTCTAAACACCTTGCATGCAGTACATTTTGCCACCCAGAGTCCTGGGTTCGAACCCAGTGTGTTGCACTTTAATTACATTGTTGTGAACACTGAAAGTAATGACCAAAACATGCACTTTTAACCCACACAGGTTGCTGATACTGAATTAACTGCTACCAGTGTTCGGAAGTCAAAGGCTTGTAGGTAGGAACACACTGCACATAGTCGTATAGTGCGATTGGCACTGTTACATAACAAATGTACCTTAAGCACATGCCTTGACTGGACTGTAAAGGGTACCCTTGCCGTGGCTGTGCTGTAACAACAGAGCTTACACTGCTGCCTCAGTTACACATACTCCTTGCTGTCCTCCAAAGTGTTCTCACTCCCCCCTATGTGTCCTGGGACATATGAAGCTGTATGTTAAGCTAGCTGATACAGACCTACCATACCTTACAACCCCCTAGAACAAGGGATCCATACAAAACCATACATAAAGGGGGGGCAAAGGTCCAGTGACAGGGGGCATGTTTCACAGCTTGACCCTACAAAGATAATGAGCTGACAGAATAGCAGCTACTGCATCAGCATGCATATTCTGATGGGTATGATGTCTGACACTCACATGTCTCTCTCTCTCTCCTTACTGGCCACAACCAACAATATTTACCACTGAACTGCCAGATAACCACAATGTCATGTGACAATAGCTAAACATATCATGCAAAACTGTGGACCTACCCTCTGTGATGCTGTAGTCTCCACACCTCAATACTGTCCATCTCAAAGACTAACAAAGGGGCCAAGGCCTACATAAAGCCCTGAAATGTTGCACTGTTGTGCCTTGTCATTTCCTAATGAAAGTGCAACCCAGCTGTTTTGGATGCAATTAGCAAGTTGAGCCACATATTGGTGTACAGGCAATAACCTGTTAATGAGTATAACCTACAAAAGGCATTTAACTGCTTATGGGGAACAGGTCTGTATATTGCTTTACTCAGACAGACAATGGTTTTCCAAGCTGTTTGCAGAGTTTTGGGTCAAAATAGGAGTACTTCACTCTACCAGGTATGTAATACATGTCCCCATACAATGGGATGCAGATGGAGGTATGGAGAATAGGGATTACAACAGTAGGCCTGTCATACATCTTTGGTATTGAAATGTTGGTGATACTCTTCTGTCCAACAGCTGTAGGCAGGCCTCTCAACTGTCCCCGCTTTGAATCAAATCACACCTCTGCCTCTGTTACTCCCTCCTACAATGGTCGGCTGTTGTAGCAAAGCTAGTGGATTATGAGTTAGACATATTGACATTAATTAAGGGTGTACAAAGCTATAATATGAAATGATGTACTGTAATTCACCTCATCTCGGTCTGTCAATTTCACACACAAATAATTATGACATTGTAAAGGTATCCCTGACTGTCCCTGATGTAATCTGGCTAGGTCAGTGTTTTGTTGACATGCATGAGAGTTATGGCTAACATACCTATCAACCCCTTACAGCAGGAATTCAGGTCATAGCCATAATTAGTGGGGGGGACAGTCCCAAATTCAGTAACAGAGTATACATATTGGCCCTACAAAGTAAGAGTATGAATAGACCAACAGATACTTCTGTAGCACAAGTGTTTTCTGAGGGGCCTGGTGTGTGACAGCCAGATTCTCTATATTCTGACGACAACCATCAATGACTAGCCAACCATTTGTCAGACATCCACATGTGTGTGCTGCAATGACCACATCTATGAGGCACATGTTTACATTCCAGAAACATCTGTGTAGTGAGGAGGTATGATACCTACAGGGAAGATATACTACAGCAGGTTTGCATTGCTGTCTGTCATTGTGGCACACTGGTGTTGCTGGATTGTCTCCCCCATATAGTTGTTGTAATAGCACACAGCTGTTTGTCTGACAGTGGCTATATGACATAGTAGTGGGACTTTGCCCTTAGGGGAGACATCACAGTAGACTGCATTGATGGGTGTAGAGACATACAGACAACTCTGTCACAGCACACAGGGACATAACCGGTATTGCTACTATCTTGCTAATAGCCACATATGTAGTGTGTTGATAGACTGCGGGGTATGACGTGTGAGGGAGAGGTGGGTAGTGCAGCCCATTTTGGATGTGCAGGGTCTGCACATCATGGAATCCATGTATTTGGTCCTGTAATGTGTTCCTCTGTTGTTGTCTTGCAGGTACAATGTATTGACAGAAACATCCTCCATTTTCATCTGCAGAAAATGACACTACAGTAGATGCCCTCAGACTCAACCATCACCTTCTGCTGTCAAGGGGTCACCAGAATCAAGAACAGCCGGCAGCATTGTGAGCCAACCTTGTGAAGGCTGCTAATGATATTGGCCAACAGGACAGGACCTAAGATCAAGTTTGACACCGGGCCACAGACATGGCCAATGCCACACTTCAAAGGGCAGCTGTGGTTGCCAGGGATCCTACTGCCACCAGTGGAGGGCCTACAACACAACAACCACTCTCAGCCACAGAGGAATTCCTGGTGAACCTAGGATCAACCCACAGCTCTCAGCCAACCATCATGCCATGCATCCTGGAGGTGGGTGCCACAGCATCCATATCAGATGAACATCCAGGTAAGCCAACTCTGTTCACCAGTACAATACATTTGCAGACACTGTGGCAGGTTCTACAGACCAGTACATAGGTGTCAGGTCAATCTGCATTGGAGGGAGAGTTGGCTTTTCAACACAGTTGTGCAGACATACTCAGAATGACAGTAATATAGCCAGTTTCACATTAGCTACTGTACATGTGGATATCAGCACATATTACCTTGTAACACTGCAACATTCGGTGTTGTTGACAATACCTGTTCCTCAGCTTTTCACAGATATGACATGTGTGGCCGGAGTTTGTGGTCCTGTACCTGAAAGGTGTTATACTCCTGTTTTGCCTGATCAGATATACCCTATGAATGTTAAGGGCAGCCATTTTGCCTTTTGCACAAGTGTTCTGCTTAGCTAGAGTAGAATAATTGTATGTTCCATTTCAGAGCAGTTAACTACAGTGCATAGCCTAGGGAATGACAAGTGTGTATTTCTACAAACATTGACGTGTTTACACTTATAGTTATGAGCAACTATGATGCATGCTACACATGAAGCAATTACTCCAAGATGCCCATTCAGACACAATAGGGGGAAGGTACACACCTGAGGCAGTGGTACTACAGCATACATAGCATTGTCAAGATAGGTGTACTGGGTTTAATGTGTATTTCTGTCTTATACAGTGTCATATTGCATACCTCATAGATGTATTGGACTGGCAACGTTACCCGGATGTAGCTGACATGCATGTTATACAAGGCCTGAGTTGTCTGTGTATGTTACTGTGGGTGTGGGTGTGTGTGTTGTGTATGGGATCAGAGATGAGATGTGAGACATGTGATGCAGTTGTCTGTATGAGTCTGTGTGGAATACCATACATAATACTGCAGGTGTTATTGTACTGCTTTTGTCTTGCTTCTCACAGGTAAACAGAGGGGTTGGATTCTGTCCCCCTCACAACCTGATGTCCGTGTCTCATCGGACTCTGATGATGATGATGGTGGCCATAGTGAGGCACAGGTGGGGTTGTCAGTGGCTGAATCTGTCCCAGAGGTTGACATCCCTCTCCTGCCCCCATTGTCCCCACACACAGTCAGTATGCCCACACATACCCAGTCACCAGAGGCCACAGATATTGCACAGTTAGAGGGGGTGACATAGTACAAGACAGTGTGAGAACTACTGCATCAGTGAGTGTAGACACAGGCTATAGCCAGACAGCTGGAGGGATCCCACACAGGCAGAGTGACAGGGATGCTCGAAGGAGGACTGGTGCCCGTCCACTTTCTGTTACAGGTGTCGCATCACAGGTCACTCACCACATGTTTTGGGCAGTCATGGAGGCACAGGCACGAGCTGAATGCAACACCAGATGGATGCTTAGGGTTATAGATGTAGCACAGTCTGACATCCATGACTTCCTCCACCACATTGGTGACACCATGGAACATTTCACTGATGTAGTTGACAGATGGGCTCAGACAGTGTCTGTCTTTGAGTGCACATTGTCTGTGCTGAAACATGTGGTTGGGGTTGGGCATCAGACATGTAGATGTAGGCCAGCAAAACCATCTGCTTGTAGTCCACGTGGCCATGCACACTCTCATTCCTGTAGTGACAGCACCTCCAGTGCTATATCCACACCATAACATGGCAGGCCATGGGCACATCGTCCTTAGTGGTCCCATGGGGAACACAGGCCCAGCAGACAGCACTCACTGTCAGGTACTAGCACTGCATCTTACCTTGGCCATGGTGCTGCCCAAGCTACTCATGGAGGAGCCAGTTCCCGTGTTCGTGACAGGAGATAGTGAACTGTCCACTCTACCATGTATGGTCTACAGCTGTCCATCATATGCATGTGTAGGACTAGCACTGAGCTTGACTGTGTACATGCACATACTCCAACACCACTGTCACATGCAGGTCACCTACAGATACACACAGCACCATTCCATGACCCATGTCAACAGCACCCCTTCCTGACTCACACACATGCTGTCAACTGTTTAGCACAGCCTAGGCCTCTGCCACCACCACACCACACCCCATGCATGTGATACCTGTGCCACATCCCTGCCATCCATGCCATCAATGTGGGGACCTGCATATATGTGTTTGATGCACAGGGTGCCCATATAACTTTACGTGTGTTTGTGTAGTGCAGTAGTGTTATGCCATGGCAGTTGTTGTGGGTCACAACAGGTACTGTATGCTGGCATGTGTCAGGAGTACACATCGCATGTTGTGCATCTTTGTTGCCAGATGTTACACTGGTGGCAGTGTTACAGAATGCCAGGAGTGTCATGGAGCTGTGTATGTTTCTGTCCCAGGAGTCTGAGTGATACAGCTATGGGCACATGGTGGAAATAGAGTGGCACAGGATGACAAGGCAGCACAGCAGAGATAAGACATCAAGTATGCCAGTATATGTGCATGGCTCCCTAGGTGCATATGTGCAGAACATTGTGTCACGGGCAATGGGGACAGTCAGAATCAACATGCTCTTATAATCTGTGACACACTCTACTACCCTTGATACATGTCAACTGGGTAGTCTGCACATACAACTGTAGATGGTGGTGGACATCAATTATACTTACATAGAGGGGGCCAATTTAGGGTCAGCATCTAGTCACAGGGCCATAAAATGCATAACCAATGCATAGGGGTAGGCCACATGGGCATGCCTATAGTGCTGTCAGGGGACATATTTACACACACAAGTGTTGTGAGATTAGAACCGACCCCTACCTATTTAGTAATACACAGTATAGCTCACAGTACTTATCACATGTGCCACCCTGTTTATCTGCTACTACCCTGTCAACCAGTGCTCTTAAGGAGGATGACATCAGCAGGCCTTGTAACAGAGGCCACCGTTGAAGCCAGCAGCTAGTCAGTGGGCACAAAATGCATAACCATTGCACTGAGATAGCCCATAGGGGCTTGTCTAAAGTGCTACAAAGGGATATACTTACACACACACACACACACACACACACAGACACACACACACACACACACATATGGATGTTATGAGATTAGAACCCCTACCTAACTAGTATTACACACTATAACTCACAGTACTTATCGCATGTGCCATGCTGTTTATCTGCTACTACACTATCAGCCAGTGCTCTTAAGGTGGATGACATCAGCAGGCCTTGTAACAGAGGCCACTGTTTTGAGGCCAGCAGTTAGTCAAAAATGCATAACCATTGCACAGAGATAGCCCACAGGGGCTTGTCTAAAGTGCTGCAAGGGGATGTACTCACACACACACACACACACACACACACACACACACACACACACACACTTGGATGTTATGAGATTAGAACCCCTACCTAACTAGTATTATACACTATAGCTTGCAGTACTTATCGCATGCACCATGCTGTTTATCTGCAACTACACTGACAGCCAGTGCTCTTAAGGTGGATGACATCAGCAGGCCTTGTAGAGTAGGGAATTTAGAGGCCAGCAGCCAGTCGTAGGGCCAAAAATGCATACTATTGCCCGGCAACAGCACATCTGAGCATGCCCATAGTGCTGTGAGGAGATATGTTGTTACACACTCACAGAATTGGAGGATGTAAGATTAAAACTCCAACTTAACTAGTATTACATACTACAGTTCACTGTAATTATCGCACGTACCACAGGTTACATCTGTTGTATATGTTGAAGCAGGCACAGTACTTGTGCAGTATCCTAAGTGGCCTTGTGTTAGCATGTGTGGCCTGCAGAGTGAACCTGTTTGATGCTGTTGTTGTATCTAGTGCCCCAGCTACCTGTTAATACATTTACCAGTATTGCCATGTCTGGACAGTTGCAGTTTTGTAGATGGACAACTGGCCAGTGACAATATGGCCTGTCCAAGTCCTGCATTGCAACCATTGCACATTACACCACCTGCTCGCCATTGTCTGTCTACACGGTGATATTCCACAGGCACAGGCTTCTGGAGTAAGTAAATTATGTCATTTTCCAGCCTTGGTCTGTTACCATCAGACAAGTGGTGTGATGTGTAGGTGCAGATAATGCCAGCATTCTGCTTGCAAGTGGGGATATTTGTACATCCCTCACACATATGCACATGTGTGTGTGTGTGTGTGTGTGTGTGTGTGTGTGTGTGTGTGTGTGTGTGTGTGTGTGGATAAAACAGGGATGTCATCTTAACTATTGCTGTGTGTACGTTATGTAACTGTGTTATGTAGATATATGTCGAGAGTCTATATCAGTGTACAAATTTATTTAGCTATGTATATATATATATATATATATATATATATATATATATATATATATATATATATATATATATTATATCTACTATATCTACTACTTATCATATATTAAATATATGTGCCACATACTGACAGTTAGGGAAATTGTGCGTAAGGGAGATAGGGAAATTGTGCGTAAGGGAGATAGGGAGAGTCGTATATGTAGCTATCTGTATGCACAGACATATTTCCACATAGCAGTTTTTTGCTCATATGAGGCAACAGACATGGGATCAAGTTAGCTAAGCATGCCCAGTGAGACTGTCAGTAAATAGAAGGTGACTGCAGGCCAGACCTACCTGTACTCCAGTCCGGGATTTTGTGTGCTGCAGCCAATTGGCTGCTGGACCTGTTTCCACAGTCCAGCACCTCCCTTATATTTTGTCCAAGGGATTCCCTGGCTCTTTGCTGAATGCAATATGTGACCCATACCTATCAACTGTACAAATTGTAATAGAATATGTAGAGTATTGTGTCATATTTTTGGTACGTTTTACATAGCATTGTGATTTTCTGGCAGATTAGGGCAAAATATTGTAGACTGATGTTAGACAATAACAGACATTTTACTGACTCCATACACTTCAAGAGATTCATGCTAATGCAAGACCTGTTATTCTATCAACTTTCCACATTTGTCTGGACAATAGATAATCCTTCTTCTTATATTTGGGCCTTTGTCCAGATTCCCTGCTCTAAGAGGTTGAGAGGTATGATGTGACTGGGGTACATGAAGTAACACTACACACAGGGTGACAGTCTTCATACCTCTCACCGTACATGATTTTGAAGAATGTCCAGCATTCTGCCCCATATGTCTGCTCTGTTCCTCAAACAGTTGTGTTTTTCTGGTAATATAAAATAAGATGCAGTCCACTGAATTCTTGTAAGTACTGACACAGATAAGTGATGGCCTTTACATACTGCGGCTAATCTGATCTGTTGCAACCTGCTGTTATACTAGCCACCTTTTAGGTTACTCAGAGCATGTATAATGTCTGTAGGTTTGGACCTCTTTCTCCCTATTTTCTATGGCTTTGTCCAACTTCCTTGCAGTAACAGATTACGGTGTTATGACAGCCTGTGAGACTCCTACCATATGAGTAACTCACATGCAAAAGTTGTAGGTGCAGCCAGTTTTGAACCATCAACACCATCAACCATGCTAATGTCCTTAGCCCAGTGAACCACACCAGCCTCCAGAAAGTGAGGTTTAATTCCTCACACTATCAACAGCATACAGACATACACTGTGACTCCTACTGTAACCCCTGCATTTTGTGGAAAATACATGTGGCCAGGTTCTTTGTGACAGCCCTGGAATTGTGTGATCTGCTGATATAGCCTTGCAAACATACTGTTACTGCAGTTGTATGGGAATGCAGATGTGTTGGGGGTAGGAGACTCTGACACTGACAGTTGTGAATCTGTCCTGTGACCCCACTGTTTGGCATTTCCCTTGCATAATGCAGTGGGGTTTCCAGCCATGTGGCCTAATGCATATTATGAGGCACCCAGTATTGGGCAGAGTACCTGTTGTCTCAAGTAGCTGTTAGTTCTCTGCAAGTAGCCCAGTAGCACACTCATTTCCCTTGCTTACATGCATCAGGTCCATATATATGTTACCATAGTCTAGTACTCCATACATTTGTTGTATAGGACAGTGACTTACCTTGCAAATGCAGTGGTTGAGAGACCTGTGTTTCAGGGCTGATTCTGTCTGATGCACGCAGTACACAGCCAATACATGGTTAGGTACAGGTTGTGTGGTCTAGCTGGCATGCTTTTTACTATGTATACGAGTCGGAATAAAGTGTCAGTCCCTAGGACCCTAGGGTGTCAGTGCATGTGCTATGTGTTGTCTCTTGGCCAAGACCAGGGCATACTGGGCACACATACGTCTGCCTACAGGCACAGCCTCAGGGGGTTCCTCCTCCTCTGAGTCCCTCTGAGGGTGTGGCTGTAAGGACCTGGGCACTGATAGGGAGCTGTGTATCCCTTCCCTCTGATGATCCTGCCACAGCTGTTTCCACAGTATCATATTGTGTAGCATGGCACATACTGTTAGCATATGTGGACATATGGTTGGAGAGTACTGCAGAGCTCCACCAGATATATCTAAACATTGGAATTGTGACTTGAGCAGCCCAAATACATACTCTGTGATGTCCACAGTTTGTGTGTGTGCCTCACTATGGCATTCTTCAGTGGGTGAGTGTGCATTTCTGATGGGTGTCATCATCCACTGTTCCAGTGCGTAGCCAGCATCTCCCAGTAGATGGCCATGTGGGATGTCCCCCAGCAAACATCTGGTACAGCTGTGATGCATGCCAGATATGGGAGTCATAACTGCCATGTCTGCCAGCACACACATTCATGATAGTGCCCTGGGCATTGCACACGACCCTGCAGTTGATGGAGTGATACCCCTTGCAGTTGACGTAGACTCTACCCTCCTCAGCAGGCGGTGCTTTGATGTGCACATGAGTGCAGGCTATGGCACCTGGTACCTCAGGGTAGTGTGCTACATGGTAGAACAGTCACATAGTACTAGCTCTCTCCTCAGTGGTGCTGGGTAAATAAATGTGCTCACTGGCATGTGTTAACATGGCATCCAGGAACTGGTGGAGAACCCTGGATGCTGATGCCTGTGAGACCCCCATCATGTCCCCAGTTGGTCTTTGGAAAATACCTGTAGCTAGTATCCTAAGATTTACACATACCTTTGTTTCCATTGGGATGGGTTCCCCTCTGTTGGCTTTGGGTCTGAGTTGAGGGCAGCAGACCTCGTTGAGTTTTTATAGTATGTCCCTGTCTACCCTGTAGTGCTCTATAATCTCCAGCTCATGTAGCTCCTGGAAGGTTACCCTGGGCCTGAACACTCTTCTCCTTCTCAGTCTAGGCTTATTGTCAGCAGCAGCAATGACCTTATCATCTAGCACATACAGATGTAGCAGAACTGCAGCAGCCCCTAGCATTGGTTTGGTTAAACATCCCATGTTTGTACTCCACTGGTGCAGAGTATGGGGGTGATATCAGATTGTAGGGTGTATGCAACTTTCCTAGTGCTCTGCTGTAGGTACAGCCTGTGTGATTGGCTACCTATGATGCATTCTACCTGCCAAGTACATCATTATCAGTGTTTTAATGGCCCAGTTTAAGTGGTACAGGGGTCATCAGTAATTTATATAAGACTGGCTTTCCCAGGCATTTTTTTAAACATCTTTCCCTGCTAAGCACAGTGGTGTGGGCTCAAACCTGCACCACAAATATAAACAATGCTCAGCACTCAATGGACACACCACCATAGATGGGCACACTCAGCATAATGACGCACCGCGCGAATATACTCAAACTAGCTAAAACATGCACCCTGAAGGTAAAGAAAGCTTAGCAGTCACTGGACACACTACCCTGCTCAGCTGAGTGGCACGGCAGGCAAACAGACACCGCTGAATGCCATTGTGTTTAAAAAAATACAGACACACCCCTTTTTGATGTCAGCTACCTCTGATCTGCGATCACGAATACCCATTTTTGCTATTTAGTAATCCCAGCTCCTTTGCATACAGATCCATACACACATCCAGAAAACCACATTATTCCAGACCCTGCCTCCTTAGCAACCAATCCTCCTTAGCAACCACAGAAATATACCATTGTATATACTCCATGCAAGGCCCTCCAATGCATTATTGTCACATATTTTATTTTTTTGGTTTTTACACTTTTAATTATTTTCTTTTTGCATAACGGCATGTTTGCCCGCTGCTGCGAGCCTCGCAAAAATAATATGGTTATTAAAGAAAATGATTTTACATTATTTTCCATTACCTTTTGGATACACAGGGCATAGTTTTGCACATATTTGTGTCTGCTATTTTATTTCTGTCCTTTTACTTGGGCTTTTACAGCCCCTGTTCACTTTTGTATCTCATGTACATGGAATTTTTCCGTGTACACTTTGGACACCAACACAGGGTCTGCAATAATGCCTATTTGCTTGCTGGATCGCTCCAATATCCTCATTTGCATGCAGTTCTCCTGCTTATGAGGTGATTTGCATGCCATGGACACTTCCATGTTCGCACACTCGTGCACGCCCCTCAGCTCCATTTACTGGGTCGCACGGCTGCTTACTTCCGTGTAAGCTCCGTGCCGCTATGCCTAAATGGAAAATTTATCCGTGTAGGCTTTGTTGAATTCCCCCCATTATTTACACACACACACACAAATATTTATATATATATATATATATATATATAGTTGCAAATGAAAATGTGGAGTATTCAAAATATAGAAAGTTTTTATTAAATACTCAAAATATAGAATGCATAAATGACTAAATGCACATTTGTGATAATCTAATAATCTGTAGGTTAGGGTTACAGGAAGGGATAGGTAACGGAATTGATTTAGTGATGTGCAAATTTATTGTTCTGCATGTTCCATTTCCGTTTTTGTAGTGGTACTGTTAGGGAACATTTGTTTAGTAAGATAATCTATAGGGTTGGGGTTAGCACAAGAGTTCCCTCCGCTGCACTACCGTATTCATATGTGCTAACTCTAACTCTGCTCCAAACTTCATCACTACACATTACATTACATTATTAACCCCCCCCCCTTCTCTAACAGTATCACCACCAAGATGACACTTGATCTTGGTTTTGTAACTGAAGTTTATTGATAAAATGTTGTTTAGCAGGAGAGACCTGTTCAGTGTTTTGTGATTCAGTATTTGTAGTAGTCAGTGTTTTGCGCATTCAGTCTTTTTTTCTGTATTTTGAGGTTCAGTGTTTTGTGTTTTCTACATTTTATCAAGAATTACTTTACTCAATGATAAATCAACCTGTGCTGTCAAACAATTATACTCTTGTTGGTTTTGGTCCTTTTTATTTAATACCTAAAAGCTTTATGGTATTCTATGCAATCTCCATTATTTTCTTATTTGGCAAAGACAGCAAGAAGCAAGTAAAAATGATTCAAAGTAAATCCAGATACTATGTTAGGCATAAAAGATATTTTATTTTTTTTTGTAAAGATGCCCTCTTGGAACACTGTATATTCCTGTTTATACATTAAAGCTCGCATTTTTTTTCAGAATGGTGTAAGTGCCACTGCCAAAAGGGTCTTCCATGGTAAATATCTGAGGCCACTAGAACAGGTGGAATCAAACAGAGCAAGGCTAATTTTTTATTTATGCAATTTAGATCCTAAGATGGAGTCATTGATTGTCTAGGTGGTCTCAAGTGAAAAAAATATCTTTCAAAAGCTATTTAACCATAATATTTCTGTCAAAAGTAGGTTTTCATTTTCACAGGTAATCACACAGAACTAGCTGCAAAAAGATGTCTTTCTAGATAGCTTCACTTCTTTACTTTGTGCATAAATATGTCTCTGGCCAGCTTCTCCTCATGACAGACTGACATAGGCATGTAGTCCAGAAGACCGTTAAAAAGCCTAGCCAGCTAAGCCCAAGAATAATTGGATGGGAGAGGCTCACTGATCAAGGATTGCCCCTGGGTGAATTTAAAATTGCCCGTCCAAATGTTTAGTATTTTTGAATTTGCCAATGTGTTGCACTGCTTGATGCATTAAGGTAGCTTATTCCATATCAGCCATCTTTTTTTTCAAACAGTCTGACACTGCTTGCTGGCTTGGAATGCAAATATCTTGTAGAGTGAGGCTTAGCTGGCAAGTCTGCATTGTGTGTGTATAGGGGTGCTCAAAATCTTACTGACAAGTTTTACACACTGCTTGGGCATACTTGTGCAGGATATCATGTGCACATATTTGTTTAAACATTATTTACTGCAGTGATGTGTGTGGGCTAAAATACAAGCATGCAGTATACGCCAAGATGATAGCATCTTAGAGAAAGTGCAAGATAGTATGTTTAGTTTTTAACTGATTGCTTATTCTTTGAGACTGAGCTACCTTGATTAGAATGGGAATAATAAAGTAAGCAGGTTGTGGGGAGGGCAAAGCCTAACACATAAGGTGGTGTGGTGGGGGGCATGTCAACCTTCAAAGAAACATTTTCTCTCTGCTTTGGTATAGCCTGTAGCTGCACAAAACTGTTTTTTTTTTTGTTCAGGTACATGTGTTTAGATGTTATTGTGTACTTCAGCAAATAGATTTGTTCAGTTGTTGCCATGCACCTGTGTTTAGAACTGGTTGATTTCAACAGATAGTAGTGAACCCACTGTCTGTAGCTACTTATAAGAGTACCTAAACTAGAACTGGCTAAGAAGATTTCAGAGTCAGATGGATAGCCATCTTTTCAACACTTATATCTTCTTTTCTTTATGTCGTAGACCAAAGCTAATGATGTTTGTGCCTTACAGGATGACTCTCTGTACAGATTCCAAAACATCTGTAGGTATCTTTTGATTCAAGAGTGAAGTAAGAAAGAGAAACTCTGTTGCAGTCTCTTATGGCGTTATCTGTAGTTCTTTAGTTTTGTAAAGTACTATCAGTACTTCCTCAAGTAAAGTCTAGTGAAGGCAGCTAGCCATTAATGTAAAGGAAGGAAGATGCAGATCAATATGTATGTATGCTTTTAAGAAGCTTTCTAGGGGCTTGCACAAGTGTATAAATACTGAGCACATGTGAGCCTGACTGCCATTTTGTAGTAAGCTGTTGAGATGTAAGCATGTATGTCTGTGTAGTCTGCCAGTTAATCAGTTCCGTTTGTTTATATTTTGTAATGCTGCTGTCCATCCTGTTTCTATGTAATAGCGCATATAAACAAACTACCCCACCTGTTCATTATGTATACTAGAGAGGGACGAGCGACATGGTGCCAGAATGGAATCCAGGTTCCTCAGATGTGAGACCAAGAGCCACTCAGTTAAGACTGAAGGAATATACAGGAGTGTATCATCTCTGCACGTATAACACGCAAAACAGGTCAGAAACAAATTTCAGGTATTAAAACTTGCTTAAATGATTTCTTATTCGCAAAATATGAAACAAAGCATTCAAAATGCTTTAAACAAATTTCTAAATAACAGAAATATCCAAAGCTGTAACATATTAATACAAATATTCAAAATCATCATCTTCTTTCGGCTGTTCCCGTTAGGGGTTGCCACAGCGGATCACCTGTTTCCATTTCTTCCTGTCCTCTGCATCTTGCTCTGTCTCACCAACCACCTGCATGTCCTCTCTCACCACATCCATAAACCTTATCTTAGGCCTTCCTCTTTTCCTGTTACCTGGTAGCTTCATCCTTAGCATCTTTTTCCCAATATACTCAGCATCCCTCCACAGCACATGTCCAAACCAACATAATCTTGCCTCTCTGGCTTTGTATCCAAACCTTCCAACCTGGGCTGACCCTCTAATATACTTATTCCTAGTCCTGTCCACCCTCGTCACACCCAGTGCAAATCTTAACATCTTTAACTCTGCCACATCCAGCTCAAACTCCTGCTTTTTTGTCAATGCCACTGTCTCCAACCCATATAACATATCTGGTCTCACTACCCTCTTGTAGACCTTCCCTTTCACTCTTACAGGTACTCGTCTGTCACAAATCACTCCTGACACTCTTCTCCACCCACTCCATCCTGCCTGTACTCTCTTCTTCACCTCTCTTCCACACTCACCGTTGCTCTGAACTATTGACCCCAAGTATTTAAACTCATCCACCTTCGCCACCTCTACTCCTTGCATCCGCACTATTCCTCTATCCTCCCTCTCATTCACACACATATGTTCTGTCTTAGTCCTGCTGACCTTCACTCCTCTTCTCTCTAGAGCATATCTCCATCTCTCCAGGGTCTCCTCCACCTGTTCCCTACTCTCACTACAGATCACAATGTCATCTACAAACATCATAGTCCACGGTGACTCCTGTCTGATCTCATCTGTCAACCTGTCCATCACCATTGCAAATAAAAAAGGGCTGAGAGCTGATCCTTGATGTAATCCCACCTCCACCTTAAACGCATCCATTACTCCCACCGCAGACCTCACCGTTGTCATTCTACCCTTGTATATATCCTGTACCACTCCTACATACGTCTCTGACACTCCCAACTTCCTCATACAATATCACAACTCCTCTGTAGGCATCCTGTCATATGCTTTCTCTAAGTCTACAAAAACATAATGCAACTCCTTCTGACCTTCTCTGTACTTCTCCATCAATACTCTCAGAGCAAACATCGCATCTGTAGTGCTCTTTCCCGGCATGAAACCATACTGCTGATCACTAATCATCACATCCCTTCTTAACCTAGCTTCCACTACTCTTTCCCACAACTTCATGCTGCGACTGATCAATTCAATCCCTCTGTAGTTACTACAGCTCTGCACATCACCCTTATTCTTAAAAAAAAAATAGGTACCAAAACACTTTTTCTTCATTCTTCAGGCATCCTCTCACTCTCCAAGATTTCATTAAACAATCTGGTTAAAAACTCCACTGCCATTTCACCTAAACACCTCCATGTTTCCACAGGTAAATATTCAAAATAACTACAGAAAATGTTTGAAATAAAGTCTGAATAACATAAAATGTATAAAATAAGGGAAAAAACAAATTTTTTCACTAAACATTACTTTTTCGCATTAATCAAAGCTATTCCGTTGTCTGAAGTGTATGAAGTGTTTGCATGCTTGTGCAGTATTATAGTATAGTTATTTCATGAAGTACAGCCATTTTTGAGAATATTTTCCAAAGTACATTGTTTCGAAGAGTTTATTGTGCATTTAAATGTTATTACGGGCACACATAGCAGCTTGTTTATATATAATTACAAGGGCCATATTATTATAGTATGTTTGGGCATAATTTGTTGGCATAACAGACAGATTTCGAAAACCAGGTCCACTTTGTAAGCATATTTGTGTGCTTTTCTGTAGGTTCATATATCTGACAAATTTCAATGGCCTTCTTCAAAGTTAAATCACTGTCACGAAGCAAAATCTTGTGTTTGACAATAATATTGCTGAGAACTGGAGAGTGTTTGAGCAAGAGTACAATATTTTCATACAGGCTGAATTTTGTGATAAAGATAACCGTACAAAGGCATTTATTCTACTTAATTTAGCTGGGTCAGCAGCCATAGAAAGGGAGCGTTCATTTCTGTACGCACCTGCTGTCTTTGCAGGAGAGAGGGAAAACCATCATATAGTTGTACTTGCTGAGTCAAGGGAAGATCCCGAGTGCTCAAAATGTAAATTTAGAGAAATGTGCAACCCCCAAATGAATATTACACTTATTTTACACAAGAGATCAAAAGCCTGATGAAACTTTTGCAGCGTATATAACTGATGTGAGAAACAAGGCTAAAACATACAGATCTGGTGATTTAAGGGATGAGTTGATAAAAGGCAGACGTGTGTGGTATTAAAGATGATTCTCTGAGAAAGATTTTGCTTCATGACAGTGATTTAACTTTGAATAAGGCCACTGAGATTTGCAAGATATATGAACTTACAGAAAAGCACACAAATATGCTTACAAATGAGAGATACATGCTTCCAGTAACTTCTAAGGCTAATGTTGATAGTATGCAGCAAGTGGTTAAAAGAAATAGCCTCAAGCACATGTCAGCAACTGTAAACCCCACAACAGTCCCTGGGAAATCCCATACCTTTCTAACAAATTACAGAGTATGCACAGTCTCAGTGAAGCATAAGAGTGAGTCAGCAATCTCAAAGAATGGGTTCCCACCCAGATTTACTGCCAACTGTCATAACTAGTGGAAGTCATCAGCCTAAATGGGAAAAATGTTTAGCTTTTGGTCAGCGATGTCACAGATGTAATAAGTGGAACCATTTCAAAAGTTTTTTTTAAATCAAAAGACACACATTCTTTTATTAAAGGGGAACATTCAAAGAAACAGGTTAATCAATTAGAAAGCTGTGACCCTACCTTTTATGTTGATGGTGTGTCTGTGCATCAAGAAACAGTCAATGCAGTAGATTTATGGGCAGAGAATTAAGTATTTTGTACTGTTCAGATAAATGGAAGACCCATAGAGCTTAGAGTTGACACAGGTTCAAAGTGTAATGTTATGTCTGCAGAAACATTTGCTAGAGTAAGTGCTGGTGAGAAGCTTGATTTGGCAACATGTGCGATGCTTGTTTCTTATGGTGGTGAAGAGATTCAAACTGAAGGCTCAGTAGTACTTTCATGTTGCTGTGCTGGGAGAAGCTACAACTTATTTTATGTGGTCAAGAGGCACGCACAGTCATTATTAGGGCTGAGAGACAATTTGAAAATGGGACTGCTTTCACTTAATAAGGAAGTCCATCATGTTAGCTTAAAAGACCACTTTTCTAATTTTGCCCAGTATATTTTCTCTACCTATGCGGATCTTTTCGAAGACAAACAACTAGGCAAGCTGCCATTTGTGTACTCCATGAAGTTACACCCAGATATCAGCCCAGTTGTCAGGCCAGCCCAGAAAGTTCCAGTAGCTATGGAGAACAGAGTCAAAACTGAGCTAAATAAAATGGTGCAACAAGGTGTAATATGTCCAGTTGAAGAACCAACTGAATGGGTATCTTCCATGGTGGTAGCTCATAAAAAAAGCTCAGATGATATCAGAATATGTATTGATCCATGAGATTTGAACAAAGCACTGAAAATACCTCATCATCCAATGCATAGAGTCGAAAATGTTGCAGCACTGATGACAAATGCCACTGTTTATTCTGTCTTAGATACAGAGAGTTCATTTGGGCAAATTTTGCCAAGTTCGTTCAGTACTCCTTTTGGCAGGTACAGATTTTTGAGAATGCCATTTGGGCTAAATTCTGCCAGTGAAGTCTTTCAGCATGTAATGGAACAATATTTTTCTGGGTATCCCTGTGCTATTATAGTAGATGATCTGCTAGTAGGAGGTAATGGTGAAGGTGAGCATGACAGAAACCTCAAGAAAGTTCTGGAAAGAGCACGTCAAGTGAATCTTAAGCTGAATCCTCAGAAGTGCAAGTTCGGGTTACAAGAAGTTACTTACGTTGGTCATTTGTTTACCAGTTCAAGCTTATGACCAGACCCTTCCAAGCAAACATATTCTTGAGATGCCAGATCCAGACAACGTTCCAGCCCTTAAACGCTTTCTTGGCATGGTTAACTGTCTAGGCAAGTTCATTCCAGACTTGAGCCAACTAGCAGCACGCTCAGAGAGCTGACACGTAAAGATGTATCCTGGTCATGGTTGGAACAGCACCAGAGAGCATTTGATGTCCTGAAGCAGAGAACTGCCAGTCCACCAACTCTCAGAGACTATGATGTTCACAAACCAGTTACTCTTTCCTGTGATGCTTCTAAATTTGGTCTTGGTGCAATCATTCAAGAGGGTCAGCCTGTTGCCTATGCATCCAGAATTCTAACCCAAACTGAAATGCAGTATATTCAGATAGAGAAAGAGCTCTTGGTTAATGTGTTTGCATGTTCGAAGTTCCATGATTATATTTATGGTAGACCTATCCAGATCGAAACAGATCACCAACCTCCAGTCACTATTTTGAGAAAGCCTATGCATACAGCTCCAGCCAGATTGCAGTGTATGATGCTGAGATTGCAGAAGTACAAATTCAATCTAGTCTACACAAAAGGCAAACTTATTTACCTTGCTGATACTTTATCCAGATCTCCCAGAAATACCACTGAACAACATAAAAATGAGCAACTTGATTTTGAAGTTATGGAAGTGAGAATTTTTTCTTCTACATGTCTTGATGAGCTTAGAAATCACACAGCCTCAGATCCTGTTCCACAGAAGCTCAACCAGTTTATCAATCGAGGATGGCCGTCAACGCAGTTTAGTTTACCTCAAGAAGTGCAATCTTATTTTCCTTACAGAGATGAGATTTTGTCTGACAATGGTATCGTCATGAAAGGTCCAAATGTCATTGTTCCAAAGTCCTTGCAACCAGAGTATATTGCTATCTTGCATCGTGGCCAAAAAGGAAGTGATTCTACCAAGAGAAAGGCGAGAGGGCTAGTACTTTGGCCTCCTATGTCACAAGACATCGAGAGAGTATTTTCATCTTGTTCTGTATGTAATAGTACAAAGCCACATCAACAGAAGGAACCACTTCAGCTAAACCAGATTTCTGAACTACCTGGTTCGACAGTAGCCACTGACATTTTTGAATGAAATGATCAGCAGTACTTGGTGTTAGTAGACTCTTATTCTAATTGGTTTGAGATTGACCTACTTCCTAATCTAGCCTGCAGTACTGTCATTACTAAGATGAAGCATCATTTTGCAGTCTCTGGTAGTCTGCACAAAGTTATTTCTGACAATGGTACACAGTTTTTAGCCAGCAGTTCAAAAGATTCACCAAAGAATGGGACTTTATCCATGTTACAAGTAGTCCTGAATACCCGCAGTCAAATTGTTTGGCAGAACGTGCAGTTCAAAGTGCTAAACAGTTACTAGAGAAGTCGAAATTAGATAATAGTGATGTTTTCCTGAATCTCTTATATCTCAGAAATATTCCTCATGATAAACCTCTTGGTTCACCTGCCCTGAGACTTCTGTCAACATTATCAGTCAGCAGTAGTTTATTGATTCCAAGTGCTAAGAATAACAGATCAGTGAAAGCCCATCTGTTAAAGAAACACCTAGCCCAGAAGTCTTATTACAATAAGTCCAGCAAACCGCTCAATGCATTGTGTGAAGGAGAGACAGTGAGAATGCAAACATGCAAAGGTTTTGATTGGATTGGAGTTGTGAAAAGTGTTTGCCCAGAGCCGAGATCGTACATTGTGGAATCACAAGGAGTAGAGTTTAGCCTGAATCAGAAACATTTGATGTGTCTGAGACTGTACCACAGCATTTAGCCTGTGAAAAAAGATTATCTCAGAGTGAGTTATCCAGCATTCCAGCTCCAGAGGACATTCCAATAAATATCCCTGTTCCTGAGATGAATCTCAAAATTCCTAATACGTGTTGTTCACCGAAGACTGTCCCTGTTGCTAAATTCAGTTCTTATTCCTGTATTACTGGATCAGGTTGCATTTCCAGACCATGTTACAGATACATTGCAACTTGGACATGAACATTGTGTTTGTTTCTGATGTCTATATTATTGCATGTCTTATTCCAATGTCAATTCATACCTTTCACAATCTGCATTTAAAACTCCATCATAGTTTGAGTCCTTTCTTGAGGAAGGGAAATGTGCATACTTTACGTCTACAAGAGATGGGAGAAATGCCTTATTTGAGAGAATAGGAAATTAATTTTCTGAAAGTTGGGGGTTATGCTTAGGTTCTGAAAAAAAACATGAATGAGTCTGTTGCAAAGCTAAACTAAGTACATCTAAAAGTTGATTTGAATCAGAAGGCATACAGATAAAGCTAAAGTACTTTGGTGCAATATACTTACTATGACAGTAGATCTTTTCAGGAAAGGTCACTGTAACACTAAGTTATAACCCACCTGCTGCTTCACCTAGCCTGACTTGATTTTCCCTTTGATGACTAACGCTGCTCTTTCTGGCTCCAAAAGTACATCTACAGGTGACTCCTATATAAATTCAGGATTGGAAAGAACTGTCTTTATTTCTTCAAGCCGGAAAGCTCCATAGGGTGAGAAACATTACAACGTACAAACAATAATCTATAACACTAAGACAGCACACACTGCCAATGGCTCAATAGGTAGCAGATTATCCTTTGATGCTGGAAAGGTCAGACAGCTATGGGTTCTATTCTCGCTCCTGATGCTTGGATTTATTTTCCATTACAGACACTGTAGAGCAATGTAAAACACTGTTGAGGTGCTGCCCTTCAGATGAAATGTAAATCTAAAGTCCCATCTGTGTGAATTGGTAGTAGCTCAGGTAGATGCAAAAGATCCCACAGTACTTAACTATAGTAGGACCTTTTTATTTACATTTTCTCATAAATAATTTACATTCATTAAAATCTATAAATATAAACAATTTATAAATATTTAGAAAACATAAAAATTACATGTGTTTACTTTGTCATACATTATTTTCATTTTATAAAAAAACTCACTCATCTCAGTTCCCGCGGTGGTGGTGCTGCGGTAGCGTTGTCGCCTCACAGTTAGACGTTGCCCGTTCGATTCTCAGTTAGAGCGTCTTCTGTGTGTCGACATGTGTGAATGGGCGTTCCTTCATTGAACGTTGTGTGTTAGGCCCGGCAAGCCAGCACATGAAAATCTACTGCCAATCACTAGCGGTCCGGAGTTCCGCTGTGGCGACACCTAACCAGGAAAAGCCCGAAAGACACAAAAAAACCCTCTTATCTCAGTTCTACTATCTGTCCCATTCTTTTTGCCACAGCCATAACTTTATTTAATTCCCTCCTCATAATCCATTTCTTTGTTACATAAATGTTCCTTCAATCTTCCTATTCAGGTAAACCAAACAATTGTCATACATAAACCATACATTTTCTCTACATCTACTCTTCCCATATTGTCACTAAGCCTAAAGCCAAACATAATATTTTCAGTTGTGTTTTCTATTTTACATTCAGTTCCTTAGCAATTATACCCCCCATTTTACATCCAGTTTCCTCTACACTAATTCTATTGTATTTCTTTGCAAATTTAACTGGTAATTTTCCTGTCATTAGTCTCCACAATAAAATCCATCCATTACCCCACTTCCATAAATCTGTTATGTCTTTTCCATACTACATTCTTGTCCTTTATCTCTAATTCTTTCCAATAATGGATTAAATATTATTTTTCTACTATATTATTTAACCATATTTTCTCTTCCACTCCATTTTCATCTTCCAAAACACATCTTTCCTGTAATATTTCTGCACATTTCCTTCTTTCATCTTTTTTTTTATTTTTTGACAATTTTCTTAAAATTCTTTGCTTGTTTTTAATTCAGCAGCCTACTTAATAGACAATTATATTCAGTTTCCCCATTTTTGTTATCCAGAATAAATGCAACAAACTGTGGTATGGCAGCTGGGACAAGGTTTGACGCTCTCAAGTCTCTCTGCCTTTTGTGTTACCTTTAGCAAGTCACTTGGACAGACAGTGCTTGGGGCAACTGGGAATTTAGAACAGACTCATTAATGGGTCCCTTGGACTGTAAGCCTATGAACTTAAATACACTATTGGGTTAATTAAACCTAACCCACCTTTTTCTTATACATCATAAATAATCCCTATTGTAACTGGATACAGATGTGAACCCATATTATTCAAAAGATTGCTGACAATAACTTTAACTCTTTCCCTGCCAAAAAGGCATAAATATTTGCCATATATTCCAACTTCCTCATTAGCATATAATTACATAGATTTTTTTTTCTAAAACTCAACTTAAAAGTTTTCCACAAATACACCATTCATTTCCTTTCTTACATTTTCCACTGTTTCTTCATACATTTCTATTACCCAAAGTTAATCCCTAAAGCCTTTGTCTCTACTTGTATAAAACAAATACCTTCTATATTTACCACATCCCATAGTCTTTTACTTTTCCATTTATTTAACTTTAGTCCAACTACTCATAATTGGCCAGCTACCTTCACAATCACTTCTTTTATTCAATTTTTATTTGTTGATTTCAAAACTTAATTATTTGTATATGCCATCATTAACGTTATTATTCCTGTTTTTATTTCCTGTCCTACTCCACTCACATTTTTCTGATATTCTTGTTTGACATTCATAAGCAAAATAAATACAACCCCACCAAAAGGACATCCTTGTTTCACTTCCCTTTCTACTTAATTTTCATATGTCAAACGATTTACTTATACTATAACCCATGTCTTGTCATAGACTGACTTCTCTTTGCAAAAGCACATTCCTTAAGAATTCTCCACAACTGCCTATGAATTCACTTTATTATATGCCTTTTCTACATCGCTTGTGACTATTTTTCCCATCCTTTTCAACTTATAAATCCTACTTACTACTTCCTACACTAGCATCAACATTTCTTTTGCATGTTTACCTTGTGCACCACATACACGTTCTCCTACAATATTTTTGTCATTTTCCTAATCTAATCTGCAAGATTTTTATCAATATTCTATAATCACAATTACACAATGTAATCAGTTTCTAATTATTTAAATTCACCTTTTCATTTTTCTTTCACACATATGTAATTATTCCTGCATATGTTTTTTTGTTCTATTCTTCATTTTCTACCCATTCATTTAACACTGGCAGCAGTATCTCCTTCCAATCATAGTGTATCCAGTCTGGTCCTGGCACTCTCTGACTTAAGTTTGCTTTATAACATTTTCTAATTCTTTTCTTGTAATACTTCATTTCTTCCAGCCCATCATCTGTAAACTTCTTCACATTAGTCTTCCTTTTTCTTCTTCTTCATACATTTAGCATGCCATCCATTGCACAGACGGAATACTAACTTCTTCTGTTTCACAAATTTCCCATTTAATATTCTTATTTATTTTTGTACATTCAGGAAATTGTAATATTTCCCTAAACAGGTGATATTTTCCTTTTTTCTTCTTCTTATGCGATGGCATCATCGTTTTAGTAAGTTCTTTAGCCTTAATTTTTCTGTTGATATATCTGTCTTTCCTTTTGAAAACATCTCAGGCAACACAGGAGTATCAAAGGTCACTTTACAATATTTTTGTGCATCTCATTGTATCACTGCAAAATATAATGGTTAAATGGCTTCATCCCACATGACATACCTGCTAACGTGTACATCAGTCTTTGTTGAAATTCTTACAATTGGCTTCCAATTGGCTTCCAAATAAGATGCATCTTTTTTGTCTCACATTCTCCCCTCATACTTGCCACTGCAGTATAAGCTCTTTTATCATGTCTGCCCTGTTGTGGCAACTCTCTCATGATATCACCACCAACAAAAAATGTCTCTCACCACTTTCTCCATACCATTCACATAATTGTTTTTCAATTCTTGTACAATGGTTATCCTGTCTCCACCAGAAACACTATTTTTACTGTTACACTGCTTAGGGGATCAGTATACAGCAAAGCTTTTCCCCACAACTCAGAACTATCCCTTGGCTCCTTCTCATCCAGACGTCTCTCCAATAGCATATCATCTAATCCACCCTCTGATACTTCCATGATTACAGCCTTCTTTCTCTCCATCATCATCTTTCTGTTTTCTTCAGTAACATCCAAACACTGAAATAACTCCACATGTTTTGCATGAATAACTTTTATATTAGGATCACTGTATTCCTCTATCTCCCAGCCATTTTGCACCAGATATAAATGAACATGCATGAAAGGAGTAAGGGACTTTGGCTGGTGACTTGCCCACACCTCCCCAATCTCCATACAAAAGATGGTTGATGATGGTGGTGGTGGTAATGATGACACTCCTTTAAGAAAACAGCATGACTATCCTGGTCAAATGTAAAGTAAAAAAAATGAAAAAAATCTACAGCAAAATACTTCAGTAAACTGCTAATAATATGAAACACTAAATATGCAGTAACTATGTACAAAGTTCTCACACAGGTGGAAGTAAAGATTAACTAGAAATATATGGACTGAAAATCTTCCACACAGAGAAGTTTCTTACACTGTTTTATTTTTAGACCCACTACACTTAATGGGTTGTTTTGAGACTTCGGGGATACCACGGAGATTACTTGTTTATTGCTCTTCTTGCTGACCAGCTGCAAGATAACAAAAGGAGATTTTAAGAATGTAAATGTAGTTTCTGTTAGCCTGGGAACCCAGGGAAGTGTGAAGAATTATTTAATGGGAACCAGGAATGTGATTTTAAAAACAGAGAGCATCAGAGGGCATTAAGCATTTTTGTCTTGACCATCCAACTCAGCACCGTCTTGTTCTATATGTAAGTTATCTTAGACTTTTTTTTCTCTTAGAAATAGCTAGAAATTAGAAAGATTAAACTAAGTGTTTTCTGTGATGTCAGAACTGTACTACTGAATTATTTTAAGTATTTCTCTGTGATCTCTGAACTCTCGACTAGCACTGTGTAGAAAGAAGTATTGTCTTGTATTTTTAGTATTTATTATTAAATATTTTTAAACCTTTCAACTGTGGCTGTTTTGTGTAGAGATAATTTAAGCTCTAGAGTACATTGCATATTTATAGTGATTTCTGTCCAAGTCACTCCAAATAAGCCTTGACTGTTTAGTCACACTTACCAATTGGATAATAACATTACACAGTAATAATTGGATTCCCTTTCATAAGGGCCTTTTAGTAGCTGATGACTATTAGCTGGGTGGTGGCAGTGATTACTACTGTATAGTCTGGGTAAAAGGGGCACAGCTGGAGAACCTGTGCCAGCCTTCCCCAGAACTGTCTGTGTGGTTGTATAAACTCTTATCTCAAAGTGTGTGTGTCAGCTACTTGGGCAGGGACATGAAGCACTGGTTGGACAGAGAGGGTGCTGGAGATATTAGCTTCCCCAGCTGGCTGAGATCTGGACCCTATAGCTGTGCCAGTGGGGAGTCTTATTGGGGACCTGGAGAGCAAGGAAGCAACCAGCCCTGGACTGACTGTGATCTCTGTATGCTCTTAAGGGAAATTGCACTTTACTGTGTGTATTTGTTATTCTTTCCTCCTATATGTGACACCCCTCACTGGTGTTACTGGTGAGGATTGAAGCTCATTGATTGCTGGGCCAGGGCATGGGTGTCACATATTAATTGTCTGGCAGTGGTGGGATATCCACACCATATATATAAATTGGTTGGCAAATACTAATTGGTTTGTAGTGGTGTGGGTAGAGTGAATTCCTGTAGCTGGTGTACAGTGAGCTATGAAGGTGTTTTGTACTCTAAATCGACCATGCAGTGAACACTCAGAGTTCAGATCACAACTGTTTTATTTCTTTTGTTAGCTTAGTAGTCAGGGTGAGCAGGCAGCATGTCAGCAGAGGTGTATGGAAAGCTGACAAGGAGCCAGCTGGTGGAGATGTGCCAGGCTAGGGGACTGGTGCATGGAAACCTGACTAAGGCAGACCTGATTGCAGCCTTGGTTACAGCTGCAGCAGAAAAGAGCAACCAGGAGGACAATCAGACTGGCAATGAAGATATAATACCCTTGGAGAATGGACAGCTCAACCTTTCTGTAGAGGACTTAAAAATCCATCTGGAGCTAAAGAGACTTGAGTTGGAGGCCAGGCATGCGGAAATAGAAGCAACTGAGAGACTGTGATGTTTGCAGGCTGAGGAGAATGAGAAACTGCTATGCCTGGAAGCTGAGGAAAAGGAGAGGCAGAGGCAGCTTGAGAAGGAGATGCTGACTCTTCATCAGAGTCATGGAGGTAATGGGGAAGGGAGTAACTGGACCTCAGAAGCACAACAGGTCAGTACATTTCTTCCGCAGTTTAAAGAGGGGGATCATTTTGATAGTTTCATGCATATGTTTGAGAGGGTATGCAAACAGTATGATGTTGACCAAAGGCTCTGGGTATGGTTCCTGACCCCCTTACTCTATGGTAAAGCTGCAACTGTTTTGTTAAAAATGTCTGACGTTGCATGTTTTGATTATACTGTTGTTAAAAAGCATTTGTTAGAATTGTTTAAGCTAACACCTGAAACGTATAGGGAAAAGTTTTGTGATCATAGACACAAGGCAGATGAAAGTGTGTGTGAATATGTTGTTGAACTGAGCACTTATTTCCATAGGTGGGTGAGGGGATGTCAGGTCACCACTTTTGAAGGGCTGGCAGACCTTTTGGTGAGGGAACAAGCCCTTAGCACATTGCCTGAGGACATGAGGATCTGGTTAGCTAATAGACAATGTGCTATGTCAGATGAGTTGGGGAAGAAGGGAGACCTATATCTGGCAAGCAGGGCAGCCCTGCACAGGAAAGGGAACCCAGTACTGCTCATGGGTCTAAAGGAACCCATGGTGGGCAGCACAGACTGCTCCAATAGAATCTGCCAGTAGCAGGGGAACCACTAGTCCAGGTACACATCCATGAGCTAGGGTTAAATGTTTTGAATGCAACCAGTGAGGCCATGTGGCATACAGGTGTCCACGGAGGTAAGGTGGAGAACAAAAGGTGAGGGAGCCAGTAAGTGGGAAAGACAAAATGTGAATAAGTAGGTTGTCTTGAGACAACAGGGGTACCAAACTACCATCCTGCAGATGTCCTGATAGGGAAGGATTTGGATGAGGCAGTACCATGTGTTTATGCAGTTACACGCAGTCAGGCTAGGAGACAAGCATGTGAGTCTGGTAGCCTGAGGGAGACTCAGACAGACTGTATACTTGCAGCCATGACTGGTGACTTGGTTACTTCAGGAAGGGAGCTACTCTGTAGCAATGAGACTGAAGGTGAGCCACAGCTGCTTGTGGGTACTGATGGTCCGTTGGACAGAGAAACTGCAAAGGTAAAGGTGAGTAGTAGTACCCAGGCTGACAGTGAGGCACCACTGTCAGAGGATGCCAGACTTCCCGTGGAAGGGGAGCTTGGAAGGGTTACAAGGAGAGAGTTGAGACAGGTTCAGCTCTCAAACCCTACATTGCAAGGCCTGAGGCCAGTAGCTAGGGAGGCACCTGATTCTCAAGGAAAGGGGGAATCTCTATACTGGGACAAAGGGATACTATACAGTGAGTGGACCCCTGAGGGAGGGAGGGCTAGACGGTGAGAGAGTACAGCAGTTGGCAGTGCCTAGAGCCTATAATCTGGCGCTTCTAGCCATAGCCTATGATATTCCCTTTGCAGGTCATATGGGCATAAAATGAACAAAGAGGCATATTATGCAGAACTTCTATTGGCTTGGACTTTCCAGAGATGTAATAGGGTACTGCAGGACCTGTGAGCAGTGCCAAAAGGTAGGCGAGGCAGGAGACAAGGTGAGAGCTCCTTTGATGCCTTTGCCTGTGATTGAGGAGCCCTTTCAGAGGGTAGCTATGGATATTTTGGGCCCTCTGAGTACCCCAAGTTCCACAGGGAAAAGGTATGTCCTAGTGGTAGTGGATTCTACACAATACCCTGAGGCAGTGGCTTTGTCCTTCACTGAGGCAGAGAAGGTGGCAAATGCTTTGTTAGAGATTTTCAGCAGGATAGGTTTCCCAAAAGAAATACTGACTGACAGAGGTGTCAATTTAATTTCAGACCTGCTGGCTTGTCTGTGGAAGTCCTGTGGGGTGAAGCACATGAAGACCAACCCCTACCATCCCCAGACTAATGGTCTTGTTGAGAGGTTAAACTCTACAATCAAGTCCATGCTACAGGCATTTGCAGATCAGTTTAAGAGGGAGTGGGACAAATATTTGCCCCATCTGTTGTTTGCTTAGAGAGAGGTTCCCCGGGAATCCACAGTTTTTTCACCCTTTGAATTGCTGTAAGGGCATAGGGTGAGGGGACCTCTAAATTTAATTTGAGATGAGTGGGAAGGTGAGTGTGAGCCTGACAAGGAGTCTGTTGTGGCATACATCTTAAACTTCAGGACAAGGCTTAGGGAACGTACGGGCTTGG
Source organism: Protopterus annectens (assembly GCF_019279795.1). NCBI lineage: Eukaryota > Metazoa > Chordata > Ceratodontiformes > Protopteridae > Protopterus > Protopterus annectens. Next base: position 1,945,555,842 of record NC_056731.1, read on the forward strand.
CCCAGGAGAACCTGACACAAGCCGAACAACAGAAAAAGGTGTGGTATGACAGGAATGCTCAAGCTAGAGAGTATGCTGTGTGACAGCAGGTAATGGTTCTCATTCCTGTCAGACACAACAACCTGCAAGCAGCTTGGGAGGGTTCCTACAAGGTGGTAAAAAAGGTAAGTGATGTTAACTACATGGTGGAACTGCTAGGCAGAAGGCAGGGGTACAAATTGTACCATGTTAACATGATGAAACCCTACCATGATAGGAAGGCCCTTGTGCTGAGCATTTGCAGTGGATTGCAGGAGGAGTCTGAGAGAGATCTGGGGACTGATTTTCTCAGTGAGGCTCGGGCTGACACCTCAGTGGAAGGGGTAGCAATGTCCCAGCAGCTATCTCCTTCCCAGGTTCAAGAAATTCGAGCAGTGTTGCAGGAAGTTGGGGACATGTTCACTGGGAAACTAGGATGCACCCACCTGAGGCAGCACCAGGTGGATACAGGATCCCAAAGGCCTATTAGGCAGGCCCCTTATAGAGTGCCTGAGAGAGTCAAACAGGCTCTGAGGGTGGAGGTACAGGTGATGTTGGAACTAGGGGGTGATTCAAGAGTCCAAGAGTCCAACAGTCCCTGGGCCTTCCCAGTGATGCTGGTGCCAAAGACGGATGGCAGCACCAGGTTCTATGTGGACTACAGGAATTTAAATAGTCACACAGAGTCAGATGCTTACCCCATGCCTAGGGCAGATGAGGCCCTAGAGCAGCTGGCTGGGGCTAAGTATCCTACAACCACTGATCTTACCAAGGGTTACTGGCAGGTGCCCTCGACTCCCAGTGCTACAGAGAAGTCAGCCTTTGTGACTCCTTTTGGCTTGCATGAGTTCATTAAGATGCCCTTTGGGATGAAGAATGCCCCAGCAACATTCCAGAGGCTGGTAGATCATATCCTAGCAGGAGCAGGAGGGTTTGCCCTTGCTTATCTAGATGATATTGCCATCTAGAGCCATTCCTGGCCAGAGCACCTTCAACATGTCAGGCAGGTGCTGGGCAGACTACAGAGGGCAGGGTTGACCATTAAGCTGAGCAAATGTCAGATGGGTATGGCACAGGTCTCCTACCTAGGACATAGAGTGGGGAGCAGTAAGATAAGGCCAGAACCTGCCAAAGTGGAAGCCATTCAAGCATGGCCTGCACCTGTTACCAAAAAGGTGAGGGTATTTTTAGGGACAGCAGGGTACTACAGAAAGTTCATCCCCAGTTATAGTACCATAGCTGCTCCCCTCACAGACCTGACAAGGAAGAACAGGTCAGATAAGGTAGTGTGGACCCCAGCATGTGAGCAGGCCTTCCAGAAGCTTAAATAGGCTTTGGGAGGACCCCCCTGTGTTAGGAAGTCCAGATTACAGCAAATAATTTTTTGTGTAGGTGGATGCTTCGAACCATGGGGTGGGGGGCTGTACTTAGCCAGATCTCTTCAGAGGGAGAAGAGCACCTAGTGGTTTATCTCAGTCCTAGGCTCCAACCTAGGGAGGAACACTATGCAGCTGTAGAAAAGGAATGTCTAGCCATAGTATGGGTACTGCAGAAACTTCAGCCTTATCTGTATGGAAGGAAATTCACTGTTATGATCACAACCCCCTAACATGGTTAAATAGAGCCACGCAGCAAAATGCCAAGTTGTTAACATGGAACCTGGGGTTGCAAGCATATGATATGTCAGTGCAGCACCGCAGTGGAATTAGCAATGCCAATGCAGATGGGCTCTCAAGACAGGGAATGGGGTAAGGTATACTCAGATACACCTAACTCTCTCAAGCACCGTTTGTCAAGGGTCACTTGAAAAACTAGCTTGAGTTCTCAAGGGGGGGAGATATGTGAAGATATGGGTGAAGGCTGCCAGCCTAGCCAGATAGAATTTTGGAGATAATTCTGTCATCTGTAAATATTAATGTGAACCACAGGCTTGTTGTCTGCTATTAGATGTGGAACTGCAAAAAAAATGTAACAGTGCTCTTTGCTGAGCACGTAAAACATGTTGTGACCCTTTGATCTAAAGTCAGCTCTGGCCAGTCTAGATGAAGACATACTTTCTATTGTTTTAAGCAAGAGTTAAATTGCTAGATTTAAACATGCAAATATATTTTTATTGCTCTGCTTCCTGACCAGCTGCAAGATAACAAAAGGAGATGTTAAGAATGTAAATGTAGTTTCTGTTAGCCTGGGAACCCAGGGAAGTGTGAAGAATGATATAATGGGAACCAGGAATGTGATTTTAAAAATGGAGAGAATCAGTGGGCATTAAGCATTTTTTGTCTTGACCATCCAACTCAGCACTGTCTTGCTCTATATGTTAAGTTATCTTAGACTTGTGTTTTCTCTTAGAAATAGCTAGAAGCTAAAAAGATTAGACTAAGTGTTTTTCTGTGATGTCATAACTGTACTACTGAATTATTTTAAGTATTTCTCCGTTATCTCTGAACTCTTGACTAGCACTGTGTAGAAAGAAGTATTGTCTTATGTTTTTAGTATTTTAGTATTTTTAAACCTTTCAACTGTGGCTGTTTTGTATAGAGATAATTTAAGCTCTAGAGTACATTGCATATTTATAGCGATTACTGTCCAAGTCACTTCAAATAAGCCTGGACTGTTTAGTCGCACTTACCAATTGGATAATAATATTGCGCAGTAATAATTGGACACCCTTTCATAAGGGCCTTTTAGTAGCTGATAAATATTAGCTAGGTGGTGGCAGTGATTACTACCGTATAATCTGGGTAAAAGGTGCACAGCCGGAGAACCTGTGCCAGCCTTCCCCAAAACTGTCTGTGTGGTTGTATAAACTCTTATCTCAAAGTGTGTGTGTGTGTGTGTGTGTGTGTGTGTGTGTGTGTGTGTGTGTGTGTGTGTGTGTGTGTGTGTGAGCTACTTGGACAGGGACACAAAGCACTGGTTGGACAGAGAGGGTGCTGGAGATTTTAGCTTGCCCAGCTGGCTGAGATAAGGACCCTATAGCTGTGCCAGTGGGGAGTCTTATTGGGGACCCGGAGAGCAAGGCAGCAACCAGCCCCAGTCTGACTGTGATCTCTGTGCACTCTTAAGGGAAATTGCAATTTACTGTGTGTATTTGTTATCCTTTCTTCCTATATGAGATGCCCCTCACTGGTGTTAGTGGTGAGGATTGAGGCACCTTGATTGCTGGGCCAGGGCACAAGTGTCACAACCAACACTGGTGTTCCACACCAGAGGTCAATTCCTCATTTGTCAGAACCGACCACAAGCTAATAAGTCTAGACATCCACATCCCGCCCCCACCCCCCATTAGGGAAACCACAGTAAAAAATTTCTTCAAAGCCAACTTCACGCTTCTTAAGACAGAAGTGGCAAACTTCACGACACCCATGCAGACGGACAATAGAGGTACAACTGCTAAATCCTACACAAATGCACTTCATAAGCACATGCACAAGTGCATGGATCGTGCTATCCCTAACAGAACCAAGATGCTATACTCTAAAAAAAGGACGCCAATCTGGTGGTCCCCTGCCATAAACAAACTCTACAACAGAAGAAAGAAACTGTTGCAAAAAAGAGTAAAATCTCATGAGTGGAAGAACTCCCTGGTCAGCCTCAGTAAGAAGCTGAGATCCCTCATAAAATCCTCCAAAGCTAGTTATGAAAACAAAATCACCACTGATTCTAAAGACAACCACAAAGCATTCTATAGCTATGTCAAGAATCTCAATGGCAACACTCAGATCTGCTCTGAGTTACAGCACAATGGCACAAAATATACAAAACCAACTGATATTGCCAACATCCTGGCAGATAGATCCAGTGCTAACTTTACCCCACCCTCACTCCCTAAAGGGTCCATTTCTATACTGGAAGAATGCAAAGTTCCTGTAATCATGGCTGCACAGGTAAAAAACACACTCTCCAAAATCAAGAACACAGCATCCATGGGACCTGACAACATCCCAGGCTGTGTTCTACATGAACTACAGAATGAACTGGCACCCCACCTAAGCACCATCTTCAATCATAGCCTCACCTTTGGCTTTGTGCCCACTGAATGGCACACAGTGATGTTTATCCATCTCCACAAAGGGGGAGCCACCACGGACCTCGGGAACTACCGCCCCATTAGCCTAACGAGCCTGGTCTTTAAGGCCATGGAATATATCATCATGGAACTTATAAACAAAGACATTGGTAATCTCCAAACACTGGACCCCACCCAGTTCGGGTTTGTAAAAGGCAGATCAAGTCTCCTAAACCTGATTGACTTCTTTGAAGCAGTCACCAATGCCGTAGACGAGGGTAAGGTGGTTCACACAGCCAATCTAGATCTCGCCATGGCTTTTGACACCATCCCCCCCACTCTAGAATTATAGATAAACTCATTAAGCTAGGTATAAATCCCTATGTCACAAGATGGGTTGCCAGCTGGCTCACTGACAGAACCCATACTGGGAAAGTAGCAGACTTTATATCCAACTTTGGACCAGTGACAAGTGGGGTACCACAGGGTTCAGTCCTGGGTCCTTTCCTGTTTGGTATCTACTTTTCTGAAGTACAGGCTAACATAGAAGGTCTTTGGCTAATGAAGTTTGCAGATGACTGCAAACTAGGAGCCATAACTGAAACTTCTAATGATGTGGACAGCCTACAAAAGGGCCTCACTGAGAAAATCCATGGCCTCAAGCTCAATATCATAAAGTGCATTGTCATCCTCTTTGGTAAAAACTCTGTACCCATGAGCTACCACATAGGTGGTAGTCTACCTAAGACCGAAAGTGTGATAAGAGACCTTGGGACCTTGATAATCACATCTCCACAGTAGTCAGGAAAGCCTTCTATGTGGCACACCTCATCACAAGGTTTCTCATCCAGGAAAAAAGAGGTCATTGTTCCCCTCTACTAGTCACTCATTAGACCCATTATAGAGTACAACACCCTTTTTGGTATGTACCTCACAAGACATCTACAACAACTGGAAAAGCCACACAAATACCTCACAAAGAGGATTACTGGCCTTAAACTGATGCCCCATGCAGACCGTCTCAAAAAACTCCAGCTTTACTCCGTCGCATATCACCTACTCAGAGGCGATCTCTGCCTAACATACAAAGCTATGTCACACACACAGCTGTTGGACATGCTCCACTTAAAGAAATCCCAATCCCTCCAAACTACACTCTCTTGGGACCTAAACCTTGTCACCGCAATAAACAGAACATGCTGAAGGGATAGATTCCTGTCCCAGAGACTTCCCATACTCTGAAACAAACTACCTATCTATATCAGACAAAGCTCCTCATTAGCACTCTTCAAGAAAAATCTTGATGATTGGATGGGAAATAGGAAATTCACCCCAGGGATCACCTCTGTGGCTCTGCTCGACAGGGGCGCAGGAAAATAATTTTCTTGGGTGCAAAAGCCAGGATACCTCTTTGGCTAGGCTTGTATAGGCCCTAGGGCCAATAGCCTAGTACCTACCTATGAACCTAAGAACCTCCAGACTGATAGCCTAACATAACGCATCAGAGATACTTCAGGTGCAGCTAACATTGGGTAAGATAGTGATTTAGGTAGTAGCCTGTTATAGGTCCCCAGCCATGCCCCATGACTCAAACTCCATGTTACTAAGCACCCTGGAGAATATTAAGGTCCAACCTAACACTTTCATACTAGGTAACTTCAACTACCCATCCATTAACTGGGAAAATTACTCATGTACCAATACAGTTGCCCATTTCCTGGAGTTCATTAATTCCAATGCCCTTGGACCAGCACATTCTTATCCCCACTAGAGGTAGCAATATCCTTGACCTGGTCATTACTAACATGGGCATCCATTGCTCTACACCAATAGTCAACTTTTCCCTGGTTAGATCCGACCTCACCTTGGAAATCCACCCCCACCCCCACCCCCGCAAAGGTAACCACTACGAAAAACTTCTCCAAAGCTAACTTTGGGCTCATAAAACAGAGGTGGCTAACTTCATGGCACCCATGCAAATGGAGAATAGTTGCATGACAGCCAGATCATACACCAATGCACTGTACAAACACATACACAAATGCATGTAACTTGCCATACCCAATAGAACCAAGACACTCTCCTCCAAAAAAAGGAAGCCAATCTGGTGGTCCCCTGTCATAAACAAACTCTACAACAGAAGGAGGAAACTGATGCGGAATAAGGTGAAGTCCCAAGACTGGAAAAACTCCCTTATCAGCCTCAACAAAAAGTTGGGATCCCGCCTCAAATCCTCTAAAGCTAGCTATGAAAACAGAATTGCAGCAGACAGTAAAGATAACCACAAGGCCTTCTATAGTTATGTAAAGAATCTCCACGGCAATACCCAGATTTGTTCTGAGCTACTGCACAATGGTACCTCCTATACCAAGCCAACAGATATTGCCAATATACTGGCCGACAGATTCAGTGCCAACTGTACCCCTCTAGCCTCCCCAAAGGACCAATCACAATATCAGTAGATTGCCAGGCACCCAGTATTACTGCTGCACATGTTAAAACAGCACTGTCCAAGGCCAAGAATACAGCTTCTATGGGACCTGACAATATCCCTGGCTGTGTTCTACATGAACTACAGAGTGAACTGGCACCTCACCTGTGTGCCCTGTTCAATCACAGCCTCACCTCAGGCTTTGTCCCTACTGAATGGCTCACTGTTACAGTCATCCCTCTCCACAAAGGAAGAGCGACTACAGACCCTGGGAACTATTGCCCCATTAGCCTGACGAGTCTGATATGCAAAGCTATGGAACGCATCATCATGGACCTAATAAACAGAGATATAGGAAATCTCCAAACTCTGGATCCCACATAGTTTGGTTTTGTGAAGGGTAGATGCCTGCTCAACTTGGTCGACTTCTTTGAGTCAGTCACCAGAGCTGTGGATGAAGGCAAGGTGGTTCATACAGACTACCTTGATCTGGCCAAGGCCTTTGAAACTATTCCCCACTCAGGAATCATGGAAAAACTCACTAAGCTATGCATCAACCCCTATATTACTAGTTGGGTTGCAAACTGGCTCACAGATAGAACCCAGAGTGTGAAAGTAGCTGAGTCCAGGTCAGACTGCTGACTAGTCATGAGTGGAGTCTCACAGGGTTCAGTCCTGGGTCCTCTCCTGTTTGGTATCTACTTCTCTGAAGTCCAGGCCAACATGAGGGGACTCTGGCTGACAAAGTTCAGAGATGATTGCAAGTTGGGAGCAATTATTAACTCCCCAAGTGATGGTGACATCCTACAGAATGGCCTCACTGAGACCAACTACTGGTGTCAGAACCATGGCCTTAAGCTCAATGCCATAAAATGTGTCACCATCCCCTTTGGGAAAATCCCAGTTCCCATGAATTACCGCATCGATGGTAGTCCACTGAACACAGAAGGTATTATAAGAGTTCTGGGAACACAGGTTGACAGCAACCTCTCGTTTGATCACCATATTGCCACTGTGATCATAAAGTCCTTCTATGTGGCACATCTCATTACTAAAGGTTTTGCATCCAGGAGGAAAGAGGTCATTGTCTCCCTCTACTCTTCCCTCATTAGGCCAATCATCGAGTGCAGTACCCCATTTGGTATGTACCTCACTAGACACCTGCAACAACTGGAGGGGCCACAAAAGTACCTCACAAAGAGGATACTAGGCCTAAAACACTTGTCCTATATGGACAGACTCAAAAAGCTCCAACTATTCTCTGCCTCATATTGCCTACTTAGAGGTGACCTCTGCTTGACTTACAAAGCCATGTCTGACCCAGCTCTATTAGAAATGCTACATACAAAGAAATCCCAATCTCTCCCCACCACACACTCTAGAGACCTCAACCTCATTACCACAATTAACAGAACGTACTGGAGGGACAGGCTCATAACCCAGAGATTGCCCATGCTATGGAATAGACTTCCCATAAATATCAAGCAGAACACCTCGCTGACCCTCTTCAACAGAAATCTTGATGAGTGGATGGGAAATCAAAAATTCACGCTGGGGATACCTCCAGTGGCTCTACTCAACAGAGGCACTGGGAACTAAGGTTGGGTGGCATGATGCCAGGATAATCCTATGGCTAGGCTTGTAAAGGCCCCAGGGTCATTAGCCTAGTACACACCTATGAACCTAAAAGAGGTTGAGAGCATACTGTTTAAGGAAAGTGTTTGCAGAATAATACCATATGGTGAGCACAAAGCTACACTGCATTCTATATCTGTGAGAAAGCTGAAATGGCTTCCTTGCAGTATGGCAGCTCGCAGTTGCACCCAGAGTGAGTTGGGGCAATGTTACCCATGACCTTTAGATACACTGTCTTGCAACAATATCCCTTTTAACTCAACTAAGGACCTCCTACATAGGAAACTTTCTCTCCCTATCCAATGGAGGACGTATTTCACTTATCAGATTGTTTCACATGAAAGGAAGACTTGTTGCTAGCTTCTGTCACCTACAAACCTTCTATGTCAGTCTCTTGTCATGCTACTGTAGTGCTTGAAGCAACAATAATAGAGAAACAATTATCTTCACAAAACCTTCCAAACTTTCAGTTACACAAGCAACAATTATTTGGAATACTTTTGTAATTGATAAAATACTGAATGAAAGTCTAATGAACCTGTACCTTCTTAGTGGCATATTGAATTTTTTTATGCATCTTTATACAGTCTAGGAATTGATTTTTTCAGTTTTATCAGCCAAAACAATGGCTTGCATCCAGCACTGAAAATATCTTAGCAATTTGCATTTTCGAAACCACTTCTTCAATTGTCAGTAGTGGATAATATTCTTTTTTAATCATTCTGTTCAGATATTGTGAATCACCACAAATGCACATATTGTCCTTCTTTAAAGCAGTGAACATATTATGCACCTATTGTACTGGCTCTAATTGTTTCTTTAGTTCTTCTACCACTGAAGTGCTACAGGTACTTTTCTGGCAGCATAAATCAATGATAGAGCATTATTCTTTGTCTGTGACACTCTCCTGGAAAGTTTCTAAAGCCTTCAAATGAATCAGCATACATCTGTTTCATATCATTGCTATAGATTCGCACAATATGTAATCTGACTGTATGCCATTATGATTGATTCTATATAAAAATGTTTGCTTTTGCACTGTGAATTCACGTTATTATTCTTAGCATTTCACAAGCCACAACACCCAAAATACTGCAATCAACTTAATTGCTACAGTTTGAGAAACAAGGCTGTACTACTGATTATGTACTATTTCCCCAGTGGCCAGCCTAGATTAACAATTTGTAACCAGGTCTCACTCGTCAGAGCCTTCTAACCCAGCTGCCCAAAAGTATTTTCTGACAAGACAGTGCACTCTGCATTTGTTTATAGATTAAACTAAACATTTTCTCCATTAATTCACAGTATGTCCAAAATGGTACATTGTTTTCAGATTTCACAGAATTACATCTTTTCAATTCCTTAGTACTAACAAAGAGAACACTTGCATATTTCTATTCAACATACATTTATTTTGAACATATTTTTCTTTTGCATATCTTTGAATATGCCCCTTTCTTGCACAGACCATGCAAAACTGATTAAATGCAAGGTAAGACTTCTATTCAAGACTCTAGTCACACCTACGATAACCTTCAAGTAATATGGTATTAATAATTTAGCTACCCATCTTGGACACTTAGATGGCTATCTTTTGCAAGCCTATTAGTTTTACAGCACATCCTGTCTATTTCTCATTGTTTACTTATTTGACTCATATTTTATTTTACACAAAGGATTTTCCATTAATTATTTTATCTGTGTACTATTAATCTGTCTTACACATTTGTAGCTTCTGACAAGGTCAGGACTACCCTCTTAATAGCCAGTCTTTTGTTTCACCATTTCTTACACCACAAACTATTTTATACCTAAATAAAGAATTATGCAGCTCAGTAAAATCACAGCCTTTGGTTGTATTCTTTGTATCAACAACATAAGTATCTATAGTTTCTCTAGGACCTTGCGGTTTTGTATACAGAACAAATGCCTAAAAAATGGCAAATCCCTTCTAGGCTTACATATCCATTTGGGCTGCTATTTGTCTTTCATCTTTTCAAGAAAAGTAAACAAGTTAACTACATTTATATCTGTATTTCAGACAACATACAGGAATCTAATACACTGAATGTTTTCAGGCTTTTCAGCTAATCAGTTTGTACGGAGGAATAAATCAAATTTTTGACCCAAGGCTTCAGTTTTCAGCCACAGTTACTTCTCATGAAAGAATTCCAGGAAGTGCAACATAATCGTATTGCAAATGGCAACTGTAGTTCTGTAGCTCCAAACAAAAACCCTCTACAGATGTATGCAGTGTATTAATTCATTACTGGCATGTCATTTTTAGTTCTAACCTCCATGAGGTTTATATTCCAACTGATTTCTTATGAACTTCTTTATACCACATAACATACAGCTAGCTCAATGGCCTTAAAGCTGTACCTCAATATATATGTCACAGTGAGATCATGGCACTGGAGTACACTAGCAAGACTTCTGGTTTTCAAGGTGATATAACTGAGTGCTAACTGCTGCATCTATTCAACATGCATTTGGAGTGCTTGGAGTGTTTGCTTTGTCAGAGAGTCAGGTCACTGAACATACTAGTACACCTTTTCCAGACCTAGTGACTTTGGATCTTATAGTCCAATGAGGGAGATTTGCAAGTGTAAATCTTTATATTTAAGTAAGTTTACTATTTCTTACCAAAATATTACGGAACATGTGTCAGAATTTTTATTTTGCTCACATCGATAGGACCATTTGGGGGTGCCTATGTATGTGTTTTAAATGTTTTGTTAAACTTTATGAAATCATTTTTCCATGTATTTGATGTTTTCCAAAAGTGCTCTTTTCACCACATGCAACGTAGCCAGAACTTTTTCTTTGGTTCATACAGATTTGCCTGCATTGATAACATATTTAAGTATATTTGGAAATCGTTTTGTTTGGGCCACTTGCTCCTACTACTGTTGTAACTATATGGGTATCCTTATTCCAGCTTGATTAAATTTCAAGCCTTATTTTGGCCTGCGGAAATCTGGATGGCCACCTTTACTGAACATCTTTATCCACTGAGTTTTAGTTTTGGATGAAAACATTTTTAGCAGATTTTTACATCAGTTGTTGCTTGTCTTTCCAGTTAGCCTTTGAACTGTTTTTGCAGTCAGTCTTTGGACAGTACACCTATATTATTTGTCAGTGCATATAGATTAAATATTTTATTTTTAGTAAGAATTTATATAGATTTAAACAAAACTGCATTCATTGTTAGCTACATGTGGTTATTTCTATGCTTTCCTATTTCTCTGTATTTATCTCATACTTGTAAAATGCTTATTCACTATAAGCCTGAGTTGATTTGGATTTGTTTCTTGCTACCCATTATTAGAGGAAAAAAACTTTGTCAGATATTCTGCACAGTGGTCTGAGATTTCAGTAGCTTGATGCATTATTTTCCACTGTATTTTGTTCTCTGACATGCAGTGACATAACAATGTTGCTGTTTGCCATGCAGTTTCTTTGGCTTATTGGTAAATGATAAATAAATCTGTGTTTTTGTGCACCTACCTGAAGAATGGGTTGTGATTACAGAAATGTAAAAGTACTACTGTCTTGAATTCTGGCTCATTTTTTTGGTTTTCTTTTTGTTTCAGTCATATCTCAGTTTATTCTGAAGTTCTACCAATTTAAGGCAGTGTTGTTATTCCCTTCAACATTAATTACTGTGCTTGTTTTTGCAACTAGATTCAAATAGCACCAGTACAAATGCTGTTGCTGTACTAACAGGGACTATTATTATTAGTAGTATTATTATAGTTTAATATTAATTTGATCTCCACTGTCTACCAACCATCAACCCTCATATAACTTGATAGGCTCATTTGTTCCTTCCTGGGTGAGAGATAGCCATGGGAGGCTGTCATCCAAGGCAGCTATCAGAATTTCCTGAATGCTTTTAACCCCCACTTTCCACGACATCTTTACCATCAGATTCACAATTCTAGCTAATGGTACATGCTTAGGTCCCTCCTGCATCTCAACTTGATAAGAATACATGTGCACATACAGTCTTCCATGCTGTACCGCTGAGCCCTCACCAAAGAATAAGAAGTGAAGAGAAGCAAGTTGTCTTCCTCTTCCAATGACAAAAGAGCCAGCATCAGCCACTTCATCCCACCCTCCCTATCTGGCTCCTCCAGCAACTAGATTTATATCCAATCCTGTGCCATTGGGCCACAATCAAAGCTTTAACCATCTTTGTCATAGAGATGGGACAAGCACATTTTTATTTTAATTTTGAGACACTGTTACTTACTATTTCATTACGTTTATTTCTGTAAACAGTTTTGATTAAAGGAGCATCTTAACTTTTTACTGTTGCATTAATTGTCTACAACATATATCAGATAATGAGAAAAAAATTAGATGATTATAAAACCTTATAAATGCAACATGTCTCTGTTTTTTTTATGTTGCAAGTGCGGAACATTACTAAGTATATTTTTTGTGAGATTAGAGCTGTGAATCAGAAATGGAATTTGCAGACTTTACTGAAATGCAGGTAAGGAAAGACAACTTGTAATGTGGTTTGCTTTTCTTCAGGTTCACCATGAAACAAGATTTATGTGTACAAGAATGTAATTACTACCACCACTATGTATCTGCATTACAGTACAATCAGAGATGTGTCTGAATACTGACTGCTAGCCCTTGTTTTGCAATTGCTCAGATCATGGAAAGTCACTTGCCATCACCCCAGGATAAGACACCATTTTCTTTTGCTCTGACATTAACTACACAAACGGCTGCACACCTTTTTATTTATTACATATTGTTAACTAAGCTAGCCCAGCAATGCACTTTTAGACTCTCCAACACAAACAGAAAAATAGTGGCAACATATGCAGCTTTACATGACAAAATTGTTACGCACTGTGGTTGTCAATACTACCATGTTTATGAAATGGAAAATGGAAAATTCTCCCTTTCTCCCAGCCTTACAAAAGTGTGGAAGCAGGTTAATTTCCCAGTTTGAAGAAAAAAGGCACCTGCTGACGTTATTCTTGGAAGATACTTTAGAATGGACAGTAAAATCTAACAAGGATGAATTAATGAGCCTTGGAGATTTCGGCAAAGATATGTCTAGTCTCAGACACGGTCCTCTACAACTTTGTGGCCTTACTCAGCTATTATCCCCACTTGCACTGACAAGAAGACCAATTAGGACAGTATCTTCGCCCCTGTAACAGTCAAGCCACTAGCCTGCTATCATATTGCAGCAGTAGCTGCCAGCCTTTGCCATCAGGTCTCCTTTGACCATAGTTGCACCACTTCATAGGTTCATCAGTTTTTGGAGTTACAAAAACCTAAACCCAAAACAGTTCAACCACATTATCCAGGCCATTAACTGATATAACTTAGAAATTTTACCCACAGGTAATGATGCATTAACATACTTTGATAAAATCATAGATGATATCCTAAATAACCTAGTCCTTAGGGTAAAATGTGCACAGCAACTATGGATGACAGATTCATTAAGCTTCCTTATGCTTTGTAGGGACAAATTTGGGCATGCTGTAGGCAAACTTCCCACCTTATAGCAACAAAAGAAAAATGTAATCTCCCACAGAAAGACCACTGTGTTTCAAAAATGGAATTTCTTCACAGTCCTGCAAAGCAGAACGTTAACCCCTAAAATATTTAGGGAAGGTAAGAATCAACTGATTCATCCTGATAAACAATCAATACCCTCACCCCACCCTTATGAACCTGCCTCCACCATTGTTGATTTTTTTTTTTGCATCAGTGCCCCATTACCTGAGCTCAGTTGAGACATAACTCAACAAATCCTGTACTGTCCTACGGTACACATTGTACTCCCACTTGTCAAAAAACTAATGTCTAAGATCAAAGAATCAGGATTTCTGAGAGATCTCATAATGGTGCAATGAGGAGTAGCTAGTTACTAGGTTTTTAAGTATAATGTTTGGTCATTACCATGTTTTCATTATAATTTTTGATGCACCAATGTATGGACAAAATTAAAAATAAATTCTAAGTAAATCATGCTCAAAAAGGCAAGCTGATAGTGTTATATGTAGTAAATACTATAAGAAATACTAGCTGTAGTGAATGAGCGCTGTGGCCTGAAATGCAAATCTCATAAAGATCTTGTGTTTTCCAGTACTAAGACAATTTCCAGTTCATGAACTGCTGGCATTTTCCCTGGCAAAATGAAAAATCAGTATCATGATGTATGCGCGTGTGTGTGTTTGTGTGTGTGTGTGTGTGTGTGTGTGTGTGTGTGTGTGTGTGTGGTTTTTTTTCCAATGCCCTTCCTTACACTTAGAGTGTAAAAATGCTTTAAGTCTGTCATTTCTAAAAGAATGTGCTGTTAATATTTCATAAGGTTCAGATACAAAATGCCCCCTGAGGATTTTCTTTTGAGCTGAAATCACTCCTGACTAAAATTGTGTAAGAAGCATACTGATTGTATACCAGTCACTATTTTGTTTAGAGACTGTTTAACTTAAAGCTCATATAAAACAATTAGGGTCCCAAGGTGCAATCTAGTCCCCATAAAATTCATTAGGCTTGCAGCCCATTTATTTGAGGTAATATTCCTCTATAACCCAGCCACTGGGGATGCACAAGCCAGTGCATTTCTTTGTGCCGGTCCCAAGCCCGGATAAATGGGGAGGGTTGTGTCAGGAAGGGCATCCGGCATAAAACTTTGCCAAAACATTCATGCGGACAGCAGTAAATATTTACATACCAGATCAGTCGAGGCCCGGGTTAAGAACGACTGCCACCAGTACTGTTAGCCAACAGGGTGCTGGCTGAAATTGGGCTACTGTTGGCTGAAAGAGAAGAAGAGGGGGAAGGCATGGCTGAAGGCTGGAAGAGAGAAGAAAGGCTAGGACTGTGGTAGTGAGGGTCGGAACTTTGTATGTTGGCAGTATGACTGGTATAGGGAGAGGGCTAGCCGATATGATGGACAGAAGGAAGGTTGGCATATTGTGTGCGCAAGAGACCATATGGAAGGGTAGTAAGGCTAGGTGTATCAGAGGTAGGTTCAGATTGTTTTATCATGGTGTGGATGGGAGGAGAAATGGTGTAGGAGTTATCCTGAAGGAACAGTATGCTAAGAGTGTTTTGGAGGTGAAAAGAGTGTCGGATAGAGTGATGTTTATGAAGCTGGAAATTGATTGTGTAATGATGAATGTTGTTAGTGCATATGCTCCACAAGTTGGGTGTGCAATGGATGAGAAAGAAAAATTTTGGAGTGAGTTGGATGAAGTGGTGATGACTGTACCCAAGAGTGAGAGAGTGGTGATTGGAGCAAATTTCAATGGGCATGTTGGTGAAATGAACAGAGGGGATGAGGAAGTGATGGGTAGGTATGGTGTTAAGCAAAGGAATGCAGAAGGTCAGATGGTAGTGGATTTTGCGAAAAGGATGGACATGGCTGTGGTGAATATGAATTTTAACAAGAGGGAAGAGCATGGGGTGACATACAAGAGTGGAGGAAGATGCACACAGGTGGATTATATCTTATGTAGGAGGGCCAGTTTGAAGGAGATTAGAGACTGTAAAGTGGTGACCGGGGAAAGTGTAGTTAGGCAGCATAGGATGGTGGTTTTTAGGATGACGTTGGTGAGCAACAAGAGGAGGAGGAGTGTAAGGGCAGCACCAAGGATCAAATGGTGGAATTTGAAAAAGGGTAACTGTGAGGTGGAGTTCAGGGAAGAGTTAAGACAGACACTGGGTGGCAGTGAAGAGTTACCAAATAGCTGGATAACTACAGCAGAGCTAGCAAGGGAGACTGCTAGAAAGGTGCTTGGGATGACATCTGGACAGAGGAAGGACGACAAGGAGACATGGTGGTGGAATGAGGTAGTACAGGAGAGTATACAGAGAAAGAGGTTGGCAAAGAAGAAGTGGGATTGTCAGGGAGATGAAAAAAGTAGACAGGACTATAAGGAGATGAGATGCATGGCAAAGAGAGAGGTGGCGAAGGCTAAGGATAAGGCATATGAAGAGTTGCATGAAAGGTTGGACACTAAGGAGGGAGAAAAGGACCTGTACCGATTGGCTAGATAGAGGGACCGAGCTAGGAAAGATGTGCAGCAAGTAAAGGTGATAAAGGATAATGAGGGAAACATACTCACAAGTGAGGAGAGTGTGTTGAGGAGATGGAAAGAGTACTTTGAGGGGTTATTGAATGAAGAGAATGAGAGGGAGAGAAGGCTGGATGATGTGGGGATAGTGAATTATGAAGTGCAATGGATTAGCAAGGAGGAAGTAAGGATAGCCATGAAGAGGATGAAGAATGGAAAGGCTGTTGGTCTAGATGACATGACATACCTGTGGAAGCATGGAGGTGTTTAGGTGAAATGGCAGTGGAGTTTCTAACCAGATTGTTTAATGAAATCTTGGAAAGTGAGAGGATGCCTGAGGAATGGATAAAAAGTGTTTTGCTACCGATTTTTAAGAGCTGTAGTAACTACAGAGGGATTAAATTGATCAGTCACAGCATGAAGTTATGGGAAAGAGTAGTGGAAGCTAGGTTAAGAAGGGACGTGATGATTAGTGATCAGCAGTATGGTTTCATGCCGGGAAAGAGCACTACAGATGCAATGTTTGCTCTGAGAGTGTTGATGGAGAAGTACAGAGAAGGTCAGAAGGAGTTGCATTGTGTTTTTGTAGACTTAGAGAAAGCATATGACAAGGTGCCTAGAGAGGAGTTTTGGTATTGTATGAGGAGGTCGGGAGTGTCAGAGAAGTATGTAAGAGTGGTACTGGATATGTACGAGGGTAGTGTGACAGTGGTAAGGTCTGCGGTGGGAGTGACGGATGTGTTTAAGGTGGAGGTGGGGTTACATCGAGGATCAGCTCTGAGCCCTTTCTTATTTGCAATGGTGATGGACAGGCTAACAGATGAGATCAGACAGGAGTCCCCATGAACTATGATGTTTGCAGATGACATTGTGATCTGTAGTGAGAGTAGGGGACAGGTGGAGGAGACCCTGGACAGATGGAGATATGCTCTAAAGAGAAGAGGAATGAAGGTCAACAGGACTAAGGCAGAATATATGTGTGTGAATGAGAGGGAGGATAGAGGAATGGTGAGGATGCAAGGAGTAGAGGTGATGAAGGTGGATGAGTTTAAATACTTGGGATCAATAGTTCAGAGTAATGGTGAGTGTGGAAGAGAGGAAGAAGAGAGTACAGGCAGGATGGATTGGGTGGAGAAGAGTGTCAGGAGTGATTTGTGACAGACGAGTACCAGTAAGAGTGAAAGGGAAGGTCTACAAGAGGGTAGTGAGACCAGCTATTTTATATGGGTTGGAGACAGTGGCATTGACAAAAAGGCAGGAGTTAGAGCTGGATGTGGCAGAGTTTTAGATGTTAAGATGTGCACTGGGTGTGATGAGGGTGGACAGGATTAGGAATAAGTATATTAGAGGGTCAGCCCAGGTTGGAAGGTTTGGAGACAAAGCCAGACAGGCAAGATTACGTTGGTTTGGACATGTGCTGAGAAGGGATGCTGAGTATATTAGGAAAAAGATGCTAAGGATGAAGCTACCAGGTAACAGGTAAAGAGGAAGGCCTAAGATAAGGTTTATGGATGTGGTGAGAGAGGACATGCTGGTGGTTGGTGTGACAGAGCAATTTGCAGAGGACAGGAAGAAATGGAAACGGATGATCTGTTGTGGTGACCCCTAACTGGAACAGCCAAAAGAAGATGATGATGATTCCTGTACAACTCTTAACAGGATCCTTATTGAAAATAAGGTATCTCAACTTTGAAAGAAGCTTTCCACATACCTTTCCACACAAGTAGGTCATCAGTTTAAACCAGTAAACCCTAGATATGCAGCTATTTTTAACACCCATTCCAAGGCACTTAAAGGGTTTGTATGATATGACTGAATGCAAGCAATAGCAAATGATCTATTATTAAACCCAAATGCACAAAACCGCAAAATTTCGAAGGAATGGATCAGTGAATTTTTTCCCTGGGAAAAAATTTGCTGATCCAAAAGAAAAAAAATGTACAGGCAACATAAAGTGGGGGGGCTGTGCCCCCCCCCACCTTAAATATACCAACTCTAAGATCACACCACAGTGAAGAAAACAGCAAAGTCTGGAGAATGGCCCAGCAAAGTTTTTCCCTGGGAAAAAATTTGCTGATCTGTTTCTTCGATATTCTGTGGTTTCGTGCATTTGGGTTCGACAAATGAGCATTCACTATTTCTAGTGTTCACTCATGTAATAGGAACCCCACTTAAATTCATTGTGTTGCAGTAGCTCTCTTAGTTTACTGCATCTAACAACTTGCTTAGTAATGTTCAGCAAATGTTTCATAAAGGTCAATACTGAAATTCTGTTTGTCACAGATTACACAAAGGTCTTGACAATGAGGAGGTCAGCTCATCCCTGCTGCTTATTTTTTTCCCCAAGGATTTTATATAGTTAGCTAGCTGTCTAACTGGCTGCCTTGGGGCACCACTCTTAACTGGTTTCATAGTTACCTAAACAACTGCAAGTATACAGTAAAATAAGCTTCAACTTTCTCATCTGAATTTACTACAGAAAAGGATTCTGTTAGTGCACAAACCTGGGACCTACCAGATTCAGCATATATGTCAACTCTCTCCCGTCCCAATGCCCAGGACTATCCTTGTATTGACTCAAAGACTACCTTGCAACACAAGACACAAACATATTACTTTCATAATGTTCCACAAATTCTTCAAAGTGAATGTTATACTCACTGGCCTGTCCACTAGCAATGATGCAAACAGTGAACAAACTTTATGAGTGCCTCAGATTCATTCCTCTCACTCCTTTCAAGATGTAAAACTGTGAAACTCTAGTGGGTACTTTTCACCACTAAACTTGATTGTTTTCTACTCCACACTGCCTTCCACTGCCTCCACTTCATCCATCCCTAAGCTAGCTCATCCCATAGAATCTGCGCTCCATTTGGGTCCATGTTATAAAGAAAATGAGGAGTAACGACCACCATGGTGACGTACTACTTCTAATCAAAGGCCGCTCCTGGCACAAACTTCCAAAGGACATTCACTCTACTAAGTCCCTCTCTAAATTCAAAATAAAATCAAAAGCAGCTGTTTTCTTGAACATTAAGTATATATGCTTTAAGTAGTCATCCTAACACACATAGGCATCTCTCTTCCTTTACCTCTCCATAATCTGTCCATCCCCCATTGCCAAAATTCCCCTACATTTGATAGTCTCAGCTATTTTCTTCCCCAGTGTTGCACTGACGCATTCATCTACATGCTTACATATTTTCTTCTCACAAAGACCATCTGTTTCAAGCCCGGCAGAACTAAACACTGTTTCTGTCACAGATGTAATCCTGTCTGTTTTGCTAGCTTCCTCCTGATTGCCAGGCCTCCCAGTATAAATAAATAATCACTGTCATTATATAAATTACATAATCAGAGATTTATTTATTGTGCTCTGCTTGTCCTAGCATCTCTGTTGATTGCCCTTGTTCTACCTGTGTGGTTCATATCTGCATTAAACCACTTGATCTTATGTTTATCCTTAATGCATTGCTGTCTTAGACTATTTCATTCATGCGTGAGTATTGCTTATATGTTTATAAGTTTTACTATAATTATGCATATTAATATGTTTGCACTGTTGATGCTTTTCTCTCAAGGCTTCCACTGAAAATAGCACCCTACCCATTTAGACATCCTAGTCAACAAAAATGTATACATGAATAAATATATAATTAAAGAGAGAGTTAAATAAAGAAATTCTCTTCAGTTTATCAAGAACCCACACACATTCCCCACACTCACCCTCTCCCCAGGTGCTCAGGTCTTTTCTAGACAGTACTGCCAGGTTAATGATCTACATAGATCACACACCTTAACATCCAATTTTTTTCATTACTATTGGTTGTCATCTTTTACAGGAATAGCAAGCAGAAATTGTGGAATGAGGCCATATTACACCTGGTCCAGCTGAATAATATCTAAACTTCAATGTATTAACGCTTGTGACACCTTTATTTCAATTCTTCTAGTGCATCTCTGAAATATCTCCTTGGCAGTAGGTCAAGCACCTAAAACACTGATATCCGCTGCAAAAAAAAAAAAACCCTCAGCATATTGAGGTATGGTTAAACTTCTCTTTAATGTCCGAATCTCTGTATTTAGTTTGGATATCATCTAGCTTTAAAACAAAGGCAAATAAGATGAGACACAGAGTTGTAACACAGAGGTTTATTTGTCTGTGGCATAATCTCAATTACTTCTAAATCTTAAAAAAGTAAATTAGTAAATTATTTGTATTTACTCAAACAGCTGCACAAAAATATTTTTTCAATATGACCTCATTGCTTGTTACTCAAACCAAACTTATAGTATAATTGTAAATGAAATATGAAATTCTACCTTCACATTAGACAGTTAAAAAATTCAGCTCCATCTATAGTTTCAAACTGTATGGAACTGATAATGCTAGAAAATACATTGCCTCAACCCACCTTCTTCCAGCATTCCTTTATGCCACTCCAATTTTCACAAACCTACAATCTACACAGAAATTAGATTCACAGTTAATTTACCTCGTATGACACACCATTACATGGCCTTGAAAGAATTAAACTGGACAGAAATACCACACTGCTTAACCCTGTCACAGCTAGTGACTACTCCAATCTCATTAACAAACCAGAAAATTGTCCAACTCTAAATGATGTACCACTCAACTAACTGAGTTCTGCCCTACACAGAGAAGCACCAACGATTAGCAACTAACGAACAACTCCGCAGGAGATATGTTATTTTATAATTACATCTTCAGAAAGTAGAACTCTATGCCTCTCCCCCTCAGACAAGTTGACAAATTTAAGTCCTTTAAACCACAGCTAAAAAAACATCTAGCAGATTCTTGGCTGTGCCCCTACACTTCTCCAAGCTAAACCCACCTTACACCTCCATACTACAGGTAACATATGCAGTACCCCCTCCTTTCTTTTTCCTATGGACTAAAATATGTTTATTTTATTTATTTTTGATTTTGTTTACTGGGTTTGTCTGGCTAAGTTTAGTCAAAATCCCTGGGGAGAAAAGGCTCAACATATTACAAACATTTTTAAACAGATATTCAATAATATATATGAACAGACGTTAAGTAATTCACATTAACAATTACACATTCATTTGCTAATTAGATTACAGTGATATGAAATAAAGGCAACTGTTACGATATAAAAATAGTTATGCATTAGTAGATACTGAACATTTGTAGAGGTTTATTTCTGTGTTTGACAAAAATATAATACGTCATGTGATTAGTAATGGGCAATTCCAAGAAATGGAGGTGAGGAAAGGAAATAGGTAGTATAGAAAATGTTAATATTGTATTTAAGAGGTGGAGTATAAAGCAGGTTAATAGAGAATTATACTTATGACTATCATGTGGTTTATATTAGAATTAGGGAGGTGGGGGTAAGCAGTGTCACAAAATGGTTGCTCACACTTTCCCTCATCAAGTGAAACTTGTGTACTTGCACCAGACTCCCCTAATATGGAAGACTCCCTATTTCTTATCATTTTTGTGTAAGACAGTACTTCTGTAGAGAGAGTTAGACACAGTAAGCTGTAGATACTAACTTATGCTGATTGTTTAAGATTGTACTAATGCTGACAATATGCTTCAGTTCTGTTTTTTATCAACTTGTATATACTTATTACTTTTAATTTCTTTGTAATTTTCATTGTAATTTCTTTCTAATTTCAACTTTGTAATTTTAACTGTTAATATTTTGTACTGCGGAGCTTTTCTCCCCAGGCCTCCACTGAAAATGGGTTCTTTTGGCCCAGTGGACTTTCCCAGTAAACAAAAAACAAATAAATAAACTCAAACAATTGAAAACTAATTATTGTTTTTTTAATACCTTTATTGAATCATCACTTGTGACATAGACAAACTTACATTATGTGAAAGTAATCAAACCTAGGGTTACCACCTGTCCCACTTTGCGAGGGACAGTCCCTCTTTGGGCAGTTGTGTCCTGCGAAAAAATTGAAAAAATGGCAAATGTCCTGAGGTTTTAGGACAAAAATATTTCTTAAGTTTTCTTTAATAGTTGCATAAAACAGTTATTTTATCTGAAATACCTACATGTTATATGAAATAGCATAAGCAACTCAAATGCTACAAACATAAGATGTTATTTTGGCAAAAAAAATGAAGTTCTATCCTTTGTACTAGTCAAGGGTATGTTTTGTCTTGCAAAATATGACATTTCTACAAAAAATGTCCCACTTTTGACATTTGAAAAGGTGGCAACCCTAATCAAACCAAATAACAAGTTCACATCTACGAACACTATACATCATATAAATTGTTCAGTTCCTCCCCCAAAACATTTTTCTGCATGTACTCTTCCTACAGTTTCCACTTTTACATAATTTACTCCTACCCTCTAAAGATCACACTTCCTGTTCTTTTGTTTCTGTTACAATATTCACTACTTTAAGCATAGCTGGTTAAGAATCTGATTTCCATTTTCTAGTAATGGCTTTTTTGGCAGCCACCAGAATTAAACTTAAAAAGGCCTTACTATGTCTAGACAATTCAGATTCTGTTTCCCAGCTCAAAAATAATTTCCTTAGTTTCTTTCATTTCCTAACCAGTATTTTACTCTGTAGGGAATTTTTAAAGTCTGCAAACTCATTATGCTCTGAGAACATATGGTCTCAGTTACCTCTTTTCCTCCATTACACCTCCAACATTTGCTATCTACTTGAGGAAATTTCTTTTGAGTCTACTTGGGATACAGAAGTAGCTATGCAATCACTTCCAGCAAAAATCCTAAATCTTCTAGATTTTTTTCCACATTTGGGAGCCATACACACATCCGCCCATTGGTGCTTTGTGAATTGCATAGCTAGTCTTTCTCAATCTTTTCTCACCTCCTCTGATTGATTTATATAGCTACCATGCAATATTTTATATGCCCTACTAATTATCCCTTTTTAGCAGCGGCTTTTGCTCTAGATTCAGTTAAAAACTCAACCAATGCAGGTCTTTCATTTAAGATTCCCCTATCCCTTTCTCTTTGGATATACTCTGAAATCAATCCCGGATAAGGAAGGCAATCCTTAGCTTGCTGTCTAAATGTCCTCCTGGCCTCTTCCCATTCTATTACCTTTCATTGTTCTATTAATGTTGTCAAATGTTTCCCTCCCCACCATAAAACCACATTGATCCATATTTATCAATCACCTTTGCAATTCTTTTATCCATTAGAGACAAACACTTCATAATCATAGTTTGAAATTGAAATGGGCCTATGTGAAGCTAGATCTGATTATCTTTAGGTATTACAGCCACCACGGATATTTTTCCAGCATGTTGGTGCATCTCCCCCCTTTTAAAATACTGTTAAAACCTTCCAGATCTTTATCACTTCCTTCACTCCTAGCTTCCAAACTTCCACTTGTACACCATCTATTCATGAAGACTTTCTTGCAGATTTGTTATACATCACCATTTTTATCTCATCCCCCTCCTATCTGAATTGTTGAGCCCCATCTGCCTCTAACCTTGGCATATTTAACTCTTCTATAAATATTTCCATTTGTGCTTTTTCTTGATTCCCCAACTTCTTTGTTTTATACATTTTTTTCATAATTTTTTTTGCAATATCTTTAATGCCTCTACAGGATCTCTGGTTATTTTTCTTGTTCTAGACTACCTAAGTTTGGCAACAACCCTTTCTGCTTTCTGTTGCCTAAGTTGTTCTGCCAAAATTTGTTGTGCTCTGGAGTTACTATCAAAGGACAGTTGCTTAACAGCAAACGTTCTAAACCCATGCATATTATCTAGGTACTCCCTTATTTTCTATTTAGCACTCTGCAATCGCACCTTTTCTTGTTCCATGAGATCCCCCTTATTCTGTAATACTTTAATCTTTGTCAGTCCCTCTAAATAATTCTTATTACTTAACTATATCTTCTTTTCTTTTATTTTTACACTATTTTAAAGCCCATTTTCATTTTATCCCACTCACTAGCTAGCGAAAGAAGTGTGAAAGTCTAATGTCTGACATCACTGACTATAATCCTCTCTGATTTACCAGAAAATCAAAACACTGATGATGAACAGGACAAAAATGTTAGGAAAAAATCAGGGACAGTTTCATAAAGCATAATTTGGCTATAGATTCATCATGTTTCCTCACTGCAGCAGAAAAGTGTTAATTAGATCCCGTTCTTTCTGCTTTCTTCTTGTCCTTACAGAAATTTGGTTGTTCAAAATGCTGTGGATATGGGATGACTGTTGACAGCACAAAGACAGTAATAATGATCCTCCGAAGGGCAAAGATTGTAGAACTTTGAAACATTCAGCTTGTTATGGGGAACAGCAATCCTTGAGTTAATATATATAAATAGTGATGATGTAATGCTTTCAAACCTGTTAAGAGCAGAGAATTGCACTTCATTTTGGAAGTGAAGTGAATTTCTGTAATGCTTGGAACTTACACTAGGAAACTGGAGTTTAGATTTCAAAACTAATCACTGAGAGTTCCATTGCTAATCATAATTTTTCAGTACAAAGTTTTGGTGATTGTGGAGCAAGAAAAACGTTTCCAAAGGAGTGGATGCAAACCAGTAAAATAAAAGTAAATATTAACAAAGTAACTGGAACACAAAAAGGAGGGATAATAAAACAGTACAAAGGAGAGAGAGTGCCAGACCAAATAAACAGATGTCCGGAATTGCTTACAAAATATTATGGGCTTTCTGTTTGTTTTACCTAAGTCTGAAGCACCTTTTTATAAGAATTCCAGTGTTTGATAAGGAGGATGATGTAAGCTTGAGTAAGGAAATACTACTTGAACTGGTGAGAGCAAACCAAGTATTGTCAGCCACACCTCCTAAATTACCTGTGGATGATGATTTTTCTCAGTATACCTGGACTTACTCATTATTTGGGACAGCTATTTCTATAATCAAGGACCTGTTCATGTTTCTTACTGTAAGGCATATGAAAAGACAGAGGATCATCTTGTGAGTACAATACAAAAATATTGGGTCTATATTACGGTGTCAAAAGACTAACCAACTGAACACGTCTTTATCGACACATAAATATCGACCTCTGCAATTGCCAAACAGCCACTTCAGTGAATGTTTTCCCAGGGGAAAAAAATCGTTTGGCTGTCATTCAGGATTTGCCCTTTTCCCCACTATAGTACAATCCCAGAGTTGGTATATTTAGTTAGGGGTGTTTGAGGGGCACAGCCCGCACACATAGGGTGGTGGGGGGGGGCAATGCCCCCCACTGTGTAGGGTTTGAAAGTTTGGTTTGTCTTTGGCCGAGCAATTTTTTCCCCCTGGGAAAAAATTTGCTGAAGTGGCCGTTCTGCATTTGCAGGAGTCGATAATTACATGTCGATAAAGATGTGTTCGGTTACTTCGTCTTTCAACATCGTAATATAGACACAAAATATTAAGAAACCTGATTGATCTGCTCACTCTCTCTCTTGGCTTGCTTTCAGGAGACAGTTTGTCTCTCTCTCTCTCTCTCTTTCTATCGCACACTTTCTAGACTCGCAGTAATACAATAATAACTCAGTGCATTTTTTCTTCTTAAAAGGGGCAGAACAGTAGGAATGAATTGTCAGAAAAACTTACTACCACTGAAATCCCAGACAAAAGAAACTCAGAAAAAGTATGGGCAGCACTGGTTAGTGGTTGCTCTTGTTAGGGACACCTGTCACAAAAGTTATTACTGTAGTACTAAGGCACTTTTTAAGATTATAGTAACTCCTTATTTGATTCTACAATAAACTGAAAAGACACAAATTGTGAAACCTACCGAGAAAGTAGACAAATTAGCTCTTTCAGACATCTCTAATGGTGTATTTTCCCAGTACACATTTATGGTGTTAAATATTTAATTGGCAATTGTGTAGAACACTGGACCTTGGGTAATCATGGGGTTAGAATACAAAATGACATTGTTACATGGGATTTAGTGTTCTCCCTTATCACAAAGATAATTTTTAACAAATATCCATGGTAAGCAATGAGTCCTAGTAATTCATCAAAAGAACTTACTGTAAATATAAAGAAACACAACAGTTATTAACCACTGCTGTGTGCTTCCTTGCTGGAACTGCCTGCTAGACAGAGTTCCATAGTTTGTCAATTTGTTCCTTATTGTGAGAGGAAAGGCACTGATCCACATTTTAAAAATGGAAGGTTGAGAGCTATGCATAATGAAACACTAAAGATTACATGTTTAAATCAGCTCATTGAAGGTCTTATATTTTATGAAATTACTAGTATTAAACAAGGAAACAAATCAGTTAAATTTAAATACGAATACCAGAGTTCAGTCTTGTGCGATTGTTAGTATTAGGGGCATATCTCTCAGCCTCTTAGATCAAGAAATCTGGTCAAAGTCATCAATAATGTGAGGGTCAAAGGCCAAAAATAAGGACAATTGTTAAATATTGTTCTTACAAACGTAGAAAATTAATAGAACAGGTTTATTTTTAGTATGAATTTTCTGAAGGGTATAAAGCCTGAAACTGAAATGTGTGTTATTATGTTCTGATTTCAAACCTCAATGATTTGCTAGAAACTCACAATTTTATGAGAAACGGACTCAAAATATGAGGCAAAAATCTGGACATTCTGCGAAAATCTGTACAGTTGAGAGGTATGATTAGGGCACACGAGGATGCACAGCAACAAGCGTCACCCTGGTGTGACACTGGTCGAGGTGGGGGAGATTCCACCCCCACCACAGAACTGTTAAACTGTTAGGCACTTAAAATTGTGTACAGCAAGGAATGTGGGGTGGGGGCAGTAGCTCCTTTGCTGGATATGTGTAGCTATCTTTCACTGTCAATAATGCCCAACATTAGAGTTTTACATTTTTTACTTTAACATTCTTAAACTTTTTACTGTTTACGAAGTACAGAATTAGACTATAATTTAAACAAAAATGTCCCAACCATGACGTTTAACTGACAGCTCTGCTGGGATGTCAGTCGAGTTGGCACAGTCCATACTTGCCTGTACTACGACTGTATATCTCAAAGTAAACAGTCGCCAAGTTTTGCACAATCATTTTATACTGCTTACTGCACCATGCATAATTCTCAGCCTCTTAGTACAAAAATTGGGGATAAAACCAAAAAATAAGGATGGGCAAAGGACCAAAATCTGGAGAAGTTGAGAGGTATGGCATGGCAGCCAGAAATAGATCAAGTTATTCCACCAATATCAGTAAAAATGTCGAATGTTACTGTGGCAACTATCAAACTACACTGTAACTTTCTGACAACTATGGAAACTGAATGCTATAAATGCAGCAGAAACAATTCCAAAGGGAGTGGTATTTTGATTCTGGCTCATAGTTCTTTTCCTAGCTTCTGTAGTGTTTTTCTCAGTAAAATTGGTCTGGAAAATAATCTGGAAATAATTGTTGTGAATATTCTCTCAAATTCTGATACTATCAGATTTGTGGTAGGCTATTGTAATTCTTGTATAGATAAGAATGTTCACAAAGTGTTTCTTGACACTACTGATAAATATCTGAACCACAAGAATGCTTTTCTTTTTGGGGAATTTTAATTATCCTTATGGTAAATGACCAGAATGCAGTACATCCAGTTTAGAAGGAAAGCAATTTTTATACTGGTGTTTCTATCATTTAACTCGAGTAGTGATAGAAGTAAAGACAATAATATTTTAGATTTAGTGGCCTACAACATTCCAGAGGTTATTACTAATATGGACATAGGTCTGATTTTAATTTCATTATATTATCTTTATGCAACCAATTATTTCTCTATAATTCTATTAAAATATTTAACCTGAAGCTTTTGGATTCTGAAAATATGTAAAGAAAATATTCTTCAGATCATTTGGAAAATATCCATTACAGATAAAGATAATAATTATGGTTATGGTATACTTTAACAAATATGAAAGGAGATGATGGATACTACTTTTAAATTAAGTCAACAAACTTCCTATCATAAACTCCCTGAATAGTGGAATAGTAAACTAATAAAATTATATATTGTTTTTTACCTGTATAAGAGGAAACCCTCTTCTCACAATATAACAACATTAAAATAAGTCAACAAAGAAGAACTGTCTTAAAACCTGTTTTCATTCAAAAATAACAATGCCTATTATAGTAACTCATTTAGAAGGTATAAAAAATCCTACATTATTAATAAAACTTAATACAGAAGTTGTTACAGGCACATACAAGATTGTTGACATTGTTATTAACCATAATATTGAGAGTAATATGGGTAATTATAGGATCATAGGAAGTTACTAGGCTATTGGCCCTGAGGCCCTTATAGGCCTAGCCAAGAGTTTAGCCTATGCATAGACAAATCAGCAGCAGATGCCCCTGTCCATCAGGGGCACGGGTGGAATCCCAGGGATGTATTTTCGACTTCCCATCCAGTTATCCAGGTTGTGCTTAAAGAGGGGTAAAGAAGTACTCTGCTTGACATGGAGAGGGAGTCTATTCCATAGATGGGGGAGTCTCTGGGACACAAATCTGTCCCACCAGCAAGTCCTATTGATGTCACAGACCAGGTTGAGGCCTAATAGGGAAGACATGACAAAAAATCAGAATATGTGGTGCACTTGTCCTGAGATAACAAAGACAATGATTTTTAATTCTTTTCAGAAAATTAGAAATATTACTTTAATTGGCCGAGATAATATAATACCTATCCTGATTAAAAATTGGGAAGTATTTTAATATCCATAATCCCAAATATTTTTACTAAATTACTGCTGAATAGTGTAATAGTGCCGAATAATGTCAAAGGCAGATGGAAGGAGTATTTCCAGCAGCTTCTGAATGAACAAAATAAATAAAATAACGGCTCCGGTGCACAAATGAATAATCCACAAAGCTTTATTCCAAACGAAAGTGAAGCGCTTTTCATCTACCCTGCCAGTTTGGTAGACTTCATCAGACAAATCAGCTGTGCAAAACAAGAGAGTTAAATACATTTTTTAAAATAAGATTGACATGGCAATCAGCCTATGACAATTACAATACACAAAAGTCTGAATAACAACAAACCTTACTGGCCAAAGTAGTTTCAGGACACTCCTCACTCTAAATACGCTACCTATTTAATTATACTATACATATAAAATACAAAATATGTAAAAATAGTCATAAAACGTATCAATTGGCACTTTCCAAATACTTAAAAACTAATAAATATAATTTAACGCAAAAGACTTTTCAGTTTTAAAATACATGACATTGAAGTGATTTCGTTCAAACCTGGATCTGTGTAAGAATTTAATCTTAACTGCCATATTAATTCACACTTTTCTAAAAGAAGTTGGTAGGGGCCTCCTTTTAAAACTGGGGTGACGATCTAATACCCTAAACAAAAAACTGTGGATGGGGTTTTCCTTACAATGCCTAGCCTGTGCATTTAAACTGTTTTTCTTTCTAATACTGTATACATGTTCGTATATCCTATCTCTCAGCCTCCTGTCAGTCTTTCCTATGTAAAACGCAGGGCATAGCTGGCAGGAGGCCAGGTACACCACTGCTTTAGAATTACAATTAAACCTACCCCTCGTCTGATATTTAATTTTGCCCACATTGAAATTTGATTCTGTTGAAATGAATTTACAGTAGTTAAATGATTCACATTTGTAAGTACCCATTATTCTGTGTGAGATACTCACTTCTGCCTCCACAAAATTCTTTAAATTTCTACCTCTTTTAAAAATTAAAGTCGTGCAATTTCCCAACTTCTCAATTAATCCCTTCTTAAAATACAGTAGATTCCAATTTCTATCCAGGATCCATCTCAAATCACTTGCTTCTAAATTATACACCGTAATAAAGCTCTTTTTAAATTCCTTACGTGAACCAATAGCCATAGGGCATGGTTCAACTTCTTCTAGCTCTACATTCACACACATTGATGATTCATTAACAGGGCTAGAGTGTGCAACACTCACTCTCTGTTCACCAGTGAGGATAGGTCGATAAAAACCTGTACTTTTTAGTTTGTACCTCACTTATTAGTTCAAGTACTAAATATTCAGGATAACCACGGCTAATGAACATGTTTTTTAAAATCTCACATTCATCCAAAAAGCTCACCATATTAGTTGTCATTCTTGCTGCTCTAACTAATTGGCCTTTGAGCACAGATCTCTTTTGATGTGGGGGATGGCAACTAGTGTAATGTAACATAGTGTTCGAATAAGTGCTCTTACGGTGAATTCTAGCTACATACCGATTCTCGCACTCTTCTTTCCTTAAATCCACATCTGAATAGGTGATTACCTTTTCATGAACTGAAAAAGTGAAATTCAAAAATGGTGTACTATCATTCAAGTGCTGTATGAACTCTTAGGCATCATCCACAGAACTTTTGAACATAATAAAAACATCATCCAAAAATCTGGTATATAGCTTTACCTTCTCCAGAAAACCTGTTATCACAAAAGATTGGCTGCTGTTCCCACTGAGCCATTACTAGATTAGTGTAGCTCCCTCCACACGGTGACCCCATGGCTACTCCCACTTCTTGTTTGTAAATATTGTTGTTGAACATTACATGGTTATTTTTTAAAATAATGTCCATTAAATCATGAACTAATCTAATCTCTTTTCGCTCTGCACCATGATGTAACAACCTTTCAACAACCCAGTCAATCCCAATTTCATTTGGTATAGAGAAATACAGGTCAACAACATCTTCTTCTGGCTGCTCCCGTTAGGGGTCGCCACAGCAGATCAACTGTTTCCATTTCCTCCTGTCCTCTGCATCTTGCTCTGTCACACCAACCACCTGCATATCCTCTCATCTGTTAAAAACAACACATCTGGATGAAAACCAAAATTCTCAATAGAAGCTAAAAAGGCCCAAGAATCTTTACAAAATTGTTCTTTAATCACTACATACTTTTTCAAGATGGAATCAACAAATTTAGCACATACATATGTAATGGATCATTTTGCGTTGACCAAAGCTCTCATTGGGAGGTTGTGCAGGTTTTTGTGGATTTTGGGTTGACCAAGCAATGAGGGAATACTGGGATTCAAGTTCGATAAGTAATTAAAAACATTCAAATCAACCATACCTTCAATAAACAGGTCATTGATGAAAGAATTAATCCGTTTGTAAGCTACATTCATTTCATTAATACTAGATATTTCATATGTTCCAGCATTTAAAACAGATTCAATTCTGCTATTATAATCACTTTTGTCCATAATCACCAGTCCTCCTCCTTTGTCCGGTTTCATTACTCGGACAGGTAGGGACTTCAATACATTCAAGGCTTCCATCTCTTTGTTAGACAAATTTCTTTTCTGCCCTTTACAGTTTCTGTGTAAATTTCTTATGTCAAATTCACACGTGCTCAAATAATGTTAATAATGGATGCATAGGTGGGTTAAAGGTACTTGCTACTCTCATTTGATCGGTTAGCTGACCATCCCCACTGAACAGTAGGGCAAGGTTTAATTTGCGCATGTAGAGTTTTAGGTCTACCAGGGTTTCTGCCAGCTTTAAATGCTCCGATGGAACAAAGTTAAAATCTTTACTGAAAATATCACATAGCTCAGCATTAATTTCAGAACTAGAATAGTTATAAATTTTGTAATCACCACATGGATTCATAAGGATACTTGGCTTCATTACTACCTGTTGTAATTGCTCACATCCTTCTTGGCCATGTTCCCCTTGGTATTGTATCTCCGTTGATGGTTCTGGCCCTTGTTGGAAAAAGGGCAATGTTCACAGTCATCATATTCCTGATGATATGGCATATTATGCCTATCAGGAAACTGTTCACTTCTTCTTGTGAATTGATATGGCTGTTAAGATTAAATCTTACACAGATCCAGGTTTGAACAAAATCACTTCACTGTCATGTATTTTAAAACTGAAAAGTCTTTTGCGTTAAATTATATCTATTAGTTTTTAAGTATTTGGAAAATGTCAATTGATATGGTTTATGACTATTTTTACATATTCTGTATTTTATATGTATAGTATAATTAAATAGGTAGAGTATTTAGAGTGAGGAGCGTCCTGAAACTACTTTGGCCAGTAAGGTTTGTTGTTATTCAGACTTTTGTGTATTGTAATTGTCATAGGCTGGTTGTCAAGTCAATCTTATTTTAAAAAATTTATTTAACTCTCTTGTTTTGCACAGCTGATTTGTCTGATGAAGTCTACCAAACTGGCAGGGTAGAAGAAAAGCACTTCACTTTCGTTTGGAATAAAGCTTTATTGATTATTCATTTGTGCACTGGAGCAGTTATTTTATTTATTTTGCTCGTTTGGTCCATGTTGTTGCTTAGCTTCTGAATGAAGGAAACCTCACAGAAGCTGTACTGCCCCAGAAACAGCCTACGATGAGAGAAGAGGAGAAGTAAGAATAGCAATAAGGAAGATGAAGTCATGGAAAGCAGCAGGCTCCGATCAGGTCACAGCAGATATGATAAAGATGCTGGGTGAGATAGGGGAGAAATGGCTCCTGAGGGTACTCACAGAAGTGTGGAAAGAAAGGCGTATCCCAGACGACTGGAGAATAAGTATACTCATGCCAGTGTACAAGAACAAATAGGACATGCACAACTGTGGACAGTACAGAGGAATCAAACTCCTATCACATTGCATGAAAGTTTTAGAGAGGGTGATTGATAAACGGATATGCAGAGTAGTAGAATATAAGATGGGAGATGAACAGTTTGGATTCAGATCGGAATGCAGCATACATGACCCAATATTTGCAGTGAGACAGATAGCTGAGAAGAAGCTAGATATGAGGAAAGAGTCCAACTGGGCATTCTTAGACTTGGAGAAAACATATGACAAGGTCCCAAGAAAGCTGATCTGGGCAGTACTGTGGTGGTTTGAAGTCCCAGAAACATTGGTAGAATTAGTGTAGGCTACGTACAAGGACACAATGACTCAAGTACAAACTGTGTTCAGCCTCACAGAGGGGTTCCCAGTGGGAGTGGGTGTACATCAGGGTTCAGCTCTGAGCTCACTGCTGTTCATACTGGTGATGGACTACATTAGCAAACAGGTTTGAGGGGACAGATCAACAAAAGTTCTTGTATGCAGAGGATGTGGCATTACATGCAGATTCTGAGCAAGAACTCTTGCAAAGTATAGAGCAATGGAATGCAAAACTGAAGGCACGTGGGATGAAACTGAACACAGATAAGACAGTGGTAATGGCAGCAAACTGGGGAAATTAGAAGAAGCTGAGAATTGAGATAGAAGGGAAGATAGTCGAACAGGTAAATAGCTTTAAGTATCTGGGAGTGGTGGTTGAGGAGAAGGGAAGTCTGAATGAAGAGGTCAAAGCTAGAATCAGAGGGGCTGCAGCCAACTGGCATAGAGTGTCAGGTGTAGTCTATAACAGAAGAATGTCAAAGAAGCTGAAAAGTGAGGTTTATAAGACAGTGGTGCGACCAGTACTACTGTATGGTACAGAAACCTGGGCAGTAAAGGCAGAGCAGATGAAGAAGCTACAGGTGATGGAAATGAAGTGCCTGAGAAGGGTAGTAGAATACACTCTGTGGGACAGATGAAGAAATGAGGCCATAAGAGCAGAATCCAGCCAAAGTAGCTCTAATTGCAGAAAAGATCAAAGAGAACAGATTACAGTGGTTTGGGCACGTGCAGAAAAGCAGAAGACAGTCTGGTGAAGAAGGTTTGGGACAGACAAGAAGAAGGTAAGAGGAAATGAGAACATCCAGCAAAGAGGTAGATGGATCATGTGAAAGAATATCTGTGACAGTCAGACATGAGTGTCGAAGAAGGCAAGAGTGTGGCATTGAATCGAGAGAGATGGTGACAGTTAACATGATTCCACGACCCCATGAAGAAAATGGGAAGAAGGGGGCTGCTGCTCTTGATGATGATGACTGCCAAATAGTGTAGTTCCACCTTTATGAAAACGTCAGTTATTACACCAATATTAAAGAAGGGTAGTACCTCTGATACAAACAATTACAAGACTGTTAGCTCCATAATTTGTAAAAGCTTTGAGAGCACCATCATTGATGTAATTCAATATGAAGACAATTGTCCAGATACTACAAATATTTATCAACATGGGTTCTTAAAGGGAAGATCTACTTTGACTAACTTGATTGACGTCTATGATCAAATGACCTTTACAATTGATGCTGGTTTTACTTGCTGTGTAATTCATTTAGATTTAGCAAAAGCATTTGACTCTCTTACATTCATCTATATGTAAAGTACTGTGATTTGGATTATAACACTTATTATTAAATGGATATCTAACTGGTTTTCAGACAGGTTTCAGTGCATTATTTTAAAAGGGTGTACTAAAACCATAATGAAAATTCAGAGAGGTGTTCCCCAGGGCTCAATGCTTAGTCCTCTACTCTTCAATTTGATGTTTTCTACAATACCATTGAATAAGTCTTTCTGATTAAAAAATGTGCATGCAGATGATTTTAAAAAATATTTTGGTATATCTAATAATAATAATAATAATAATAATAATATTTTTGGGAATTTTAATCAATATTTAAATAAGATCAATAAATGGGCATCAGATGTAGGCCTCACCTTTAGCAATGCTAAGTATAAGGTGGTATACTTTGGCTAACAAATATTAAGACAGAATATAGTTTTACAAGACTTGTATCTGGAGGAGGTTCCCAGTATAAAGATTTAGGTACTGTAGTTTCTAATGATCTCACTTTCTCTAAAAAATAGCTTTTGTTATTAACAATTCATTAGCTCAGCTGAGTATGCTTATAAAGATATCTTCAAGCAGAAATGTAGACATCATGATTAATTTATATAAGACATTTATAAGACCTTATTTGGTACATAATATTTTCTCTGTTTATTCAAAGAAAGATTTAATAGGAAATAAGAGAGTTCAAAGAAAATTTATGGAGAAGATTCATGGCTTATTTAACATTAATTATTCTGATAGACTTAAAATATTGAATTTATTTTCATTACATTACAGATATTACAAGGGCAAAATAATTCCAGACAATCCTGTAGTACTAACAACAACAAAATATTGGCTTCAAAATTACATTTATTGATCAAAGTTAAGCATTTTCATTCCAAAAACTTCTCAGGAATGTTATCAGAACTACTTACACATTGAAATACAATCTTTAAAATACAAAATTAAGTGCATCACATGAATAAAATCCACCATTACCAACCCATAGTCAGTGATTCAATAATACAATAATCCCTAAGAATTCACACTTCATAATACTTTAATCTTAAAACTGAATAAATAGACACTGAATCGTTGAGTCCTGGATAACGAACCACATTGACTAATAGTTGCTATTTAAGTGTTCATCAATAACATACCCTCTTAAATCATTTGTAACATGTTCCAATATTATAAACCCAAACTTAAGGTCAGTGAAAGATTGAATATGCCTATGCAAGGCATTCATTGATTTTTTATTCTGTATGTTTAAAACATGCTTGTAATATTCTGCTTCTTAACTTTCTGCTAGTTTTTCCTACATAGAATGCAAGATAAGCCCTGCAGCTAGCCAAGTATACCACCTGTTTAGTATTGCATGCATAATGACCTTTGATGTTAAATAATTTCTTATCCACAGTAAAAGACTCAGTTTTTGTAACATAAGGACATTGTGGACAACTTCCACATTTAAACATACCCACCCTTCTCTTATTAGACCAATCATAACATGAATTTCCATTTTTCTAACCAATCTTTAAAGGATCTGTTCTTCCTGTACACAATGATTGGTCTTTCACCTAACTTTTCAAGAATGGAACTGTGATTTCTAAAAATGTTTGAATATATAATTAGGCACTGAATGCTTGCTTTACTATCAGTGGAATAAGTATTAATAAACATTTTTTTATTATTTTATAATATTGATTCTCATCCTTAAATTCAGCTAACTGACCACTGTTTATAATATTTCTATTGAAACTTAAAATAGTAGCATATAACCCATTACGTCATTTATTTAACACCTTTTCCTTTATGTCAACTAAAAAACTTAATGGGTACACTCTTTTTAAAAACATCTCAATGAGACCTTCACATTCAGTGATAAAAGTACCAAAACCAGACAACATATGGTCCATTGGAACCATCTGGACCTTAACTACAGCTTTCTTCTGAAAAATTGGATGACAACTTTTAAAATGTAAATACATGTTAGAAAAAAGTTTCCTTATGATGTATATTGCAAGCATAGCATGACTGAAGTAAATTTTTATTTAATTCTACATCCAGATAAACTATTTTATCTAAATCATGTTTATAAGTAAACTTTAAAATCTAACAGTATTATTAATATAACTTAAAAACTCATGCAACTTCTCATAAGTGTATATCCAAAATATAAACATGTCATCAAGGAAATGCATGTATAGTGACTATGACCCTTCATACTGGCTATTAAACACATACCCTGGCATTCAAAAAAGGTATACAAAGTGTAAATTATTCTGAGTGAACAGAAAACACAAGCATAACACTCCTCCTTCCCAATTTTAATTTTCCTACTGAATTTCTTGCAGCTTTAAATACTGAGGTGGATTCATAAAGGTTACAACAAAGTGAAGACTACATGCACACTTAGTATAATCTTTCTGAATGACTAGAAAGCACAAAAAATGTGGAATGTTTTGAATACAGATCGTATACAGTTAATGTAGGTGTTATTGAATCTGGCCCATAGTTTTTTTCCCATTGGGCCAAGACTAAATTGGCAAAACTGGGGGTGCAGACTGCCCCCATTGCCAGTACAGTTACCTGCTTAAAATAATGGTTACTAAAATAAATAAAATTGTTTTTAACACTATATCCATTAAGACAACTGCTGCATTAATTTTGTCATTTCCCAAATAAGACAAAGCAAACAGTTGCTCCTCAAACCACTGCAACCCCATCTCATGGGAAATAACTGAATATAAATGATCATCTATGGTCATAAAAATATGACCAACCACAAATACTAATTCATTTACTTTCTTTAAAAATGCCAAGAATCTTTACATATATATAAGGTGACTTTTCTATGCAACCCTTCAGCACATTGTCCAAGAATTTTGCAATACAGTCTTAGAGCATATGCCATCCACAATCAGCCTTAAAGGGGGATTATCAACATGTTTATGTAATTTAGGGATCCCAAATATCCCTGAAATTACTCGTTTATTGTTAGACATAAAATCTACTTCTTCCTTGTTTGGCTGCCCCTGAAAATAAAATGTCAGTTAGCAATATAGTAATTTTGGGAAATGCCAAAAAAACGTATTGTGGGATACTTCACAATACTTGTCTCCCAGACAATTCAAACATTCTACATTTATAGTCACTTTTGTTCATGACAACCAGACCTTCCCCTTTATCTGGTTTCATAATCCTTACACTTCTATCATCACAAACTTAACTGTTTGGTTACTCCATTTCTAGCAATAGCCAGTGATGCCAGGTTTTCAGAAAATGTTCATATCCTCTCTGCATTGTAAAAGTCTAGGAAAAGAAGAGTGTACCAAAGCAAATCAAAAAGATTTTCTTTGTGAGTTATGGGGAAAAGTTTGGACCCTTTCTCAGCTCTCCTTCCCTCTATCTTAGAATTCCTGTTTGAATTATTCTGAAAAGGTTTTAGTTTCTCAACAAAGTTCAACTGGCAGCCATTTCCCATTTTCCATAGGTCATAATGAAACTCCTATACCTTTGTTAAAGATATATAAGGCCTTTCTTAAGGGAACCTTTCTTCTTCATCCCCCAGTTCAAGAACCTGTTTCTCCATGAGACATCACAGTGATGCTCCAACTTTGAACCATCAGCTTCAGTGGCTCTTAAGTTCTTGACACAGAAAATTATCTTTTTGGTGGTAGTCACTTCTGCTAAGAAGAGTTCAGAATTACTAGGTCTTTCTTGTAAACCACCGTATCTGTTTTTCGTAAAGACACTGTTTTCCTAAAACTGAAGCCATTGTTTATTCCTAGGTGGCATCTGAGTCCAATATAAAAAAAGAACATAAATTTGCCCATTTTCTTTCCAAAAATTTCTAATAAAGGAAAATATGATTTACATTTACTTGATGTTCATAGACTACTCAGATTTTATTTGCATAGAAATAAGAACTTTTGGAAATCTGACCAACCATTCATTACATTTTCTAAATCTAAACTGGGATAGGGTGTCTCCCAAACCACCCTCTCAAGATGGCTTTCAAGTGGCATTTCTTTTGTTTATGAAAATTTGGAATGAAAACTTTCCAAAAAACAACAGCTTATTCCACAAGAGCAGTGACATCTTCTACAGTTTTTTTTAATGTCAGTTTCCGATTCACAAGATTTGTGCACCTGCTACCTGGTCTTCATTATGTCTCATTATAAACTGGATGTACAGTTCAGAGCTCATTCATCCTTTGTCTCTACTGTTCTTAGGAACATCCTTCCTTATTTCCTCTTGGTAGAATATGTAGCTAGGGATTTTGTCCCAAAGGTTGAATGAGACTAAAATCAATAACATTGGATATGAAAGTTATGTATGCACCATACCAATAGACCCGTGTTGTCCTGTTTTGTCTGGTTCAACATCCCTCCCACCATCCCCTTTCCAGATTGTCACATAGACCTCTTTGGGGAATGGGTAGCCTTAATGGGACTCTAAGCATCTCTAACTTAACAGGTTATTTTTTCTTGCTATCCACTTGGCACCCACTTCCTCTCAGTTCCCTGGTAAACACTTTTATATCCTTAGATGGGTAAACTCAAGCTGACATATTTTGACAGTAGTGAATGAATTATTGGTAGTGGAGGAGCCAGAGCCCTGGATACAAAGGTTTGAAGATGCCAAGCCCAGACCTGAATCAGATCTGAATCTCCAAATGTTGATCAAGATGAAAATAGGAAAACACAGATCTGTTGTTTATGGTGAGTACATAACTTTCATTTTTCTTCTTGTGAGGAAAACTCTGCTTTAAATAACTTTTTTCCTTCAACCGTACAGGTCAGTACTCATTGTTTATAGTGTCTGTATGACTCTGTTTTTTAAACAAGAAGCATCTTTATTAAATTATCATGTATGACATAGGCCATGTTACTTTCATATAAATGACAATAAACCATAGAAACAATCTCAGTTGCAAATATTATGCATTCCAAACCGTGCAGACACCACTGTAGCTGCAAACATCACACATCACTATTAACATATGCAGTCATTGTTAGTCAACCATTACATAGCTCATTCAAATCCTGCCTTCTTTTAAACCTCATTCCTCCTCTGCATGTATTGATCCCACAGTTCCTATTTTTCCTATGTAATTTGCTCCTACCCTTTTCTAAAGATCCCAGTTCCAATCGTTTTAAGTCTGTTACTATATTCACTACTTCTGGTAAAGTTGGTTTAGACTTTGATTTCCATTTTCTAGTAATTGCTTTTTTGGCAGCCATCATAATTAGACTTAGCAAGGTCTTACTATGTCTAAGCAATTCCAAGTTTGTATCACAGCTCAAAAAAAATCATTTCCTTAATCACTCTAACTTGCTCACCCAGCATCTCCAACAGAGAAGTCTGCAGGGAAACTTTAAAGTCTACCAACTCATTACACTCCCAGAAAATATGTTCCCAGTTATCTCTTACTGCCCCATCACACCTCCAACGTTTGCTGTCTGTCTGAGGAAAAATTCTTTGAAGTTTGCTTGGGGTATAGAAATACCTATATAAGGACTTCCAAACAAAGATCTGAAATCTTCTAGATTTTGTTGCACATTTCAGAGACATAACACACATCCTCCCATTATTTCTTTGTGAATCACTTATCTAATCTCTCTTCCCAGTCCTTCCTAACCTCCTCTGATAGTTATCGTGCAATATTATTCCTTTCCTAAAGGCAAATTCTGTTCTAGATTCTACTAAAAACTCTAGTAGTGCTAGTTTTTAGTTTAGGAGCCTCTGTACTCTGATATCAATCCTTGATGTGTATGACTGTTGATACATATACCAGAGTTATGGCCTCCAGTACTGTAATGAGGAGGTTTGCATGGCTGCATTATAAGAACCTCCCAGATGATGTTAAAAATGAGATTTTAAATTCTGCCTTGGAAAGAGATTTAGTGTTTGGCCCCTCTGATGCAGAAATGATTAAAATGTGTGATGAAAGGGGCAAGATGGTCCAAGGGATCCTAAGATTTTTCACCCCTCCTTTTCCAAATTTTCCAAGGGATTTTCTATCTCATCATCTAGTTTTGGCAAAAAAAAAAAAAAAACAGAATAAACATTCTCAACAAAATACAGATAAACAGATGATTAAGGAAAAATGGGAAGATGGTTCCAAAAGGAAGTCTCAGACCTCTCATAACCAATGAGTCCATTTCTATTCAAGAGACCTTGTGAATCCCTACAACCCTTGCCCTTTTTTCTCCAGAAAGATTGAGTCTCCATTTTTTCTCTTTGGCAACAGATAGCTTCAGACAAATGTGTTCTGAAAATCATTCATCAAAGTTACAGATGGCAGTGAGAGGAAATTCTTTCTTATCAGAGGGTCATTCCTCATCCTCCAGATTAGACTCTTTTGTTTTCACCAGTTCTTCATCACGTACTGTCACAAGGAGTGATAGACAACTTCATCCTGTCTAGGTGGGGAAAGGTTTTTTATTGCAGGATGTACCTAGTGCCAAAGAAGGAACATTCTTGGAGACCAGTTTTGGGTCTTTCTTTTCCTAAACCTCTTTGTGATAGTAACCAAATTCAAAATTATGTCACTTCACAACCTGTTACTTTTTCATTCTCTTTCACATTTCCTGGCAACACTGGATTTAAAAGATGCTTATTACTACATCGCTATTTATCTGGAGTTCAGACGTTTCTGAAGGTTTTTTATGTCTGGATCACATTATCAGTTCTCTGCCTTACCCTTTGGACTATCTACTGCACCAAGAGTGTTCAAAAAATGTCCACATTTTTTCCATGTTAAGATGACTTGCTTATGTTTGCAGTGTCTTTTTCAAAGGGTCAAGAATCTCTCTCATGAGTGACAGATCTCTTATAAAACCTGAGATTCCAAGAGAACACTAAAAAGTCTTAATTGACTCCTCAGTACAGGATTGTCTTTGTGGAATATCAACGAGAGACCTAAGTTCAAAGAGCTTTTCTCCCACAGAAAAATGGATCTTTATCTAGCTCTGTTTCTAAGGCTGTTTATTTAGACTTCAGTCACTGCGAGAGAATACCTCATGATTTTGGGTTTCATGGCATCTAAGATTCTCATGATACCCCTGGCAATACTCCACATGAGAAAGATACAGTGGTGTCTGAAATTTCTTTGGTCCCAGCATGAACACCCTTTATCTTTTAAAATCCCAGTGTTAGGGTTTGTCAGAAGAGAAATCTTTTGGTGGAGAGAACATATATCCTTAAATCCAGGTCTACCCTTATCCCTCTCTGCC
The DNA here is from genome assembly GCF_019279795.1 of Protopterus annectens. Taxonomy (NCBI): domain Eukaryota; kingdom Metazoa; phylum Chordata; order Ceratodontiformes; family Protopteridae; genus Protopterus; species Protopterus annectens. The sequence goes on from NC_056731.1 coordinate 1,945,597,398, forward strand.
CCAAAGAATCTTAATTTTATGTTAGAGAAGCTACCACATGCTCCATTTGAACCAGGTAATCTGGCTGACTTGAGGTTCTTCACATAGGAAAATGTTATTGATTGCTCTGACCTCTGCAAGAAGGGTATCTGAGTCACAAGCTCTTATGGTGAGTCAACCCATCTCATTTTCCATAGGGACAGGGTTTCTTTGTAAACTAATCCTTCTTTTATGCCTGAAGTAATAGCAAAGCATACTGTGGTGGTGCTGCGGTAGTGTTGTCGCCTTACAGTTAGACGTTGCCCATTCGATTCTCAGTTAGAGCGTCTTCTGTGTGGCGACATGCGTGAATGGGCGTTCCTTAGTTCAAGGTTGTGCATTAGGCCTGGCAAGCCAGCACGTAAAAATCTACTGCCAATCATTAGCGGACCGGAGCTCCGCTGTGGCGACCCCTAACCGGGAAAAGCCAAAAGACACAAACAAACAAACTTTAAGCCAAACTATCCACCTCCCAATTTTCTATTGTGAACTTAAACACGAGGGAGAAAGGATATTTCATACCTAAAATGCCCACAGAGAACTCAGGTACTCTCTTGAAAGAACTAATTTTTTTCAGATATCTGGATCAATTCATTTCTTGTAAAGGTAAGAAGGGACAACCTGTATCAAAACAGAGTATTTACAAATGGCTGTCTAAGGCTATTCTCTTTTGCTATACTCAAAATAACAAAACTATTTCAGGCAGGGTCAAGGCCCACAGTAACAGGCCTTTGGCTTCATCTATGGCATTTTGCAAAAGTTTGGATTCTAGAAGTATTCTAGAAGCTGCAACTTGGTCCTCTGCACATATTTGTATAAAGCACTATAAGCTTGATTCCTTCTCCAGGTCCAGATCAAACTTTGCTAGGACCATTCTCCAAGAGAGCCTGGACTTGTTTTCCTTCCACCTCCCAAACGTAGTTAGCTAAGGTAATCTACCCATAAAACTAAGGCTACTACAGCAATGATCAATACGTTGTGCAAGTTAAACTTACCATAACAGTTCATGTTTCAGTGATCACTGTTGCAGTAATTGCTCCCTCTCTCCATTTTTGAGTGTGTGTGTTTTATGCCAGGGTGTGGACATTTATTTTTTGTTGTTCTTAGCTTTGCCCTTTCTGGGATCAGCCTTCCTCTCTCTGCTGGCAGGAAAGCTCTAAAGGGCTTCACTGCTAAATTTATCTTTTAATCAGCTCAATTTGCGCTGCCTGACAGGTTGGGCGCATGGAAGGTGCTTGTCTGTTATACCCTTGGCAGGATATAGGCGATATACCTAAGGCTACTGCAGCAGTGATCACTCGAACATCTGCTGTTATGGCAAATTCAACTTACACAACTGTACTTTCTTTTATATCTGTTACAATATTCAGCACTTCAAATTCAGTTGGTTTAGACTTTGATTTCCATTTGTTTGTAATTTTTTTTTTTTTGGCAGCCACCAGAATTAAACTTAACAAGGTTTTACTATGTCTAGACAATTTAGATCCTGTGTCCCATTTCAAAATAATCATTTCCTTAGTTACACCCATTTGCACACCCAATATTTCTGACAGAGTACTGTGTAGGGAATTTTTCAAGCCTGCTAACTCATTTTACCACAAGAACATATGTTTTCAATTACCACTTTCTTCCCCTTCACACATTCAACATCTTCCATCTATCTGTGGAAAAATTCTTTGGCGTCTGCTTAGTGTAAAAAAATACCTACGCAAACAATTCCAAGTAAAAAATCCTAAACCTTCTAGACTGTTGCGTATTTGGGAACCATGCATATATCCACTCATTTTTCCCTTGTAAACTGGTTATTCAGTTTCTCTTACCAATCTTTTCTAACCTCCTCTGATTTATTTTTACAGTTATTGTGCAATATATTGTATGCTTATCAATTATTCATTTTTTAACAGCAGTTTTTGTTCTATATTCCACTAAAAAAACTCTATCAAAGCAGGTTTTTCACTTAGGAATCCCCTTTACTTTTCTCTTTGCTTATACTCTGATATCAATCCTTAGTAGGGAAGGTAGTCTCTGGCCTGCAGTCCAAATGTTTTTTCCTCATCCCATTCTATTACTGTTCCATCTCTACTATTTTCTCCCAGTGTCATGTTTCTCTGGCCAGTTTTGGCCACTAAATTCCAGCTCCCTCTTGCCTATCCTCTGTACCCCTACTTACAGTCATCCCTAGTGGCAAAATCTCTTTTCTCCATTCTCATGTTGGCTTAGTTCTTAGAAAACTTTCTGCTACCTTATGAATATAAAATTCTGTAGGTCTGTTCTTATTCTCCTTAAAGATCTGTATCTCAAATCCCACTCTCTCCTTATTTCTTGAATTTCCCCACTGCAATTTTATCCACAACTTTGCTGATTGATAAAAATATGCCTGACCTCTACATGAAACTAAAGAGATTAACATTTTCACTGCTTATATCTTACTATCCATAAACAAGAGCTTTCAGCTTCTCTGTTGTTTTATTATGTTTTTAGTCTCTTCCCACATATCGTTAGCTGCCATAACCACAGCGTTTTTAATCCATACTCTTAAATACTTTGTCTTATTGTGTCTCCATAAATATAGGTATTGAGGAGGTTAGAAAAGATTAGGAAGACAGAGTAGAAAAGCAATTCATAAAAGAACAAAGGCAAGACATATGCATGGCTCTCAAGCATTTAGCAATGTCCAGAGGGTTTAGGGTCTTTGCTTGGAAGTGTTTGTATAGGTATTCTTATACCCCAAGCAGATTTCCTAGAATTTTTCCTGAGGTAGACGGTAAATGTTGGAGGTGTAATGGAGAAAAAGGAGGTAACTAGGAAAATATGTTTTGAGAGTGTTATGAGTTGGCAGATTTTAAAAATTCCGTACAGAGTATTTATTCAGAAATATTGGGTAAACAAATGGCTGTAACCAAAGAAATTTGTATTTTATTTTTCCGAGCTGGGATAAAATATTTGAATTGCCTAGACATAGTAAGGTCTTATTAAGTTTAATTCTGTTGGCTGCCAAAAAAGCAATTACTAGAAAATGGAAATCAATGTCTAAACTAACTGTACTTGAAGTACTGAATATTATAAAAGAAATAAAAGAACTGGAAGAAGGATCTTTAGAAAACGAAAGGAACAACTTTCATAGAAAACAATGGAAATTGTGAGAACAACACATGCAGAATAATGTTCAGGAAGAGGAGGGAGTGAAGTTGAAAGGAAGGCAGGAATTCAGCAATTTATGTAATGTTGTACTGATGATAATTACAAAAAAAGAAAAGACACATGATGTATAATATATGTAAATGGAAAAATGTTAATATGGTTTGTTTTCTGTTAACGTATGTTTGCCTGTTTCTTAAGTGATAATTTAATAAAGGTGTTTAAAAATAATAGAGAGTTTTGGGTTACAGTAATCTGCTGCTCCATATGTGTATTCAATGGATCCTCTTACATAGGATTACTTGTTTAATTGTATAAAATTCAAGTCTTAATTAAGTAATTGCACACACATACACAAAGGTAAAAATATTTAAAGTCTAAGCTTCTGTGAGTCAGCACAAATACTCCAGTACATCACTCATATTTCATTGTGCGTGACTATATCTATAGTATTCCAGGATGCTTGCTTTAATGTTCATTGTTTCAGAGTTTTCCCTACCATCTGACTCTAAGGGCAGATGTACTAGGACTATGGGAGTAAACACTCTATTTTATATTTAAACTTTTCAGGCTTTCCAGTTGGCTTTATTTTATATTTTTGCATCTTAAAAACAACATCCTGAGAATGAGTAGGAGCCCAATTAATACCTAGATATAAAATTAAGTTGTGTGAATCATGTAGTATGATCAGATTAAAGTAGACAAAGGGGGGTTCATTCCTATGCCACAGCCATTATTTGCCTCTGCAACTATTTTTTTCTACTTAATAAAATTTAAGCACTGTTGTTGCTGAGATAAAGAATGGCAAAGACCACATGGAATCCATTTTACCTGTTCAGGGTTGTAGTCTGGCAAGGAAAAAAAACTCTATCCTATTTATGCTGCCTCCCTCCTGTAAAACACACACACACATCCCATTACATCTTCGGTAAAACTACTTTTGCATGAGTTCAACCAATGTGTGAAAATGACCCAAGCTGCATGCCATGAAGAAGATATGAATACTTGAGGTGTTCAAGCAAATATTTTTTTTATATGAATAAAAAATTATGATGCCAGCAACTGTTACTTTCAGCACACAAGCTAACTAAAATAAATTAGGAGTGCTGAATATAACAAAAGCCCTTTAAATGAAATTATTTAATTTTTTTTATTTTAGACAGCCTGGACAAGTGGTCTGAGTGGCTGGCAATGGACACCCCCTGGAGTGAGGGGCTCGGGATAGGTTCCAGAATCACCCCTATTGAAATGGCCAATGAAAGACTTGTCAAAAAAGCACTTACATACAGTGACTGCACATAATACTTATAGTTAAGGTAAATTTCATTCCTCATAAAACCTTCCAAAGCTAATTATGAAAATAAAATTGCCAAAGATTCCAAAGACAACCACAAGGCATTCTATAACTATGTCAAAAATCTAAATGGCAATGCTCAGATCTGCTCGGAGCTAAAACAGAATGGCATTAAATATACTGATCCCAAGGATATGCCAATATCCTGGCAGATCAATTCAGTGCCAACTTCACCCTCCTCTCACCCCCTAAATGGCCCATCTCAATACCGGAAGATTGCCAAATTCCGGTAATAACGGCCACACAGGTAAAAAAACGCACTCTCCAAAGCTAAGAATACAGCATCCATGGGACCAGATGACATTCTGGGCTGTGCACTACATGAACTACAACATGAACTGGCTCCTCCCTAAGTGCCATGTTTAATCATAGCCTCACCTCAGGTTTCGTGCCCACTGAGTGGCACAGAGCTACAGTTATCCCACTCCAAAAGGGGGGATCCACCTTGGATCCTGGAAATTACCATCCCATCAGTCTGACGAGCCTTATCTGCAAGGCCATGGAGTGTATTATCATGGAACTTATAAACAAAGACATTGGCAACCTTCAAACACTGGACCCCACCCAGTTTGGGTTCATGAAGGGCCGATCTTGTCTCCTGAACATGACTGACTTCTTCGAATCAGTCTCCAAAGCCATGGACAAGGGTAAGGTGGTCCACACAGCCTATCTAGACCTTGCCAAGGCCTTTGACACCATCCCCCACTCAGGAATCATAGATAAACTTACTAAGCTGGGCATTAATCCCTATGCCACCCAATGGGTTGCTAACTGGCTTACTGATAGAACCCACACTGTAAAAGTAGCCGACTCCAAATCCAGCTCCAGACAAGTGACAAGTGGAGCACCTCAGCGTTCAGTCCTGGGACTGCTCTTGTTTGTCATCTACTTCTCTGAAGTACAGGCCAACACTAAGGGACTCTGGCTAACAAAGTTCACAAATGACTGCAAACTGGGAGCCATTATTGAATCCCCAAATGATGTGGATACTCTACAAAAGGGCCTTACAGAAACAGATGCTTGGTGCCAGAGCCATGGGCTCAAGCTCAATGTCAAGAAATGTATAGTTATCCCCTTTGGGAAAAAACATGTACCTGTGAATTACCATATAGGTGGCAGTACACTAAACATCAAAAGTATGATAAGAGACTTAGGGACACAGGTGGACAGTGGTCTCACCTTCAATAACCACATTGCCACAACAGTCAGGAAATCCTTCTATGTGGCACACCTCATCACTAAGGGCTTTTCATCCAGGAAAAAAGGAGGCCATTGTCCCACTGTACTCATCCCTCATTAGACCCATTATAGAATACAACGCCCCGTTTGGTATGTACCTCTCAAGTCATCTGCAACAACTGGAAAGGCCGCAGAAATACCTCACTAAAAGAATCACAGGCCTAATGCAGATGCCCTACGCTGACCGCCTTAAAAAACTCCAGCTATACTCTGTCGCATATCGTCTACTCAGAGGCGATCTCTGCTTAACATACAAGGCCATGTCAAACCCAGAGCTGTTGGACATGCTACACTTAAAGAAATCCCAATCCCTCAGAGCCATATGCTCCAGGGATCTAAACCTTGTCATCACAATAAACAAAACATGCTGGTGGGATAGGTCCTGACCCAGAGACTCCCCAGACTCTGGAATACATTGCCCATACATGTCAAGCATAGTGCCTCTTTGGCCCTCTTCAAAAGGAACCTTGACGATTGGATGGAAGAAAGGAAATTTACCCCAGGGATCACATCAGTCATCCTGCTAGACAGGGGTCCAGGAAAGTAAATAGTGTGGGAAGAAATAGCCAGGGAATTTTTATGGCTAGGCTTGTATAGGCCCTAGGGCTGATAACCTAGTACCAACCTATGAACATTGTGATTTTCTGTTGTATATTGTCCCATTGTCTCACTAATATATGTATATATATATATATATATATATATATATATATATATATATATATATAGATTCACTTTATAACCTCAAAATGCTGAAATATCGAATTTCAGTATCTCGAGACTATAAAACCGAATCCACAAAACACCGACAAACAAAAACCGCGAAACCACATAACCGAAAACACCGCACACACTACACTAAACATACAACACAACACCCACATCACAACATAAACAAAAAAACAACACACATACACAACTCACACACACATAACCAGGGGGGCAAGCCCCCCTGCACACCCCCCTACTTATATATACTAACTCCGAGATCGCACAAACACAACACAAAAGCTCACTCACACACGCACATTCTCCAGTCCCTCACACACACTCTAACTCCCACTCAAAACCCTTACAAAACACGCACTTACCTGACACAACACCTACATCCAAACACGGCACCGCGCACCAACAAAACACAAACCCGGACATTACATAGCGCAACTTCATAACCGCGAATTCGACATACGTCAAATTCGCAATTATGAACGTTCGCTATTTTTAACATTCGACTTTATATCTTCCAGATACTGAAATTCGACGTTTCAGTATTTCGATGTTATAAAGTGAACCCATACCTATATATTACACTGTATATGTAGCCAAATGTGTATATAGACTTTCTTTTATTTTTTGTCTGGTAAAAGGGAAGAAAGTACAGTTACTTGGCATATGAGTTATGCAAACTGGATGGTCTGGACATTTGGAAGTAAATGCTTAAGATAACAGCATGTCTGTCTCATGTCCCTTCTACCCTAAGGCCTTATACCAATACTGCTGTCTAATCCATTAACAGCTATTTTACTGCAATCATGAGAAACAGACTATGCATCATTTTGGAAAAGAAAATGTGAATTTCATTGTGTGCAGTATAGACTAGCTCTCATTTAACATGTTTAAACATTATTTTTGCTATCATTTACTGCATGATTTTTTTTAACAGACTAAATTAAAATCAACTTCCTGTAGTCAGTGCAAATAACAATGTATAACATCAAACACTTGAGAAGTGCAGGTTGATATTTCTGAATGTAAAACTGTGTTCCTGTTTATAAATGACCATGCATCTGTGGATTTAAATAATCTGAATATACTTTTGTTTTATTGGACGTTTTCAGATTTTAACCAGAGTATGTCAGAGAATCAAATCTTGTGTGTCTCTGGACATCTGGGAATAATATCATTTTTGGGACAGCTCATTAACAGAGGAATGCTGTAGGAAGCAAACAGGTGTTTACATTACAGGTAAGCACAAAGTCTGTGATAGATGACTCCGTTTATAATTTGGGGCACCAGCTGGAATTATTTTAAGTCAGCAAAAATGTTCTGCAGCAGCTTATTGTACAGTTAACTCCTTGCTTTCTGGAATTCCTTGTGAGTTGATGCTTTATTAAACAGCTAGAGCACCATCATAGTCTGGTATAGTAAAGGGATAATTTTCTATCCATCCAGTCTCAGTTTTGCTATACTCAGCTTATTGCCAGGGAAGGAGAAAGGTAGGACTGGGGCCTGTCTCTCCAAGCAATGGGTGCAAGGATGTAACCAGCCCAGGATGGGATTCCCTAACTTTTAATGGTGCCAACTCACAACATTTGAACAACTACTTAATTTCCTGACTTAGTGTATTTTGTGTGGAAGGAGTTTTCATGCTGTCTGTGTATTCACATGAAATTCCAACAGAGTATCTTGTTTTTTTTCTACACTCAAAATACATTATGATATATTGATTAGCATCACCAAAATGTCCCTAATTGTTCAAATATGAGTGTGGAAATGAGAATGGGTCTGCACTGCAATGGGTCTAACCTTCTTATTCAGACTTCCCCTTCTCTTCAACTACACTTCCCAGATATTCAAGGCTGTTCATGTGTTCTAGTTTCTCTTCTATCTCAATTTGAAACAACTTCTGATTTCCACCATTTGCTGTCATGACCACTGTCTTAGTTGCACTCAGTTTCATCTGGTGTACTCGTATATGTTCAACATGCTGCCATGATGACTGTTGCATTAGCCTAAGTCTCACTAGTCTTATATGTAAAGCCATGGAAAGAATTATCACGGAGATGATCAATAGAGATATAGTAAACCTCCAGACACTGGACCCAACCCCGTTTGGTTTTGTCAAGGGCAGATCATGCTAACTCAACCTGATGAACTTCTTTGAGAAGGTCACGAAAGCAATGGATGAGGGCAAAATCATTCACACTGCCCACCTTGACCTGGCCAAGGCATTTGACACAATACCCCACTCGGACCATGTTGACAAACCCAAGAGGTTGGGTACAAACCCATATGTCACCCAGTGGAGAGCCAACTGGTGCACAAATAGGACCCAGGAAGTTAGAACTGGGGAGTCCACCTCTACAAAGAGGCCAGTCACAAGTGGAGTCCCTCAGGTATCAGTCCTTGGACTGCTCCTTTTTGGCATTTACTTCTCAGAACTCAAGGCCAATGTTAGTGGTCTCTGGCTGACTAAATATGCAGATGATTGCAAATTAGTAGCTGTCATTGAATATCACACTGACAAATGTTCTCCAGGAGGGGCTGACACAGACAAATAACTGGCGTCAGAGCCATGGACTAAAACTAAATGCTAAGAAATGCATAATAGTATCCTTTGGGAAGTCATCCATCCCTGGTAACTATCACATTGACAACACACCCATTAGAGTTAACCCAGTAGTCAGGGGCTTAAGGACACACACAGATAGTAATCTAGCCTTTGATCATCATGTGTTTACAGTGATGAGGAAATCATTCTATATTGCCCAACTTATAAACAAAGGTATGGTATCCAAGTCTAAGGAAGTCATTGTTCCACTGTATTCGGCATTCATCAGACCTATCATTGAGTACAATGCTCCCTTTGGTATGTACCATACCAGGCGTATCCAACAACTGGAACATTCACAGAGGTTCCTCACTAATAGAATACAAGGCATAACTAATATGTCCTATGCAGACTGCCTCAAGGCCCTATCCCTGTATTCTGTCTTCTACAGGCTTTTGAGGGGAGATCTATGCCTGGCATACTGGGCATTGTCAGACCCCGCTCTGATGGACCTCCTGCATATCCACAAAACAAACAGTGCCAGAATTACCCATTCTACAGACTTAAACCTTGCCTGTGATATAAATAGGACCTGCTGGAGAGATGGGTATGTATCCCAGAGGATACCCCATCTATGGAACAGGCTCACTATCCATGTGAAGCAGAGTTCCTCCCTAACCCAATTCAAGTGCAACTTGGACAATTGCATGGGAGACCATAAATTCATCCCTGGTTTGGCACCTGTCTCTCTAATGGACAGAGGTATCCTGTAAATGGATCATCTCCCAGGCGCATGCTTACACTTATCAAGGGTATCAGAACTTATCAGAGATTTGGGATGGATGGCTAGGCTTATAAATGCCCTTGTGGTTGTTAGCCTAGTAAGCAGCTATGAATCTATGAACCTAAGCTATATGGGTCCTATTCCTCATGACTGGCCAGCTTTTCAAAACATAAGACCAGCTACCACAAGCTCCAAATGTCAGAAACTCAAGGGGGGACTCCATATAAAGGCAGTAGAAATGCAAATTACCTCAGAGGTTTATTTCATCCCTGAAAAGCTCTCCTTTGCCATCCCAATGGAACTGTTGGAGAACTAGCAATCCTTAAAGGCTGAGAAAAAAATCTCCTGTTGGGGAAATCTTTCCTATATATATATATATATATATATATATATATATATATATTTCTTTGGAAAACTTGTATTTTTCTGACTGAAATATTGTGCTTAGCTAGGAAACTTAAAATGTTCAAACACAGATTATTGGAGTAGCCCAAGCTATGTGAATCCCACCCCCTGCCACTGTGTGTCAGCCATAAAGCCCAGCATCCCTGGGTCAATGAACAAATGGGCAGCAGTTGTCCAGTTGCCCAGCTTGTGTAACCTGGGATAACTTTGTTGAGCGAACGTCGGGCATAAAACCAATCCACTACCAAACATGAATTAGGAATTTCTACACTCACTATAGGTTCTGTAGCTCAAGCAGAGCCCCAAAAAAAAAAAAATTGGAGTGTGAAAAGCTTCAGGGCTAGCGATCTTCAACAGCTGGTCCAATAAGTCCATTGTTAGGGAAAGCCCTCCTTTTACTTTTAAAGAAAACTTGTGTTTTTCTTTCAGTAATATTGTGTTTAGCTGGAAAACTGAATGTTGTCAGACTGTCATTGCAGTTCTAAGGGAGTTGTTATGTAAATACTTGTGTGAACATTCTGTGAGGAAAAGTTTTCTTAGACTGTAACGTTTTGTATGTTTGAGATAGGATACTGTGCTTGTGGGGGCTGTCAGTGGTTTACTTGCCTCAGAACCACTTATTTTCTACCTTTCACTATACCAACTCATCCAGGCACCATTCTCCACTTTTAACATCTCTTCTTCTGTTTATCTGTAAAGCAACCTCCAGTCTCCATGGCAGTACTTTTTCCCTGACATGCAAAAAAGAAAGTTGTACTGGAGTCTTTGGTGTCAGGATAACTCCTTTTCTGCCTCAGCCACTCTGTGACCACTTATTTCCCAGACCACCCATTTTTCTCCTCAGTCCTCTTGGTGTAACTTTATTTTGTCCAAAGACTGGAGGAAAACCACATCCGCTGAGGCTGTATAGAAGGGGCATCCACTTTTATCAGTGTCTTGGGAAGGAACAGGTGAAGGGTCTTCACTTGGCAGAGATATGGAGGTAGAATCTGGGATCAATGTGCCTAACATGAGTCAGTCTGTTGTCAAGGCTACCCACTCAATAGTGTAAAAAGTGGATCTAGGTGATTAATTTGTTTGACTAATATTGCCAAAAATAGGTATGGGTATTTCCCAGTGATAAGTGAGTTGAGGGCCTAGCCTTCTCCCTACACTGGCTACCCAGGCTAGTGGTGGCAGGGGTCTATGTGCCCCTTTTGACCACTGTGTGTCAGCCATAAAGCCCAGCATCCCTGGGTCAATGAGCAAATGGGCAGCAGTTGTCCAGTTGCCCAGCTTGTGTAACCTGGGATAACTTTGTTGAGCGAAAGTTGGGCATAAAACCAATCCACTACAAAACATGAATTAGGAATTTCTACACTCACTATAGGTTCAATGACAGGATGCAGCTTGGAAGTGGATGACATAACAGTAAGGGGGAAGTTGGACATCTTGTGTATCCAGATGTAAGCATATTGAAGCAAAGCCGATTGGCTTGTGTTCCAGTGTCTGCTACTCAGGAGTAACTTAAAACAGCATGTGTGAGGACTAGTAAATAAAAATAAGTGGTCAATGTGCCCAAACTCTCACTGGTAAACTCAAAAGACAGGCACAGCAGATCAGCAAGAGATGTTTATTTTCACTCCACGAACAAACCTCACAGAACAGAAACAAAAACAATAACGCTGCTACAGTCCTCAGCGCATTTTCATCGACATGTACTTCATCAAAAAACTATAGGACAGCTATGTAGCTGAGCTAGGTACGGAAGCAAAGTAAATAAGGAAACCTGGTGGTGGAATGAAGAAATCCAGGAGGTCATCAAAAGAAAGAAGGAGTGCAGAAAAAGGTGGGAGATAGAAAAGTCAGACCAGGCTAAGAAGGAAAACTGATTAGCTAACAAAGAGGCTAAGAAAAGAGTTGCAATGGAAAAGAACAAAGCATCAGAGGCACTACACCATTTTCTGGAAAGTGACTCAGTAGATGACACAAAGAGACTATCATGTTGCAAGGCAAAGACAGACAGGTAAAAAAGATAGTCAGATGCCCTTTGTAAGGGATGCCAGCAACACAACCTACAGGACACCAAAGGAGTACTTTCAGTAGCTTCAAAATCCCACAGAAGCTGTACTGCCTCAAACACAGCCTATGATGAAAGAGGAGTCATCCACTCTGTAAGAGGTAAGAACAGCACAAAGGAAAATGAAGTCAGGGAAAGCAGTAAGCTCAGATGATGTCACAACAGATATATGATCAAGATGTTAGGTGAGACAGGAGAAATTGCTTCTGAGGGTACTTACAGCAGTATGGAGAGAAAGGTGTATTCCAGATGACTGGAAAATAACCACACTAGTGCCAGTGTACAAGAACAAAGGGGAAATCCACAACTCTGAGAAGTACAGAGGTATCAAACACCTGTCACGCTGCTTGAAAGTTTTGGAGAGGGTGACTGATAAATGAATACATAAAGTACTAGAAAGTAAGGTGGGAGATGAGAGTTTCAGATTTAGATCAGAATGCAGTACAATCAACCTGATGTTTGCAGTGAGATAGCTGAGAAGAAGCTAAACATGAGGACATGATTTGGGCAGTCTTGCCATACTTCAAAGTCCCAGAAACATTGGTAGAATTAGTGGAGACTATGTACAAGGACACAATGACTCAAAGATGAATAGTGTAGAGAAAATGGGTACGATGCTGCAATATCGTTTCTGATACAGGAAGAAGATGCCTGCAGTTTCTTCTGTATTCTATACCCTGAGATTCCACTAAGTAGGATCATGGCTTGGCACATATATTTTATTTTATTTATTTATTTTAAATTTGTTGACCGGGCTAGTCTAGCTGGATATATGTCCATTTTTCAGTAGAGGCCTGGGGAGATAAGCTCCAACATAAAAAAAAAAAAAAAAATGAAAATAAAATACAATTACATAAAGAAATACATATGTAATATTCATATAAAAACATTAAGACTGGAGACATAGTTATGAAATATTAAAATGCAGTACTTAGAAAAATAAACAACAAATTATTGTTATATGTGACTTACATATAATACTATTATTATGTACAGTAAATGAGGACGCAGGAAAGTAAGAAGAGGAGGCAGGTTTTTTTTTTTTTTGTTTTTTTTATAGATAGGAAGGATATATAGATCAGTGGATGCAAAAATGAAGTGAATTTAGGGTTCTAAGGATGTGGAATTTCGTCAGGGGTCAAGAAATAAAGGTTAGTCAGGATTAGTACAGGGGCACATCCATTTTGTTTTAAGGTAGAGCTTGAGTTTCTTTTTAAAGAGAGATTTTGAGGGAATACTAGAAAGTTCAGAGGGAAGTCTGTTCCAATCTTTTCCAACAGTGTTAGAGAATAGGGAATCACCAGCCTTGTTGTTTGCTTTGTCAATATTTACATGAAGTTTGTGTGTAGATCTTAGGGACTGTAGGTTATGATAGGGGTAAATAAGAGTAGATAGTATAGGTGTTTTGTCAGGTTGATGAAGAATTTGATGGCAATGCCTAGCTGATTATTTTTTAATTGCTGCCGAAGTTCTAGCCAGCCTAGTTGTTTTAGATTAATACAGTGGTGGGTTCTAAAAGGGTTGCCTGTGGCAAATTTGGCTATGTTGTGGTAGGAGTTTTCTAATTTCAAAATATTCTTTTTTGATAAGTTAGTAAATATGGGAGAGGCATAGAGAAGTGGTGTGATAAGGTGCGAGTGGGCTATAGTTTTTCTAGATTCTGGAGTGAGGAAAGGTTTGATTCTGTAAAGAGAGCCTATTTTTTTGTTAATCGTTTTCACTGTGTTGTTTATATGGGTGTCAAAGTTAAGGTTATTGTCAATGGTAATGCCTAGTGGTTTGGTTGTAGGATCTTGTGATATAGGTGTGCCATTTTTGGATGTTATAGTAAAGTCTATGTGGGGAGATTTACTGGAAGGTGTGAAGAGGAGCAGTTTAGTTTTTTTTTGGGTTATGTAGTAGACAGCGTTGAGAGAACCATTCTTCTACAGAATTAAATATATGTTGTGTGAGGGAGTGAAGATGTGATACAGATGTGGCTGAGCAAATTAATGTAGAATCGTCTGCGTATTGTATGCATGTGGCTAGGGGAACTACTTGGTGAAGGTCATTGATAAATAAAGAAAAGAGGAGGGGACCCAGTATGGACCCTTGGGAGACACCAATGTTGACAGGTAGTTGGGAAGATAGAGTGGAGTTTCAGACTACTGCTTGGTGTCTATTATTTAAGTAGGACTTAAACCAGTTAATAGGTAGGGATTCCAGAGACAAAGATTGAAGAATTTGTAATAGTATCTGGTGGTTGGCCATGTCAAAAGCCTTGGATAGGTCTAGAAAAAGTGCAGAGGAAAGGGTGTTATGGTTACGATTTTTGTTGATTTTGTCTGTAAAGGAGAGGGCGGCAGTGGTGGTGCTATGGGAAGGTCTGAAACCATGTTGGGTATTGGAGAGTAAGTTATTTTTGAGAAGATAGTCAAGCAGTTGCTTGTGTATACATCTTTCCATAATCTTTGATAAGGGGGAGAGTAAGGCTATAGGGCGGAAGTTGGAGATATCAGTAGAATATCCACCCTTATGAAGAGGTAGAATATGAGAGGCTTTCCAAAGTTTAGGGACATATCCCTCAGTGATGGTTCTGTTGATGGAAATTGGGTAGGTTATAGATTTGGCCACTAATTGCAAGTATTCTGAGGGTAATAGGTCTGCAAAGGGCGTACATGGTTTGAGTTTTTTGATAAGAGAAAGAATGTAAGTTGTTGGGACAGGTTGGAAATGAAATGGGGGAGGTGGGTTTATGTTGCTGTTAGATATGTATGTGTTTTTGTTGGAGAGTTGACTGGCTAGGGTTTGAATAGTTTCGGTGAAAAAAGAATTAAAGTCATTGGCTATTTGGTTGGGGTTCTTTATGTCAGAGCCCTGAGGGTTGGGTGTGAGTGGTTTACTTGGTTGAAGTAACTGATTTATGTTAGTCCAGAATTTTTGTGGGTTATTTTGGCGAGTTTGCTGAGGTTTTAGGTAGTAGTTTTTTTATTGTTTATTATTGCTTTTTTGGTCTCATTTCTCAGTTGTTTGAAGTTTTGGTAATCTGCTGTGTTTTTAGTTAAGCGAGCTTTGTTCCAGATTTTATTTCTGAGATTGATTTTTTGCTTAGTTTCTTTTGAGAGCCAGGGGGGCAGATTTGGTTCTAATTCTTATAGAGTGAGTGGAGGCATGGTTGCTGAGTATGGTCAGAAACTTAGAATTAAAGTAATCTACAGCTTCATCTAGAGAAAGGTGTTTTAAGGGTGTCCAGTTACATGCATTCAGTTCATTTTGGAATAGTTCCAAGTTGAAAAATTTTTTGATCTGATTGTTCTAGTTATGTTTTGGGTAGGAGGGTTGGTTTTAAGTCTGATGATATAGGTTAGTAAGTGATCGCTTATATCATCAGGGAGGGTACCTGTTTCATAAGTATGGGGTTGATTATTAGTGATTATCCATTCTAAGGTTCTTTCTTTTTTGTTAGTTTTATTTATTCTTGTGGGGTTGGTGATAGTTTGAGAGAAGCCATACAGGTTAATATGGTTAGTGGGATGTTTGTTGTTACAAGATTGCCAATCGATGTTTATGTCACTTAGGATAAATGTTTCTTGGGGTAAGTTTAATGATAGCCAACATAGGATCTTTTCAGTTGTAGGAATATTATTTCCTGGTGGGACATAAATGCAAATAATAAAGATGGATTTGGCCGGGTTTAGTTTAAGTTTGGTAATAAGAATTTCAGCATTGGAGTTCTGAGGAGGTTTTTGGTGGAAAGTGGTTATTTGAAGGCTAGTTTTAAATAAAATAGCTATTCCACCACCTTTTTTAGATTCCCTGTCAAGGCGTAAGATATTATAGCCAGGAGGAATGACTTCAGTGTCTCTTGTTGAAGGTTTTAACCAGGTTTCAGTTAGACAAATAATATCAAAGGAGTAGAGTTCTAAGAGAGCATGTAGTTGAGTTGTTTTATTATTAATACTGCGTATGTTGAGGTTAGCTATTGAGAGTGAGTGTTTGGGTTTTTTTTAATAGTGGGTTATCAGTGGGTTTTTGGTCAATGGTTTGATTTAAGGAGGAGCCAATTGGACCTGGGTTTGGGTGAATATCTCCATTGCGAAATAAGAGAAGTAGGGTTAGATATGCTGTCTTTGTATATTTACTTTGATGAAGGGGTAACCTTCTAGGATTTGGGTGAACATATTTTATGTGGGTTATCCTATGATATTTAGGTAAAAGATAGCTAGGTGTGATAGTTATGTTGATGTGGAGGTTGAGGTGGATAGGATTTGAAGAGGAAGTTTGTTTATTTGGGTTGGTGAGGTGTGATAGTAGTGGGTGTTCATAGGAGGTTATGATGTGTGCTACTATTAAAGGGGGAATAAGTGAGAGCATGAGTGAGGTATGTCTGAGTACTTGGGTATGGAGTTTGTACATTTTAAAGGTGGGTAATTAAGTTTTGGTAGATAGTACAAATGTAGTGGGAGTGGTATAGTAAGGCTAAGGTAATGGTGTATGAGAGAGGATGTGGTTGAAAAATAGAGGTATGGAGGGAAAGAGAAGATTGGTTAATTGTGGTCAGGATTGTAATTGGGGGAAAAGGGGAGGGGTGTGGTTTGGTAGGTATAAACGTGGATGCACTGGGGGTGGGTGAGAATTGGGGGTAGGGTAGGGGAGCGGAGTGAGCCAGAGGCGAGCAATTGGGAAGACACGAGAGTGGATTGTCAGGGTGACAATCAGTGAGGAATGAAGAAATGCAGGTAAGTCAGAAGGTAAGAGATTATGGAGCACTGTAGAGAGGCTGTTAGGAGTAGGTGTATGTGGGAAACATAGTGTAAATAAAGATATAAGGGAAAGATATAGTGAAATAGATAGTCAAAGGAAAAGCTAATGGCAGTTAGAGAAGTAGGATAAGCAAGGGAGAATAGAGAAATATTTGCAGCTGAAATAGAGGGGCTACCTAGTGGTCAGTCCTTTTACTCCAGTTAAGAGGGTCTCCTAAGGGGATGTCTGGCCAGGGATAGGGGGAGGTAACTAATAGTTAGGTATAAAGATGGTATGGGCTGAGGTCCAGTATATTTAGAGAGAAAATAAAAACTTGGAGCGGGGGGGGGGGTTGGCTGCTGGCTAACCTAACAGACAGGCTTGCCTACCTAGCAATATCTATACCAAGTTGTACTTCATACAGTTGCTTCTAAGCTATAACAACACATACTTTCACTGTCTTTTATCAGGGTGTTCTCCCAGGGAGTCAGTAGACAATTTCTTACAGTTAGGTTAACTTTCTTAGGCGTCCAACTGGGTGTATTCAGGTGAACTAGTACAGGGAGACAGGGAGATACAGGAACAGAAGGCTGGTTCATGTAGAAAGAGAGAAAATAGAAGTAGTAAGGAAAACAAATTGTAAATAACAGGGCAGGCAAGCGTTATAAAAAGACAGTATCTTAAAATATCTCAGCAAGAATTCACAGTATTCTATTTGCATAAATACAGTCTTAATCATACAGTTTATATTGGATACCACTAGAGGTTCAGAAAGCACATTCAAGTGATAGACAATTGGCTATTATGACTAAACTTGCATTAGTTTCCTGGAGTTCTTTCTTTAAGAGAAAACAAATTCACATAAGATAAAATAGTACTCTAAGGTGAAGGTTATGCAAGGTCAGTATACAGAAGCATTAGTTTTTGTCATTTAAAAAAGGAAAAAATTATAGTACACAGAGATGTATGCTGTTAAGGGGGTAGAGTCCATAATCCTTAGTCAGAATAAAAGGAATGGGCCTCACGGAATGTGTTCAATAGGTAAACTAGTTTTAGTTATGTAGGATAAGTTTAAGTGAAGGTAATGTAGGTTAGTATAACTTCAGCTTAAGTTAAAGCTGGTAACAATATCGCTAGGGCAGCGAATAACTAATTGCAAGCGTATACTATGCAGCAGAGAACAGTTTCAGGGGTTAAACTAGTGTAATCTGTTAGAAGCCATTAGTATAATTAGTAGACCGTTGAGGAGACTGAGATATACCTCTCACTTGACCAGTTCAATCAAAGCCTTTTACCGTTTGCATCCTCACTCTCTCTCCTTCTTTTAATGGATGAAGAAATCTGCTCATTTTATCATAGCTAGACTTCTGAGAAGGCTTTTTAAAAAGCTGGGCTTTGATTGCTCTATTGATTTTAGCATAAGGCAACAACAAACTAGAACTGATAGGCAAGGATGTTCTGGTTTGCCTAGATAGAAGTTTCTCAGCAGGTGAACCAAGCAGGTTGTCATGGGGTATATTTCTGAGATTAAGTAAATTCAAGAAGATATTGGTATTGTCATGCTTTGACCTTTCTAGTAATTGCTTTGCCATCTGTGCTGTACGTTCAACAAGGCCATTTGACTGTGGGTATTCAGGACTACGAGTAACATGGATAAAGTCCCACTATTTTGTAAATTTCTTAAACAGTTGACTGGTAAACTGGGTACCGTTGTCAGAAATAACTTTGTGTGGCTTACCATGGACTGAGAAATGACATTTCATCTTAGTAATAACAGCACTGGATTTTAGCTTAGGTAGCAAATCGATTTCATACCAGTTTGAATAAGAGTCTACCAACACTAAGTAATGCTGATTGTTCTATTTATTTATTTCCAGTATGATTACCAGGGAAGTCCACTGAGCTGAAATTACCCATTTTCAGTGGAGGTCCAGGCAGAAAAGCTCCAAGATGCATTATACAGTTAAGATCCAAGTGATACAAAAGATTAGAAGATAACATTATGTAGCACAGTTACAAATAAACACATTTGATATCATGCATAGTTAAAAAAGTTCATTGAGAGTGAAGTTAAGGGTTATGCAGATTAATTTGAGGAAAAGCTCATGTATTAGGTGTGGAAACAGTTTACATACAAACATTTAAAAAAAACCCCGTGGATACACTTTATATACACACGTTTAAAGTCGGATGCTGTTTACAATATTTACAAGGTTGAGTCATGTGAGAGTAGCTACAGGAGTTGTTGAGAGCTTAGAGAGAGAGTAGCTATAGGAGTTGTCTAGAGCTTAGATAGACTCATAGGAAGATAACTATGAGAGTCATAGAGAGCTTAGGAACCAGAGAGCCAGAGAAGCCCCTGGGGGCATATACTTAACATGGATTAGGTAGGGTGACGGCAGGTACATTTTCATTTAGTGAACAGATGTTTGAAAAGCTGGGTTTTGAAGTTTTCTGGGTTTGTATGGTTCCTAGAGTGGAAAGAAGGGAATTCCATTTTTTGTCTAGTGAGTAAGAGTGGAGAAGATGGCCAGTAGGACGTTTAGGTTTGTGGATAGCAAATAGATTCTGATGTTCAGATCTGAGAGTTCTGTTGGGTGTGTAAGGGGGAAGGAGATTAGTTAGAGCAGGACATCTTGTTGGGTGAAATACAAGTCTATGTGCAGTGGTGAGTTGGAGGAAGTTTGGGAGTTCAAGCCAATTCAGGGATTGTAAGGTAAGGCAGTGATGGGTGGAATTTTTGGATTTAGTGGCAAATTTAGAGATTTTATTGTAGCAGTTTTCTAGTTTGGAGGTGAAAGAGGAGGACAGATAGGTTGGGAGAGGGGATCCGTATAATGAAGAAGATAATTTGTGGACAGAGTATGCCTAGTAGAGTTGGAGAGAAAGCGATTATTCCTGTAGAGCACACCTAGCTTTTGGTGGGTTTTCTTAATATTTTGTTGAATACGGATATCAAACTTGAGGTGTTCATCAATGGTAATGCCAAGTAGTTTAGCGGAAGGAACCCCTTCTATAGGTGAATTGGTTTGACTATGGAATTTGAAGTAGTTTTTGTCATAGGAGAGGGTCTTTGTGGGAGGCAATAGTAGAATCTTTGATTTAGTTGCACTGAGAGAGATGTGGTTTTGGTGCATCCAGTTTTCAGTTGTTGAGAAAGCAGTTTGGGTTTTAATCAGCAATTCAGACAGGTTTGAGGCAGAGCAGACTTGGGTCTATGCATATTCTGATTTCATCTGAATTTTTCTTATAGCAGCTATCATGGAAGACACCCACTCAGTTGGTTCTGTGCCTGGAGAAATCACACTGTTGAATCGTCTGTGTATTGAATGATTTTGGCATCAGGAATAGCAGTGTGAAAGTTATTGATGAAGATGTTAAAAAGCATAGGCAGAAGGATGGATCCCTGTGGTACGCCAGTTGGGGTAGGTAGGAAGAAAGAGATAGAGTTCTTCCATTTGACTGCCTGTGATCTGAATGATAGATAACTGGAGAACCAGGATAAAGTGTTTGGTGAGAGATGGATGTTTGAGAGATGACAGAGAAGGTGCTTGTGGGAAACAGTATCGAATGCTTTAGACAGATCGAGTAAAACAGTAGAAACTAAGTGTCCTCAATCTCGGGCTTGATTGACAGTTTCAAGAAATGAGAGTAGAGCAGTTATAGTGCTATGGCCTGGGCAGAAGCCATGCTGGGTGGGAATGAGACGGTTGCTTAGGGTCAGGAAAGGCATAAGTTGGAGGTGGATGCATTTTTCTAGGATTTTGGAGATTCGCGAGAGCAGAGCAACAGGGCAAAAGTTTGAGATGCCGGTATTTTTGCCTCCTTTATGAAGAGGAAGAATATAAGCTGAGTGCCAGAGTCTGGGGACATATGATTCCTTTATGGATCTGTTAATAATGATGTTGATTGGGAGAGCAATACCAGAGAATTAAGCTTCAACTATTATGGCACATGGATAGCCCGAAACAATTTGCTCCATTGCACACTGAAATACTTCTCTGGCAGAATTTATTCCAAAAGGCATCCTGAGGAATCTGCATCAACCAAATGGGGTACTGAATGTAGTCAGTAGTGAAGATTTGTGATCAAGTATTACTTGTCAAAATGAACTCTTTGCATCTAAGACAGAAAAAATAGTGACATTTGGTATGAGGGTGGCAATCTCCTCGACTGTACACAGAGGTCTTCTTAATGCCTTGTTCAAGTCTCTTGGGTCTATGCATATTCTGATTTCATCTGAATTTTTCTTATAGCAGCTATCATGGAAGACACCCACTCAGTTGGTTCTGTGCCTGTAGAAATCACACCTTGCTGCACCATTTTGTCTAACTGGACCTTGACTTTGTCCTGCACAACTATTGGAACTTTCCTTGCTGGTCTGACCACTTGACTGACCTCTAGGTCTATTTCCATGGAGTACACAAATGGAAGTTTGCCTAGCTTGTCGTCGAAAACATCAGCATACTCTCAGAAAATAGCGTCCCTGAATCTGGAACTGGGACATGTGCTTACATGATGTATTTCTTTGGTAAAAGAAAGCAGTTTCATTCTCAAACTGTCTCTGAGACCTAATGATGACTGCACCGGTCTTCTGACAAAATAAAATTGCAAGCTGTAACTGTTCCCAGACGAATAGCATGAAGGCACTACCTACTGAGCTTTCTGTTTGAATCTCCACCTCCATAAGCAGCAAAATTCACACAATTAACTGAATTAAGTTGCTCACCAGCTCTCACTTTAGTAAATGTTTCTGCTGACATTACATTTTACTTTGAACCAGTGTCTACTTAAGCTCCGTGGGTTTATCATTGATCAGGATAGTACAAAACACTTTGTTCTTTGCCAAAAGATTTACTGCATTAACCTTTTCATCAACCACAGATACACCATCTACACAGAACGTAGGGTTGCAGCTTTCTATATGATCAACTTGCTTTTTTGAGTGGCCTTTCTTAATAACTGAATGAGGCTTGCTTGATTTACAAAAATTTTGAAAGTGGTTTCATTTTTTACACCTGTGGCATTGCTGACCAAATGCTAAGCACTTCTCTCTTTTAGACTTATGGATGGCTCCACAATTATGACAGTTAACAATAAGACTTGACTTGGGTTTTGCTGACTCACCGTTATACTGCACTGAGCATGTCCTTTTTACTGAGCTGGTCTTGGAACTTGCTAGAAAGTTATGGGATCTCTCAGGGGAACCTGCAGGGACTGCAGATGCCATGTGCTTAAGCCTGTTTCTGCTTGCCACGTGCTGCATGCTGTCTAGATTTGCTCTAGAGGCTGATGAAATCATGCTCTTATCACATACAAGCATATTTGTGTGCCTTTCTGTGAGCTCATGGATTTGACAAATCTCTATGGCTTTGCTTAACATTAAATCACTGTCACGAAGCAAAATCTTTCTCACTGCAGCATTATTAACACCACACAAGACTGTCCTTTAACAACTCATCTTTCAAATCTGCATGTTTTAACATTATTTCTCAAGTCAGAGATATAAACTGCAAAAGTTTCACCTGGCTTTTGGTCTCTTGTATAAAATAAGTGTCTCTCTAATGTAACATTTGTCTGGGGGTTGCACATTCCTATAAATTTATGTTTCAACCCCTCAGGGTCTTCCCTTGATTCAGCCGGTACAACAATATTGTGTTTTTCCCCTCTCCTACATATACGTCTGGTGCATACACAAATGAACACTCTATTTTAATGGCTTCTGACCCAGCTAAGTTAAGCAAAATTAATGCCCTTGTATGTGCATCGTTGTCAGAGAAAGCTGCTTGCATGAAAATATCGTATTCCTGCTTAAATACTCTCCAATTCTCTGCTATATTATGATCAAACACAAGTGGACTGGGTCTGTGAAATGCCTCTCCCATATCAACCCACAGTACTGAAGGTGCTTGGAATTATGTATGAACACACACACACATAAATATGCCAGAACTTGTAATTATGCCCAATAGTGCAACAGACTCTCTAAAACAACTGCACTTTGCCAAACAATTCTCCGTAGCACAAGAATACTTTAATATCACCGTACTAAACCACTCCTTATCAGTGTGAGAAATACTTTGAAATTACTGTACTTTGCGAATAAACTGTACACAGCAGAAAAAGCTCAGAGTAAGAAACACCTTGAAATGATTGCACTTTGCAAATAAGCTGTATACAGCACAGAAACTCTTCAAGATGGCTGTACTTTTGTGAAATAACTTTGTACAGTGTAAGAAACACTTTAAAATGGTGGCACTGCAAATAAATGTACACAGGATAAGAAACTTTTCAAAATGGCTGTACTTTGACTGCACCTTGCAATATAACTGTACTTTGCACACAGCAAACTCATTGAAATAATTACACTGTAATATAGCACACACTCTGCAAACACTTTGCACACATTGAGATACTTTAAACAACTCTAGTTATGCTTTGAATCGCTTCAGTCAATGCGAAATAGTAGTGTCTGCCCAAAAATGTTTGTTTTTACTAAAAAACATGCAGTCACCTTATTTTTAAGCTTATTTTGCCCTTTTATTGTGCATGTTATGCCCTTTTAACCTGTGATTATGCTCATTATACTTTTCCTGTACTCGTTTTACTTTAAACATGCTTGTTGTGCAAATCGGAGGTGATTCTGAGCCCCATATGAATATTTCTGCTAGTTTTATCACATATTGTGGTTTCGAACATTTAGTTTAATTAATAATGTGTTTTGTGCTACTCATTTAATTAATAATGCTTTTTGTTCCTTACAAATGCTGCATTTCATTTTCTTTGCAAAACAAATCATTTATGCAAGTTTTGGTTACCTTGAGTTTGTTTCTGGTGCTTTATTGGTTGTATAAGTTCTGTTTCACTCAACCAGCTCATCTGCCTTCACCTTCAAATCTGAACCTCATAGCTTGAAGAAGTTGCTCTCTTTTCCTGGTTCTGACACCATATCACTTGTCTGGTCAGGATAAAACAGTCAAACGGCTGTGGGTTCAGTTCAAGCAGCTTTATTACACACAAACATCAGGAATGGGCTTTGTAACTTAAATGTAAATAAACTTATAAACAGACTGACTACCACACTCATACATGTTACTGTGGCAGTTGGCTCAAAATGGCACTGCTGCCTGCACACTGCTCACTATTTATATATACATGCCTACATGGAAATTCTTCTTAAAGGTACATACACATGCTCTGTTCTACACACAGTCAGTCCTTCTTCAAGCCACAAAAAGAAAAAAAAAAAAGCAACCAGCCTTTGCCAGCACAGCAGGCTATCAGTTTGCCTCAAACACAGGTGAGTGACTTTGCTGTGGCTATTTGCTGTATCTCAGACCACTCATCTTTTAACCCAGATCCCTCTGGTGTAGCAACTATAGTCACTATGGGCTGGGGGTTAGTCACATCCTCTATGGCTGTTAGGGTTCCCCAGTGGGCAAGGGAGAGCCACTCTTGTCAGTCCTGGGAAAGGAAATAGGGAAGTTTTCCATGTTGTGTCAGAATGGTGTGTTAGTAGTATGGTTGTCCCCATTTTAAACAGAAAATCAAGTATGTATCTACTCCTCTTCAATTTTCTTTGGATAGAAGTATTTTACTGGTCTGGCTCAGGGTTTAAATTGGGCTATTGATCCTTTTTGTAAAGTAGAAGAGATTCAAGATTCCAAATCTGAACAGGAAGATGCAGGGATGGATAAAGGGGGGGTTTCCTCAGATTTCTGATTCAGACTCTGGAGAAAGCTCAGTTTCTGAGTCTCCCTGTTCAGTAGGACAACCCTGAAGTTTTTCTGTCCTTCAAAAGAGACTGAGTTGTTACAGAAGGATTTTCCAGAACCTACACCCATTCCTCCTGCTCTGTCTGCTTTAGAGGCACTTAGTTAATTCCAATCCTACTCTTTCTGATAAGGGTGGGCAAATTATTGATAGATATTGGAAAAAATGTATACTTCTGCTACTCTGATTTTCAGAACTTTGAATTGTCAGGCTCATATTTTAACATTTATTCTTAAAAATTGTAAAATAATGAGTAATGCTTTATCTGCAGTTTCTTCTTATGAGGAAAAATCTGCTTTAAATAACTGATTTTCTTCTATTGCACAGATCACTGCTCATTGTTTAGTGTGTGTGTATGATTCTGTTGATATTTCCTTCAGGGCTATGGATGCTGGTACTCTTTTGAAGAGGTTTACTTTGCTGCATTCTCAGAACCTTCTGATAAGGAGATTTTAAATTCTCCCTTGGATAGAGATTTAGTCTTTGGCCCCTCTGCTGCAGAGCTGATCAAAAAGAGTGATGACAGTGGCAAGCTGATCCAGTCTCTATGAATTTTCAGCCCAGATGTCAGTTCCCAAGGGATTTTCTATCTCCACATCCAATTTTGCCAAAAAAAAAAAAAAAAACAGAATAAACAGTCTTAACCAAATACAGGTAAACAAGCATTTAAGAAGATATTTCAGTGTTCCAAAAATAACTCTTGAACCTTCCAAAACCAAGGATAGTCCAACAAGTTTGAATAACTGTTCAAGAGACCTTCTGAACCACTCCCACCCTGACCCCTTTTTTCTTCCAGAAAATCTGAATCTCCACTTTTGTCTTTGGCAACAGATAGCTTCAGATAAATAGGTTATGAAATCATACATCAGGGTAACAGATGGTAGTGGGAGTAAATTCCTCCTTTCCAGTGGGGGGTCATTGCTCATCCTCCAGATCAGACTCTTTTGTTTCCACTGTTTTTTCATCACATGCTATCCCAAGGAGTGATAGAACCAGTTCTTCCTTCACAGGTAGGGAAGGATTGTTATTCAAGAAAGTGCCAAAGAAAGAAAATTATTGGAGACCAGTTCTGGATCTTTTTATTCTAAACCTGTTTGTGATAATGCCCAAATGTAAAATGTTACCACGTCACAACCAATTATCTCTTCTTCTTTTTTAAAGTTTAATTCAACACTTGACTTACAAGATGCTAACCATCACATCCCTATTCATCTAGACTTCAAATGTTTTTTAAGCTTTTTGTTTTGTTTTTAAGCTTCCAAATGTTTGACAGAGGAAGATGTGGAAAGAATGGTGCAGAAGATAATCTCAGCGCAGAGCCAGACCCTTCACATCAGAAGGTCTGTGCTTCTATCATACCCCCACTACAAGTTCCTCCTCTGACTCCTTCAATGATCTTAGAGTCCCTGCATCTGAGCTGTCCGGCTCCATCTGGCTCAGATCCAAAGATAGCAATAGCTGAAACTTACTCTGACTGCTCCAGTTCAGTCAGATCTGGAGAGCTCTCAGAGCTGAAGCCTCCCTATAGGATCCAAGGTGCTGGAGTCAACTCTGAAGTTGTCAGAGCCATCTCTGTACCTTGGAGCCTTGGCACTGGATAGCTCAGCTCTGGCTTCCACCTCATAGAGATTGCTTTCAGAGCGGGGGAGGACTGCATCCAAAAACTTGTCTTTTTTGATCTGAGGTCTTCCCTTTCTCTGGAGCAGTCTGCCTTCGAGGCAATGAAGAGGGTTTTCTCTGCCTTGGCAGAACAGATGGCTCCAACCTCCTTGGATCTTAAACCATCTTACCATGATGTCTCTGTGCTCAGAGCCTCATCACTCTTTACCACAGTAACATCCTGTCCGAGATACCCAGGCTTCCCAAGAGGGTATCTTGATGTCTTGTGATACCTCCCCAGAGCATCTAACTGAAGTGGTCCCTCAGAAGAAGACGTGTAAGAGGAAGCACTTGGAATCTCCAGAGGAGTTAGTTACCAAAGATATAGATTTCGATGAAGGTGAAGGCTCCCCATGGTCACCTCCTGAAGATGTCTCATTTGGAGACCGCCTCAACATCCTAAAACAGAGAGATGGCTGGATGCCCAGCAATGCTTCAACTGAGGAGTCTGTATTCCTGGAGGTTTATGGTACTGACCCGTCTACTACCTGGATTGCTCCACCCATTGATGAGCTTATTGGGTTAGCCTGTCTGCAGGCATGGAAAGAACCAAACACAGTTGAACTCATACCTGGAGACAGGACAGGATTATGGTGCAACCTGTGGATAAACTGTTTTGGAGTAAAGGGGTGCCCGTTGATGCCATGGTCATGGTGACAGAGTAAGTCTGCAAAATCAGGGGTTCAGAGATTCTTTCTTTTAAAGACCTTACCAGTGCTCCTGAAAGGAGGCCTGATTGTCCACCTTTGGAGGCAATTGGGGGTCAATTATCCCTGCACCAGAGAGTCTGGCTAGACATAACAAAAGATTCTTGGGTGCAGAGGATTACTTCCAGAGGTTATATAACCTTTTACCTTCCACCTCCAATCTCAGGAAAAATCCCCGATATTCCACATAGTCAGAGGGAACTAGCAGCAATTCAAATACAAAAGCTGCTAGCAAAACAGAGTCATGCAAGAGATCCTGCCAGACCAGATAGGATCTGGAACTTACAGTTCTTTTTAGTGCCAAAGAAAACAGAGAAATGGAGACCAATTTTGGATCTCAGCAACTTAAACAAGTCAGTTCTATGCACCAAGATTTGGATGGTCACGGTTCAGTCCATTTTCCCTTTTCTGGGCAAGGATGACTGGATGTTCTTGATAGACATTCAGGATGCATACTATCACATAAAGATGAACAGATGATCCAGAAGGTACTTACACTTCTGGCTGGAAGCTAATCATTATCAGTTCAGAGCTCTGCCTTTTGGTTTCACCAAATGTATGCCAGTATTAGTAGCTCCCCTGAGACTGCAAGCATTCAGGGTGTTTCCATATCTAGATGACTGGTTCATTACCGCCGCAACCAGGCATCAATTAATAAGGGCAGGAGATCAGGTTCTCCAGCTGTGTTCTCATCTGGGAATAACCATAAACTATGACAAGTCTCAGCTGGAACTAACTCAAAATTTGGAATTCATAGGAGCAGTTTTCAACACAAAGTCAAGGACAGTTTCACTGCCCCCCCCCCCCCCCCAAGGGTTCAAACTATAAGATCACAGGTCAGAAAAATAATCTTCAGTTACAGAAACTCAATTAAGAGAACTTGTTATTCACTGGGAATTTAAATTTAAAGTTGCTATTTAAGGATCAATGCAACCAAATACACCCTACAAACTTTAGAATTCCTAGTAGATTTAATCCAATTTTGCAACCTACATTGGATTCATTTGAACAAATATATGACATGGACATTCATTATTTATTAAAGCAACAGAATAAAATAAAGGCATTCCACAAAATATGAGTAAACAGCACCAGGAATTGTTATATACTTTGACATCATATGACAGTATACGTATTATGTGTCCTGACAAAAGTGGTGGGCTAGTTATCATGGGCAATGTAAACTATGAGTAAAGGATGCCCAGTATGTTATATGATGATACATATATAAAAGCATCTATTAATGAGAACGCTCTTTGTAACATTGATTACCAACTCCATGATATGCTGATGCAAAACCAAATAGACCCAAAAGAGTACAAGTATATGTGGCTCGAGATCCCAATGATACCAACTATATTCGAGGTCCCAAAATACACAAATCTTTAAGTGAGTAAGGCCCCTAGTGGACAGAACCAATTCTAAAACCAGTTCTATCGCTAAATATATTGACCAGCAGTTAAAATATCAGGTCAATAAAATACCTCATTTATGTAAAGATTCTTGGGATTTTCTGGAGAAATGCCAGGGTTTAGAAGATCTCATGAATATCTATTCCATCCCCACTGATGGCAAAGATTTATTTAGCTATATACCCCATGATGAGGGACTTGAATGGTTTACTGAGTACCTGGCTCATAATTTGAAAATAAATCAAGATAAGGTAAATACATTGGCTTCCTTTATGGAAATGGTACTTGATAATAGTTGCATTAATTTCATAGACCATTATTTTAAACAAAGAGCAGGAGTAGCAATGGGTGCTGCCTGCGGACCCCTTTTGCTATCATCATCATGGCAGCATGGGAGGAAAAATATGTTCTCAGCAGCCCATTTTATTTGCAAATCAAGACATATATCGGATTTTTGGATGACATCTTTATAGCATGGGCAGGTCCTCATGAAGGCATTGCTGAATTCATTGCATACATTAATACAGCCACAACATTTTTACAATTTACATATACTATTGGTCATGACTGTATTACCTGTTTAGATGTCAAACTCTCTAAACACTATGATACTGGTGAGGTTTCCTCCATATATATATAAGAAACCTACATATTCTAATATGCTTTTATGCTACACCAGTAGCTATCCTCATTATCAAAAGAAGGCTGTTGTAAGGGGCTAACTAATAAGGGTGGCCAGAATGGTTTCTAAGGAGGAACTGCCATGTTTAAAAATAGAGGCTATCTAGAGAACATGCTTGTATCCCTCAAGAACAAAGTGATAAAAAAAGAGAAAAAGTGGAATATATGTACCATTATTACAAAGAGGAAGAGAAAATATATAAATAGGTGTTACATCATATGATGAAAGAACTAATAGTGATCAGAGGCGCAATGCAGAGTGGGACATTAGCCAAAAAGATGACAACATCTCCTACTCATTTATTACCACATTTAATACTGATAGTCAGCAAGTGGTTAGAATTTCAGAAAAAAACTGGCAGCTTGTTAAAAATGATGAAGTGTACGAAGTACTTGGAGCACAATCAAAAGTAGTTTATAAAAGAGGAAGAAGTTTCAAAACTATTTCTGAGACTGCAATGAATAGACGTCAATATCATAAAGGAGAAATGATGAAATGTGGTGCTGGTAGACAGTGCTGCTATATCATACAAGCAGAATCTATCAAAGGAGAGGCATAAAAACAAAGACCAGTCGCTATAATTGTCAGACAACAGAGGTAGTATATATCGCAAAGTGCTCGTTATGTACATCATTTTACGTTGGAAAAACTGAAGGTAAACTGAAAAAGAATTTATGACCATTATTATGAGATAAAAAATCATACTACTACTAATGCTTTGTTTGAGCATATTTCTACATACAATGGACACAGATTTTCATGTTTCATTTTAGAGAAGATGGACAAGAATCCTAGAGGGGGCCCACTGAATATTAAATTAGAACAAAGAGAATTTTGGTGGCAATATATCTTAATGCATATGTGCCACCAAGACTTAATGATGCAATATCAATTACTAGTGAACTTAAAAAGGAAGGCATAAGAGAGATGATTTATACATTATATTTTGTTTATTCTCAGCGTTTTCTCAAGCTGTACCAGACTTTGTTGCATTGCATGAATGCCGTTTCATTTATTTATTTAATTTTTAGCTGAGAACAGTTTAACTCTTTAATATATGCAAACAGAAAAGCATGCATCTAACTGACTGTATTATTCCTACATATATTATAGCAATAATAGTGTATATGCATCTAAATAGCAAACAAAAGTGCACATGCATTTATACAGTTCTGAATATATAAATATATATATATATATCTAACAGATGGTATACATATACATTTTTACAATGTTATATTAAGAAACATAGTATTGTTTATAACATTTTATACTGCAGTATAGGTAATCATTTAGTGTGTGTGTGTGTGTGTGTGTGTGTGTGTGTGTGTGTGCATATATATATATATATATATATATATATATATATATATATATACATATAAATATATCTATGTATTTATGTATTTATATAAATATATATATATATATATATATACACATATATATATATATATAAATATATATATTTTTATAAATATATAAATATATATTTATATAAATATATATATATATATATATATATATATATATATGTTTATATATATATATATACACGCACACACACACACACACACACACAGTGGATATAAAAATTTACAGACCCCTGTTAAAATGCCAGGTTTTTGTGATATAAAAAAATGACACCAAAATAAATCATTTCAAAACTTTTCCCACCTTTAATGTGACCTATAACCTGCACAATTCAATTGAAAAACAAACAAACCTATTAGGGGAAAAAATATAAAAAATAAAAAATCTGCAATACGCTGGTTGCATAAGTGTGCACACCCTTAAACTAATACTTTGTTATGTCTGCACACCCTTAAACTAATACTTTTATTGAAGCACCTTTTGATTTAATTACAGCATTCAGTCTTCTTGGGTACGAGTCTATCAGCATAACACATCTTGTCTTGGCAATATTTGCCCACTCTTCCTTGAAAAAGTACGCCAAATCTTTTAGATTGCGAGGGCATCTTTTTTGCACAGCCTTCTTCAGGTCATCCCACAGATTTTCTATGGGATTAGGTCTGGGGTCTGGCTGAACCATTCCAAAACTTAAAGTTTCTTCTGGTGAAGCCATTCTTTTGTTAATTTGGATGTATGCTTGGGGTCATTGTCATGTTGAAAGGTGAAATTCCTCTTCATCTTCAGCTTTCTAACAGACGCTTGAAGGTTTTGGGCCAAAAGTGACAGGTATTTGGAACTGTTCATAATTCCCTCTACCTTGACTAAAGCCCCATTTCCAGCTGATGAAAGGCAACCCTAAAGCATGAAACTGCCACTACCATGCTTCACCGTGGGGATGGTGTTCTTTTGGTGATGCGAAGTGTTGTTTTTGCTCCAAATGCACATTTTGGAATTGTGGCCAAAAAGTTCAACCCTGGTCTCATCAGACCATAACACATTTTCCCACATGCTTTTGGGAGACTTGATGTATTATTTTGCAAATTTTACCTGGGCCTGGATGTTTTTCTGTGTAAGAAAAGGCTGCTGTCTTGCAACCCTACCCCATAGTCCAGACATATGGAGAATACGGTAGATTGTTGTCACATCTAGTACACAACCAGTACTTGCCAGAAATTACTGCAGCTCCTTCAGTGTTGCTGTAGGTTTCTTGGCAGCCTTCCTGACCAGTTTACATCTTGTCTTTTCATCAATTTTGGAGGGACATCCAGTTCTTTGTGTCACTGTTGTCCCATATTTTCTCCACTTTTTGATGACTGTCTTCACTGTGTTCCATGGTATAGCCCATGCTGTGGAAATTTTTTTGTACCCTTCTACTGACTGATACCTTTCAAAAATGAGATCCCTCTGATGTTTTGCAAACTCTCTGTGAACCATGGCTTTTGCTGTAGCATGCAACTGAGTAGATGTCAGGAAAATCCTACTAGGACAGCTGAACTTTATTTGGGGTTAATCAGAGTCTCTTTAATTGATGCCAGGTGTGTACCCAAGAAGACTGAATGCTGTAATTAAATCAAAATGTGCTTCAACAACGTTCATAGGTTCATAGATTGGTACTAGCCTATTGGCCCTAGGGCCTATACAAGCCTAGCCATAACAATTCCCTGGCTATTTCTTCCCGCAGTATTTACTTCCATGGACCCCTGTCTAGCAGGGAGACTGACGTGATCTCCGGGGATTAGTTTAAGGGTGTGTACACACAACAAAGTATTAGTTTAAGGGTGTGCACACTTATGCAACCAGGGTATTGTACACTTTTTTATTTTTTATATTTTTTCCCCTAAAAGATTTATTTGTTTTTCAATTGAATTGCACAGGTCATAGGTCACACTGAAGGTGGGAAAAGTTTTGAAATGCTTTAGTGTGGTCTCATTTTTTTATATCACAAAAACCTGGCACACTTGACTGAAATTCATTATACTGAAACCTTACAATGCTAAATTTCAAAATATTAACTTGTAAACCATAGACATGCATACTTACAACACCAATGACTAACTCTTTCCAGAACTTAAAAACTACTTACCTACCCTCTTAACAGAAACGGGACAATATAAAGCCAAACTAGGAGGGGGGGCTAACCCCCCCCACACCCCCTTAACTATATATACTAACTCCAGGCTCACACTATTGTGGGGAAAAAGGCATATACCTTTTACTTATCTTACATTAGTCTACACACTGCACTACTGCTGGGAACGCACAAAACATCCTCCTGTTACTTGAGATACTTTCCATAAAAATGTAAACAGACATTCCCACATTTAGAAACCCTACAACACTACTTTCTACATGACTATCGATATTCTGACAATCAGCACTATAAGTTACAGTAATTATTTTTATCACAAGCAAGTCACAGGAGAAGAGAAGCCCACATCATGTCTATGGCTTACAATTCCCTATAATGAGATTCAGTCAAATGAGTTTTCAGTATTTTGAAAATTTGGTATTATGATCTTGGTCAAATAAAATTCAGTCAAATAAAATTACAGTCATGTGAACAGATCCATATATATATATATATATATATATATATATATATATATATATATATATATATATTCATAAATATGTTTTCCTTTCATATTTAATAGCATTGATATATAGTGTAAGTTATTTTTGCAAGGCAGCTGTGTATATAATATCATGTACTTATACAATTTCATTTTTCTTTTCTTCACATACATTGTATTTTTAAGAGTTTAAAATGATCACATGACTGCAAAGTTATAAAAGGGCTCAATGGCCTGGAATTATCTGAAGAGATCTGTAGGTAGTAGGACAAAAGCATGCATTAGTGCGTTTTTATTTATCAAAAGTACAAGAACTCCAACTCGTGCGATAAATGGATCAAACTGAACAAAAAGTAAAAATCCAAGACAAAAGTACAAGAACTCCAACTCGTGCAATAAATGGACCAAACTGAACAAAAAGTAAAAATCCAAGAAAAAGTATGGTCCAAACATGGCCAGAATAAAAGCAACCAGTAATTTACTTCACATAAAACAGGTAAGCGTTTTCATGAATAACACTCGCTTCTTCAGACCTTATACAAAAGCTAAAACATACTGCCTGATTTAAAATCACTTAGCTACCAATGCACTGTGCTAGAGCGATCACATGAGCTGAGCTGATACAAATTAACTAACTTAAAGAAACATTACTAAATAACATTGTTGCAATATTCAGAAGCACTCAGCTGTCTGTACAAACTGCAACACTTGCTCTGAATTGCTACGTTAGATACAAAGTTTCCCAACTAATACAAGTTATTTCTTAGAAAAAATATTAAATGTTCAAGATCGCTCAACTACTTATGCAAACTACAAAGCATGATCTAATCTGCTGCACATTAGATAAACAATTCCTGCACTGATGCAAATAATTAGATCACACTGTTTCCATGTTCAAAAACCACTCAGTTACCTATGCAGACTTCAGAATAAACAAAATCTACACAACGAATGAGTAAAAAAAAAGGGGGGGGGGGATTAAAAAAGAAGGAGAAAAGAAAATAGACATAAGACAAGCAGACCAGCTGTTTGTTTCCTTTGTGGACTTGAAATTGGGAAAAACAGTTGCCAAAGTAACCTTAGCCGGATAGTTAACTGATTGTATATCATTTATTTATAAAAATTGGATGCTACATTACCACAACCAGTACGAGTTTATTAAACTAGATCCATGGCAACGTCTTCAGTTTTCTTTCCAGGATGTCCATGGAT
This sequence comes from Protopterus annectens, assembly GCF_019279795.1. Taxonomy (NCBI): domain Eukaryota; kingdom Metazoa; phylum Chordata; order Ceratodontiformes; family Protopteridae; genus Protopterus; species Protopterus annectens. Next base: position 1,945,631,819 of record NC_056731.1, read on the forward strand.
GACATATGTGCAGCAGCTCCTTGGGCTGCTCCTCATACCTTTGTTCCTCATTACAAATTGGATCTGGTTTCCAGAGGTAGAACATCTTTTGGTTCAACTGTGCTCAGGGACATCCTTCCTTGAGTCCACCCAAGATTTTAGATAACTGAGGACTCTGTCCCATTAGCTGAGGCTAGAATGAAAATGTACATAATCAGATAAAGAATGTACTTACCATAATGTTCCATCTTTGTTGTCCCTATTCATTCTTCCTCAACTCCCATCCACCAACCTCCATCCTTTGCAAACTTCCGGAAGAATGAGTCTTAGGGGACATCACTGTTCTTTGTATTGAGCTCCATATTGAGCTCCAGATATAATCCTTTCATGTACTGACTGTATGCTATTTTTCACCTCCATTATTATGCATAGTTGATATTTCCTTTCTGGCAAAAATCAGCAAACTAGATCTGAGGTAACAGAGTTGGTGCATTATGGGTAAGTTAGAAGCTTGAGAGTTCTTGGTTGCCACAAGTTTTAGCAATGGCAGAGTCAGATCCGAGGGATCACAGCCCATCAGCTGAGGAAGAATGAAAATTGACAACACAGATGGAATGTTATGGTAAGTAAATTTGCCATCACAGTCTGGTATTTTGCCTCAGCCACAGGTGTGGGACTCTGCTGTGGCCAAAGCTGGTTTCTCAGACCACTCAACTTTTTCTTCAGATCCCTCTGGTTTAGTTCCTAACACCACTGACCACTCAACTTTTTCTTCAGAGCCCTCTGGTGTAGTTCCTAACACCATTATGGCCTGGGGGATTAGATATCTTCTGTGGATGTTCGGGTTTCCTTACTGGACAAGAGAAAGTCACTCTTTTCAGTTTTGGGAAAAGGAAAAGTGCCCATACTTAGCAAGAATGCTGTGCCTATCCCTTGGAAAGTTGCTATGAGCAATTCTGGGTCTGTTTGTTCAAAAATTTCGGTCAAAAAGAAACCGAAAACTAAACATTTGCCTTTTCCTGTATCAGTTACTCTGGACAGTAGTAATTTGTTAGGCTTGGCTCAGGCCTTGTGCGGCTTCTTGATCGCTCTTAGAAGGCTGAAGATGGTTAAAAGTGTGTGTGTGTGTGTGTGTGTGTGTGTGTGTGTGTGTGTTTCTCTGTGTGTGTGTGTGTGTGTGTGTGTGTGTGTGTGTGAGTGTGTGTGTGTGTGTGTGTGTGTGGGGGGGGGGGGGGGCATGAAAGGACAGATGCAGTCTTTTCTCCTCAGGTTTCAGATTTGGATTCTGAGGGTAGTGTGGCATCTGAATCTAGACAATATAGGGTCTATACAAGCCTAGCCATAACAATTCCCTGGCTATTTCTTCCCACACTGTTTACTTCCCTGGACCCCTGTCTAGCAGGGTGACTGATGTGATCCCTGGGGTGAATTTCCTTTCTCCCATCCAATCGTCAAGGTTCCTTTTGAAGAGGGCCAAAGAGGCACTCTCCTTGACATGTATGGGCAGTCTATTCCAGAGTCTGTGAGTCTCTGGGTCAGGAACCTATCCCTCCAGCATGTTTTGTTTATTGTGATGACAAGGTTTAGATCCCTGGAGTGTTTGGCTCTGAGGTATTGGGATTTCTTTAAGTGTAGCATGTCCATCAGCTCTGGGTTTGACATGGCCTTGTATGCTAAGCAGAGATTGTCTCTGAGTAGATGATATGCGTCAGAGTATAGCTGGAGTTTTTTAAGGTGGTCAGTGTAGGGCATCTGCTTTAGGCCTGTGATTCTTTTAGTGAGGTATTTCTGTGGCCTTTCCAGTTGTTGCAGATGTTTTGAAAGGTACATACCAAATGGGGCGTTGTATTCTATAATGGGTCTAATGAGGGATGAGTACAGTGAGACAATGACCTCCTTTTTCTGGATGAAAAGCCCTTAGTGATGAGGTGTGCCACATAGAAGGATTTCCTGACTGTTGTGGCGATGTGGTTAACGAAGTTGAGACCACTGTCCACCTGTGCCTCTAAGTCTCTTATCACACTTTCAGTGTTTAGTGTACTGCCACCTATGTGGTAATTTACGGGTACCTGCTTTTTCCCAAAGGTGATAACTATACATTTCTTGGCATTGAGCTTGAGCCCATGGCTCTGGCACCAAGCATCTGTTTCTGTAAGGCCCTTTTGTAGAGTATCCACATCATTTGGGGATTCAATAATGGCTCCCAGTTTGCAGTCATCTGCGAACTTTATTAGCCAGAGTCCCTTAGTGTTGGCCTATACTTCAGAGAAGTAGATGCCAAACAAGAGTGGTCCCAGGACTGAACCCTGAGGTACTCCACTTGTCTGGAGCTGGATTTGGAGTCTGCTACTTTTACAGTGTGGGTTCTGTCAGTAAGTCAGTTGGCAACCCATTGAGTGACGTAGAGATTAATGCCCAGCTTAGTAAGTCTAATTTATGATTCCAGAGTGGGGGATGATGGTAAAGACCTTGGCGAGGTCCAGATAGGCTGTGTGGAACACCTTACCCTCATCCACAGTTCTGGACACTGATTTTCAGAATGAGTCAATGTTTTCAGTGGAAAAATAGTGAGGTCTTTCAATCCCTCAAAAAATATGATTTGTTACAAGTGGAATTTCCAGAACCTTCACTTATTCCCTAGTTTTGAAGACTGTATTTGTCATAATCTGTAATTTCCCTAACAGTCAGCCTGGTGCTCCTAAAAAGCCTATAGATTAGGTAAATTTCCTTACTCTTTGATATACACCAATCCCAGACCTGACTGAGCAGCTGTTGCTTTAGTGAATTCAGCTGCTGCTAAACTCTTTGTTTATTTGAATCCCTCTCCTTCTGACAAGGATGTGAAGGCTTTTGACAAGTTTGGGGAAAAACATATGTTTCTGTAACATTAGTTTTTAGAATTTTAACCTGTCAGACTCATCTACTGAATTTTTGTCCTGGCTAATTGTGAAAGTATGGTGAATGTTTTGGCATCTGTTTCCTCTTGTGACAAGAAATCTGCTATGTGCAATTTAGTTTCTTCTGTTTCACAAGCCACTACTCATTGCTTAAAATGTATTTATGATTCTATGTGTACTACGTCCAGGGCTGCTGCCACTGGAATGATTTTAAGGAGATTTGCCTGGCTGCATTCTCAAAGCCTCAGAGAAGATGTCAAATATGAAATTTTGAATTCTTCCCTGGGTTGAGATTTACTTTTTGGACCTTCTGCTTCAAAAGTCAGCAAAAAGGGTTGTAATGATGTAAGGTATTGCCAGCAATGCAGAGAAGTATGGCAGAAAGCTGGTAAGCAGACATTTAAAAAACAATGGTAGTGAGGTTCCATAACGAAAGGAAACCAAAAAAAAAAAAAAAAAAAAAACAAATGGCAGTCAAATAAGTCAGATTGACTATATGAGGGAACTTGTCTCCTTCCCAACCTGGCAGTCCTTTAATCCTCCCAAAAAGCATGAACCACAATTTCTTTCTTTAGCAATACACTGATGTCCATCATTATGATCCCTGCTGCAGTAACCTAAGATACTTTGGTTATATCGTGCATAGGATATAACAGCCAAACAGCTTCCACCTTCAAAAAACATTAGTCAGCTTGAGCTGAGCTGACTAAAAAGTCAAGTTTAGGTGCCAAGCCATTCAGAGATTTCTTCCCAGTAAGAAGAGTGCTCCTCTGTTGGCTTTCAAGGACCAACAGTAGGTTAATGCTGTTTCATTGCTGGGCAAACAAGTTCCCTTTGGGAAAGAATGTTCCACATTATTGTTTTACTACAGAAAACTTACTCTTTCTTTTAAAGAAGTAAGCTAGGAAAAAATGTTTTTTGTTGAGTGTCTTGTGACTTTTTTGATCTTTTATATGGCAGCACACATTTTACATATGTGGTAAAAAGTTATTTAAAACTACTTTTCTGTGGAGGAACTGTGGTTACTTTTTATGAAATGTGTTTAAAGGGATTTTTACTTTTGTTTTCAGGGAAATTAAAGTACCGAGTGCAGGTTTTAGGCCCTTACATTCAACTTACTTGTGGTGTGGTTAATTATTCAAGATTCTCCCTCTAACCACTCCTACTGCCTTCTCTTTTCCCCACCCCCTCTTACCTCTAACAAGTTTATACTGGCTACAGTAGTACAGTCACCATTTTAAATTTCTAGATTCTCCCTCTAATCACTCCTACTGCCTTCTCTTTTCCCCACCCCCCTCTTACCTCTAACAAGTTTATACTGGCTAGTTACTGTTATTTCCCCACTTCTAATCTCACTAGCCCTAAGCACTTCCTACCACACTGAGCTCCATATCTTCCCCACTTCCCCCACCTTTCCCAGACCTCTTCCAAAATATAACCAAGCTCCACTGACTATTACTCCCACTCTTTTTTCTCTCTCCCCCTTTCAGTGTCTTAAATTTAAACTCATGGCCTACCTCGCTCTTACCCCTAAGCCCAAACTCAAGTACCCCATTCCCCTTACTGACCATCCTCACTTTTTCCATCTTGTCTTTGCTCTTCTGATGACATCCATTCTAATCTTTGTCCCTCCCCTCTATCCACTACCCCTCCACATTCAATTGCTGTCCCCCCCAAAAACATCCTCAAATATCTCCAGCTTCAAACATCTCTCTATCTCTGCAATGAACATCCAAAGCCTAAACAACAAAATGTCTGAACTTCACACATGGTTGGCCTAACACAAACCTCACATCCTGGCTAAAACCCCATATCAATTCCTCTGAATTTCTGCCACCTCAATACAATATCTACAGATCTGATAGGACACCCAAAAAAGACGGTGGGGTGGCTATCTTGTTCTCTGTCTCACTGATGCGAACACCTATAGACATTACCCTGCCTAGTTTCTCCCCTGCTGAAAAACTGCTCCTAGACTGCCACATCAATTCCTATAGGAAGTTTGCTATTGCCTCTATCTGTATCCCCAAGGTAAAAACATCTCTATCCTTGAACATATACTCCTCTGGATAAACACCTCCATTCCCTATGAAACCATCATTCTTGAAGATGTTAATACAGATTGGAACTCCCTTATTGGTCACTCTCCCCAACATTTCATAAACCTGTATGGATTCTCACAACTAATCACTTCCCCTGCCTACTACAGTAAAAACGCTGCTGGTTCCACAATTGACTGGATCTCTACCAACTCTCCAAACAACTACTGTAACCTGGGTCTATATTAGATCAGTGAACGCTTAAAAAAGCGAATGCTGATTGATCGAACTTACTTAAGCGAATGTTTAAAATATCAAAGCAACAGGAACCCGAATTTTTTCCTAGGGAAAGAATTTGGTTGCCCATTTCTGTTGCTTCAGTATTTTCAGTGCTGTGGTGGAAAGTTACGGGTCGGATTCAGGTAAGTGTGCGATTGTGTGGATGTGAGTGTTAGGGTGGGTTGGGTGGGTTAGGTGAGTTAGGGTTAGGGCTTGGGTTAGGTATGTGTGCGATTGTGTGGACATGAGGGTTAGGGCGGGTTAGGGAGCGGGTGAGGTGAGTGTGTGATAGCGACGGACCTTAGGGTTAGAGCTTGGGTTAAGGTAAGTGGATAGTTAGTGGTGTGTGTATAGTTTAGTGTAGGGTTAGGTGTCAGATTTTAGGTGTATGTGTGTGGATTGCTGTTTGTTTGGTGTGCTTGTGTTGTGTGTATGTGTTTTGGAGCAGCGATTTTTTTCCCTAGGAAAAAAAATCGCTGATCTGACAGTTCCAGATTGTAAGCTTTCACTTACATAAGTTTGATCAATCAGCATTCTCTTTTTTAAGCATTCGCTGATCTAATATAGACCCTGTAACCCTTCTACCTCCCCCGACTCTGTTAGCGACCATTCTCCCATCTCTATTTTAAGGCACTCTCCTCATCTCTCTAAGCCCCATCTCTACAGAGATTGTAGGAAACTGACTAAAACTTTTTCCTCTGAAACCTTTAACTATAGACTCTCTGCCATCAACTGGTCTTTCCTAAAAGCTCTCCCACTCAATGATGCTGTTACTAAATTCAACCACATTTTCCTTGATGTTCTAAACTCTCTTGCCCCAACTCGCAAAATCAGAACCAAATCTAGTTTGCCTGGCTCTCCAAAGCTGCTCATGCTTTGATGCATGAAAGAGATGCTCTAAGGAAAAAATGGCAAACCACTAAAACTTCCACCTTTCCCCAAGGTTATAAGCAACTCAGAAATTGTGTAAAAGATGTATTATTTTGGATAAATTACAATATTTCACTAAATTTCAAAGCTCTCACCCAAATGACCCCACAAAAGTCTGGATTACTATCAACTCCCTGCTCCACACTGGTTCTGCTACCATCCCTAACCCTTTCCCCTATCACTCTCCCTCTGAACCTGCAGACTTACTCAACAAACACTTCATAGACAGCATCTCTAAACTCCTACTCTCTGGTAACTCTGCTCATCCCAACTCTTCTGTGTCACCCTCACCTCCCCCTAAACCTCTATGTCCCTCTGTCTCTCAGTCTTTTACCTTGTGACCTGCTTCTACTAAATATATTAAATCCCTGCTTCTTAAACTAAAACCATGCTCACCCTCCACTGATAAACTCCCCCTCAATTTCTGAAAATTGCTGCTGACTCTATTGCATATCCTGTATCCATCTTAATCAACCACTCCATTCAGGAATCTACCATACCAAAAATATGGAAATCCTTCTATACCACTCCTCTGCACAAAGGTGGCAACTCTGTTAAACCCTCTAACTATAGACCAATCACTATTCTCTTACCACTCTCTAAGATCCTTTAAAAATGTATATATACTCAACTACTGTCCTATCTCATTCACGAAAATCTCCCCACCCCCTCACAACATGGTTTTCACCCTAAACAGTACCTCAACTGCATTACTATCCTTTACTCAAAAAGTTGCAGAAGCTAGGGGACGACCTCCTCATCTCCAGTCTATTCCTTGATCTCTCTAAAGCCTTCAGCACTGTCTCTCATCCCATACTTCTTAAAGTCTCATACCTAAACCTCTCTCCTTCTACTCTTGGCTGGTATCAATCCTACCTTACTGACAGAAAACAAGCTGTTAGATGGCAGCAGGCTTTCTCACCCTTCCTTGCTGTTCAAACAGGAGTACCCCAAGGCTCCATACTTGGACCGCTCCTTTTCAACATTTTTACCAACAACCTACATTCATCCTGCAGTCTCTCATCTGTAATCCAATGCACAGATGACTCTACTCTCTTATCTATCTCCAGTACTATCCCTGAACTACACACACTAACAGACTTCCTTTATCTCTGTTGAAAAATGGCTCAGAAACAATCAACTAATCCTTAATCCTAAGAAAACTCAACTCCTTCTCTTCCTACCTCAGACACTCTCTCACCTTAAATCCAACTTTTCTCTTTCCTCCCTAGATGGCACCACTATCTCCCCTGCCTCACACACCAAACTCCTTGGGGTAATAATTGACTACCAACTAAAATTTGACTTGCACATACAACAGGCCAGCAAAAAAAAAAAAAAAAAAAAAAACACCAAAAACTTGGACTACTTTCCAGGAACAAAAAATTCCTCACTACTGCCATTAAATGCATTCTTGTGCAGGCATTTCTCTTACCCAGTCTTCTATATGCTTCCCCCATCCTTACCAATATGCAAACTACCTCAATCCAGAAACTGGAACACAAGTGCAACAAAATTGCCAGATTTATTCTAAACCAACCATTCTCTTCACATCACTGCCTCTCACTAAACAAACTTTAGTGGCTGGAATTTCCGCACCTTCTCTGACAATCGCAACTCCACATTACCTTTTTCATACTCAACAACCCCTCTGCCTGCCCTGCTCTCACCTCCCATGTTACTCCCTACTCGCTCCCCCCGGCCTCTCCAGAGTGCTGATCAACATCTTCTCTCAGTTTATAAACCCAAAAGGAATATTGGCAAACTACTTTACAAACACTCTGTCTCACTAAATTGGAACAAACTCCCTCTCCATATTGGATCCAACCTTTCCTTTCCCTGTTTTAAAAAGGAGCTTAAATCCCACCTACTAAACTTGAAATTATGCCATTGCATTGACCACATGTAGTCTTAGTCTCCCCGTATAACCTGTTGCATCTCCTAACTTTCTTTCTTTAATAACTTCTGCTTAAACTAATCTCCTAAACCCTCAGCTCTACTACTATAGCTCCCTCCCATTCTCCACACTATCTTCCTATCAATGTCTATACATTGTCCTTTTGAACAATGATTATCTTTTTCTTTTTACTCTCATTTGTAGTAAATTTTAGTCCACTACTATAAGTGCATATTTTTTTTCTTTTGTTTTTCTGTTTATAATTAATTTCGTATTTGCAGTGTTGTTTTTAATAGTTTTGTCCTGTATGTTTATCTTTGCTTATGTTTACTGGGGCTCTTTCCTCTTGGGTCTCCAGTGAAAATGGGTTGCTTACTATCAGTGCAATGCAAATAGTTAATAACCTTTTATTTTTTACAATTATTTTGTATTGTGATTGTTATTTAATATTTGTATATTGTCACTTTAGCTTTACTTATGTTTGCTGGAGCTTTCCCCCTCAGGTCTCCACTGAAAATGGGTTCATTTGCAAACTCAGTGGGACTAACCTGGTTAACAAATGAGAAATAAATAAATAAATAAATAATGATACTTTTTGTTTGCTGCTTTTCTATTTTGCCGACTATCGCTAGTAAGCTTCCCTGGGAAACAAGCACCATTTCCAGCTTCAGTCTCTCAATCAGATCTTTTTACAGCCACAAAAAGAAAAAGACTGTTAAAGCAGCCTTTGCCACCACAACAAGCTAGTAATTTGTCTTGGCTGTGGGTGGATGACTCTGCTATGCCCAAGGCTGATTACTCAGACTACTCATCTTTTTCTTTGGATTCTACCAGTGTAGTCCATACAGCCACCATGGACCAGGGGTTAGCCATATCCTTTCTGACTGCTGGAGTCCCATCAGTGGGCAAAGGAGATCCATTCTTGTTGGCCATTGAAAAAAGGGGCAGGAGATGTGCTTCTGCTTAACCAGAATGTTGTACCCATCCCTGGGGAAGCTGTTGCTGGTAACACTGTTTTTTTTTTTCACAAAGTCCTGCCAAAAAAGAGACAGAAAATTAAAAATGTGTCTTCTTCTGTGTCATTTACTCTGGACAGGAGTAATTTATTGGGCTTGGCTCAATGTCTTGTGCATATGCTTGACTCTTCTTGTAAGCGAGTTTCCAGTAAAAGAAAAAGGGATTTCTCTTTCCCTGAAGAGGTTCAAGAAATGCAGTCTATAGGATATTGTGACATGATGGATGCAGTTTTTTTTTCTCCTCAGGTTTCTGATTCAGATTCTGAGGAGTGTGCAGTATCTGATTCTCCCTGTGAGGCTGTCCCTCTGTTTCCAGGATGAAAAGTTATTTTCAGTTGGAGAACACTGAGGTTTTTTGGTCACTAAGAAAATATGATTTGTTACAGCTGAAATTTCCAAAACCTTCTCCTGTCCCTCCAGTTCTGTCAGTCTTACTGGATGTTTCATAGCCTATTTCCATGACAGTCAGCCTTCTGAACTTGAGAAAATGAACAGGTTGTATAAGGTTCCTCAAACTTTCAAGTTTTTATACACCAATCCCAGGCTTGACCCAGCAGCTACAGCTTTAGAAAAGCCTACCTGCTGCTAAACATTTTGTTAATTATAATCTTTCACCTTATGATGCAGATGGGAAAGCTTTTGATAAGGCTTGGAAAAAAGTGTATGTTGCTAAAACTTTTGATTTTTGTAATTCTAAACTGGCAGGCTCATGTTGAAGTTTATCTTAATTGTGAAAGTAAGATAAACATTTGGCATCAGCTTCCCCTTGTGAAGAATCATCTATTTTATGTAATTTAGTGTCTTCCATGTCACAAGTCACTATTCATTTAAAATGTTTTTATGACTGTGTAGATACTACTTCCAGGCCTGCTGCCACTGGAACTGTTTTAAAGAGGTTCACCTGGCTGCAATCTCAGAACCTCCCAGATGATGTCAAAAATGAAATTTTGAATTCTCCTTTGGATAGAGATTTAGTTTTTGGACCGACTGCTGTGGAGGTTACCAAAAAAGTGTGATGACAGAGGAAAGCTGATGCAAGGATTCTCAGATTATTCAGCCCTCCTTAAGTTTTCCTGGGGAATTCTCAGCTCCCTCATATAATTTTGGCAAAAATAAATAAATAACTAAGCAGTCTGAGCAGAATGCTGGTAAGCAAATGTTTAAAAAGCAATGGCAGGGAGGTTCCAAAAAGAAAGCAAGGACCCTCCCAGAACAAAGGACAGTCTAAGTCAGAATGACTGTATGAAGGACCTTGTTGTCTCCGCAGCTCCCCACCCTGGCTGTCTTTTAATCCTTCCAGAAAGTCTGAATGTCAATTTCTGTCTTTAGTAACAGATTGTTTAAGAAAAATGGGTCTTGAATATGATCCTTCAAAACTACAGATGGTAGTGGGAGGATTTTTTTCATTTTCTGGGGAATTCCTCCTCATTCATCAGACCAAGATCTTCTCTTTCCTGCTGTTTTACATCATATGCGGTCTCAGGGAGTAATAGAAGCTGTTCCTCCTCATCAGTTATTTGAAGGAGTTTGCTGAAAAATGTTTTTAGTACTTAAAGAAAATTCTTGGAGACCCATTCTGGATCTTTCTTACCTGAAGCAGTTTGTGATAGTGCCCAAATTCAAAATGCTGTCATTTTCTAACCTGTTACCCCTTCTTCCCATTTGAGTCTTCTAGTAACCTTAGATTTAAAAGGTGCATATCACCACATTCCTATTCATTCACATTTTAGACATTTCTTCAGGTTGTATGTGTCTAGATCAAATTATCTGCTCTCTGCTTTGCCCTTTGAGATATCCACTGCTCCAAGAGTGTTCACAACATGTCTTAACGCCTGTTACAGCCCACTACAGGCTGTAGGGTATACAAATTTTCCATATTTAGATGACTTGCTTGTCTTTGTAGAGTCTTCTTCAAAGTGTCAAGAATCCCTATCTTGGGTGATATATCTCATATATAGACTGGGATTCTAAGAGAGCATTCAAAAGTCTTCTGACTCCATCACAAAGGATTGTGTTTCTTGGTTGCCTGCTGGACAACTCAGTACAAAGAGCTTTGCTTCCACAGGAAAAAAAAGACATAACTATATATTTAGATATATTCCAAAGGTTTTGCACTCAGACTTCAGTTTCAGTGTGGGAATTTCTCAGGATTCTCAGTGATACCTCTTGCAAGATTCAGCATGACAAAGATACAGAGGTATCTGAAATCTCTTTAGTCCCAGCATCAACACCCACTGTCATTTCAAATTCCAGTTTTGGGGTTTGTAAAAAAGAGAAATCAGATGGTGAAACAGCAAATTTATCAGAACCAGGTCTCCAATTCTCACCCCTTCTGCTCCAAAGTCAGTCACAACAGATGCTCCAGTATTTGCTTGGTGAATTGTGTGAAGGGCACAAAAGTGGAGTGTCTTTATGACAAGAAAGACAGACCAAAACACATACACGTAAAAGAAATACCAGATCTTATAAAAGCTCTCAATTCTAAATCATCTGTGGTTCACAGTACCTCCAAGTATTTACAGACAATACCACAGTGAAGTGGCACATAAACAGTGAAGGGCCAGATCTTACTACCTATGCAGACTAGCCAAGCTAACATGAGAAACAGCTTTACAGCACAATTCTCACTTTATAGGCATCCTCCATTACTGTCAGATTAAAACTGTGTGACAGACAAGCTGAGTAGGACCACAGCAGACTGTCATGAATGGAAAATGAATCAGGATGCTTCTAAGATTTGATCCATCTGTGGGGAATTCCTCAGGATAACGTTTTTCTTCCTCTTTAAGCAGTAAATAGGACCACTTTTGTTCCTGGACTTCATACAAATGGGCCTGGAAATGGACATCTTTTCTTTTCCTTGGACAGGAATGTTCCTGTATGCTCTTCCACCCTTTTCAATGATATCTGAGATAATTCTGAAAATTCAGGAGGACTCCCCAATGATTGTTGCACTGAATCCCTTCCAGCCCAGACAACGGTGGATGTTCATCATATTCATCACTGCTGAATTAGCATTGGCTATTTTGGGTTATATCCTGCCAAGGATATAACAGTTGACCAGTTTCCAAAGCTTCAGGGCACCTTGTATACACCAACACTGTCCAGCAGCTTGACAGAAACTGCCCAAAAGACAAAAGTTTGGCTGCCAAGCCCTCCAGAGCTTGACTGCTGGGGAAAAAAAAGTTCCACAGATCAAAGAGTTTTTCCTCGCAATGGAAAAATTAGATCTATATCTAGATCTATTTTAGGGTTTTCCACTCAGATTTTAGTCTGTTTGAGGGAATACCTCAGGGTTTTGGATCTCATGGGCTTCTATGATTCTCTTGATACCCCAAGCAAGACTTCACATGAGAAAGATGCAGTTATATTCAAAGTCTCTTTGTTCCTAGCACCAACACCCTTTGTCTTTTTAAATCCCAGTGCTGGGGTTTGTCAGAAAGAGAAATCACGTGGTGTTGCCAACAGACATCCTTAAATCCAAGTCTTCCCTTCTCCCTCTATGTTCCAAAGCAGTCAGTCACCACAGACACTTCAGACTTTGCTTGGGGAGCAGTTTCAGGAGAGAGAAAATTGTAAGGTTTGTGGGATACCAATGACAGATGCAAACACAAATATAAAACAGATGCTTGCCCTTATCAAGACAGTCAACTGTCTAAATCATCTTTGGTCCTCAGGATCTCTTCAAGTGGTCACAGACAATACCATGGCCATGTGGTATATCAACAAGCAAGGGGAAACCAGGGTGTACCCCTTTTACAGTCTAGCCATGTTAGCTTGGGATACAACTTCACAGCACAATCTCACTATACAGGCATCCTACATTCTGGCAGAGCAAAACTGTGTGGCAGTCAAGCTGATCAACACCAGGGCAGACCCTCATGAATAGAAACTAGATCAGAAGGCCTTCCAAGATTTGTTCCATTTGTGGTGAGTTCTTCAAGTATACCAGTTTGCCTCTGAGAAATCAACTGGCAAGCTTCTGTTCCAGAACTTCATGCAAGGTTTGTAATATAGATGTGTTTCATTTTCTTGTATGCTTTTCCACCTTGTCCATTAATATCTAGGGTATTTCTGAAGATTAAAAGGAATCCCCCAAGACCATTGTGGTAACTCCCTACTGGCCCAGGTAACTGTGGTTCTCCTTTCTTTTGAAAATAACCAGGGACAATTACCACAAGCTTCTTCACAATCTGGATTTACTCACACAAGAACACAGGTGTTTGATACAACACAATATCAATCAACGTCAGTGGACTGCCTTGATGATAGGGTCTTAATTCCTTTTAATTACCTTGTTACTGAGGAAGTGCAGCAGGTACTAATGGAGGCAGGATAGCCTGCAACTAGAAATCCATATATTAGAAAACGGAAAAGTTTTTTTAGCTGCTGCAAACAACATAACCAACACACATTCAGGACTAATGTTTCTGTGTTTGTAAAATATTTGTGTTGCGTTACTAACGTTTTGGCCTTTCATATTCCTCTGTCAAGGTTCATTTATTGGTCATTTCAGCATGGTTACAGATTGATTCTCCTCTTTCCATGCAGTCTGATGTCAAAATGTTCTTAAAAGGGTTTTTTCATAAGATACCTCCAAGAAAACTGGTGGCCCCTCCTTGGGATATTAATTTTATATTAGAGATGTTAATACATGCTCTGTTTGAACTGGCTAATCAGCTAACTAGATTTTTTTAACATGGAAAACAGTTTTGCTGATTGATTGGACTTCTGTAAGAAGGATATCTGAGTTACAAGCTCTCATAGTGAATGAACTCTATCTCATTTTCAATAGGGACATGGTTTCATTGAGAACTAATCTTTCTTTTATGCCTAAAATGGAATCCAAGTTTACTTTAAGCCAGACTACGCATCTCCCAGTTTTCTTTCCTGAATCTAAAAATGAGGGAGAAAGGATATTCCTTGGATGTCCACAGACAACTCGGGTACTATCTCAATAGAACTAAATCTTTCATATCTCTGGATGAATTATTTGTTTTGATACTAAGAAGAAAGGACAACTTTTGTCAAAACAGACTATTTCCAATTGGTTGTCTAAGACTACTACCATTTGTTACACTCACCGCCACAAAACTATTCTAGGCAGGTTCAAGGTCCACTCTACCTAGTCTTTGGCTTCATCTATGGCTTTTTGGACCATTCTATTTGGTCTTCTGTAATACATTTCCAGAGCACTATACACTTGATCATTCTCTAGGTCCAGATCAAGCTTTGGTAGGACCATTCTCCAGGGGCTCCTGAACTCTCTTCCTTTCATCCACCCAAATGTAGTTTGCTAAGGTAATCTACCCATATAGCTAAGGCTACTGCAACAGTGATCAATTTGATGAACATAGTACAACTGTACAAGTTAAACTTACCATAACAGTAGATGTCTGAATGATCACTGCTGCAGTAGCCACTCTTGCAATCTAGGTCTCTCATTTTTCCTTCCACCTCATCTCCCATATGTCGCAACAGATGTCTTAGACTTGGCATGGGATGCAGTTTTCAAAGGTGTGAAAGTGCAAGGTCTGTAGAACAAACTCAACATACAAAAGCACATTAATGTTAGGGAGATTATGGCAGTTATAATTGCTTTGAAAACCCTCAATTATCCCAGTCCCCAGGACCATTAGAAGGTTCAAAAACAATACCACAGTGATGTGAGACATAAACGGGGATACCAGATCTTACCCCATTTGCAGACTTGCTATGACAGCCTGGGAGGTAGCAGCTTGGCTCAGTTTGACTCTTCAGGCCTCATATACTCTGTCAGGGGAAAAATCTTGTCACAAACAAGCAAAGCAGGACTAGGGAAGGCCTTCACAAATGCAACCTTCACCCTGGTGTCTTCCAAGAATTGATCCAACAGTGGAGAATAACTCAGATTGATGTGTTTGCCTCCTCTCAGAACAGACAACTAAAGATATTCTGCTCCAGAATTCCTTGCAAACAGGTCAGAAATACAGATGATTTCTCATTCCCATGGATAGGAATGTTCCTGTATGCTATTCCACCCTTTCTGCTGATATCCTGGGTTATTCTAATGATCCAGAAGGACTTCCCAAAGATTGTGAAAGCGACTCTCTTTTGCCCCAAGAACAGTGGTTCTCCCTTTCTTTTCAAACTGGTCAGGGGCAATTACCACAGACTGGATTTACTCACACAAGACAGGGGTTGCTTGATACACCCCAACCAGTAAACTCTGTGGCTGACTACCTGGATGACAGAATTTTGATACCATTTAGGCACCCTTTTCTGAGAACATGCAGCATGTGCAGGGCTAGCCACCTGGGGATGTAAACCTTGGCTCTAGATGATTCTTACTGTGAAATTGCACTCCAACTCCATGTGCAGAAGTGGGAAAAATGGGTTGTGGATGGATGGATACAGCAAGTATTGCAGGCAGCTAAAAAGAAAAACTGATACTAGGAAATTATACATGTGTGAATGGAAATGATTTTTTTAGTTGGTGCCTTTCCAAGGACTATGACTCAAGTCCAATCTGCTTCTGGTTCTTGGTTATTTGTTTCAGTTACTGTCCTCTGACCCTTCTCACTTCTTTGTAGTTCATATGTCAGCCAGTTTCATCTTGTCTGCTGTTAGATTCTTCCTTTCTTCCTGTTCCCAAGTCAAGCAGCTTTTGAAAGGGGTTTTACAGAACTGTCCACCTAGAAAATAGGTGGCTCCTTCTCGGGATCTGAATGTTATGCTTCAAAAGCTTACTCTTTTTCCATTTGAACCAGCTCATTAGGCTGGCTTGACGTTCTTAACATGGAAAACAGTTTTACTCTTTGCTCTGACTTCTGTTAGGAGAGTATCTAAGTTGCAAGCTCTTATGATGAGTCAACCCTACATTGTTTTCCATAAGGGCAGGGTTTCCTGGAGAACAAATCCTTCTTTTATGCCTAAAGTGGTCTCAGAGTTTTATTTGAACCAGTCTGTTAATCTCCCTGTCTTTTTCCAGACCCCAAAATCAAGGGAGAACATTCTGCATAACTGTGGATGTCCAGGGAAGTTCATATGCTGCCTAGAAAAAACACAATCCTTCAGGAATACTGATCTGCTGTTTGCCTCCTTTGAAGGTATGAGAAAAGAATAGCATAGTCAAAGCAAACAGTTTTTGGGTGGTTGACTCATGCCATTTTATGTACTTATTTATTTTGTTGTTACTCTCACCATAATAAGTCATGTCCAGGCAGGGTTATGCCCATTTCTACTGGGACTCTGGCTTCCTTGGTGGCTTTCTGGAAAGGTGCATGCTCTAGAAAAGTCCTTTTTACATATCTTTACAAAGCACTATAAACTGGATTATTTTTCAAGGTCCAGAACATATTTTGCTAGGATCATTCTCCAGGGGCTCATGGCTTCTTAGTTCATTTCCTCCTCTCTTTTTAGTTTATAAAGTGTGGTAATCTTCACATATAGCTTGGCTACTGCAACAGTGATTTACTGTTGAACATAGTACAATTGTGTAAGCAAACTTACCATAACAGTAGATGCTCTAACAAATTACTGTTTTAGTTGCCATCCCCTCCCTCCAACCTTTAGACTTTAAACTTTAGAGTTTTTTTTTATTCCCAGGGTGTGGGAGTATATACCCTTGTGTGTATATTTATACTTGTGTTATGTTTCCTAGCATTTGTCCTTTTAGGGTTATATTGCCTCTCTTCCTGGGGCAAGAAAACTGTCTTTTAATATGGAACACCTCTCAAGTGCCTGACAGACTGGGAAAATGTGACAGAATGTGTGCAGGATGTCCTTAAACTTTGAACAGTTGGCCTGTGGCAGTGGGTAAGACCCATATAGGTTACTTACAGTACTGTAACAATGATCTATTACATTTACTGTTAGGGTAAGTTTACACAACTGTACTTTCTCTCCTCTCACGGACTTGGCCAGGACAATTACCAAATACTCTCTCCCATAATGAACCTTCTCACATAAGACAACAGATATCTCATCCACCTTAACATTTAGAACCTACATCTGCTTGCATGGCTGACAGGTTTTTAATCCATTTTAGGCCCCTGTTTTCAAAGAATGTGTAACGGATATTAAAGGAGGCTAGAAAACCTGCTATTGGTACATCATATTTACTGAAATGGTAGAGATTTTTGAGTTGGTATAGTAATACAGCCCAGGATCCGAACCTGTCGGGAGCTTTGGTGGTTCTCAAGCACCTGTATGAATTGTTCAAATCAGGTCTATCTTACACTTATCAAAATGCCTCTTTCAGCCATTTTGACTTGTATGCCATTAGATTTCCCCTCCTCCTTCTATGTTCCAAGTCAAACAGTTCTCAAAAGGGGGGTCACATATTAGACCACATAGAATCAAGTGGCTTTATCCTGGGGTATTAATTTTGCATTGGAAAAGCTGACTCAGTCTCCATTTGACCCCATAGGTATCTCTTCCATGACATTTCTCACTTGGAAGACAGCTTTATGGCTCTGAGTTCAGCTAGATGAGTATCTGAGTTGCAAGCCCTCATGTCTTCTCAGACTTTTTTTTTTTTTTTTTAACAAAGACATGGTGAGTTTTCGAATCAATCCTTCCTTTATGCCTAAGGTTGCTTCTGAGTTTACCTTGAATTAGTTTATCAGTCTCCATGTATTCATCCTTATCCCACACAGCAGAGAAGAGAGAATTCTGGATTTTCACAGGCAACTCAGAAATTACCTGGACAAGACAAAAGATTTCAGAATCTCAAGCCAACTTATTTCCTTTGAAGATAAGAAAAAAGGACAACCAGTTTCCAAAGCAAACTATTTCCAGATGACTCTTCCAGCCTATTTGTTTCTGCTATTCACATCACAGGAAATTCCTTCTCAGAATGTCAAAGCACACTCCACTAGAAATGTGAATACTTTGAGTCTTTTGGGAAAGTGTAGACTCTAGAGCTATTCTAGAGGCAGCAACTCGGTTCTCTGTGCACACTTTCACTAAACACTATAACACTAACTCCTTTCCAGGGCCAGAATAGGATTTGCCACATCTATTCTCCAGGGTCTTCTGAACTGTGGTCCTGCTTTCTCCACCCTTGCTGCCTAAGCTTTGGCAATCATACCATATAGCTTTATACTACTACAACAGTGATCTAATAATGATATAGTACAAGTGTGTAAGTAAGCTTACAGTAACAGTCAATGTTTGAATAGATCACTGTTGAGGTACTGACACCGCCCCCCCCCCCTTTTTTTTTATTTTCCTAAATACCCCTACCCAGGGTGGGTCCTTCTGTCCTTCACTCCTTTTCCTGACATGACATGACATTGGCTACTTGAAGTGGTTCTGTAGTGCTCTAGACTTCAGTCTCCCTCCTTAGAGAACAGCGCTCTGATTTTTGGTGCCTTTATGTCCTTTTCATACCAGCATACTAACATGCTGAGAGCGGATGTGTAGTGAATAATGGAGGCATCCGAAAGCTTTAATATAATGACCAGATGTCTGATATGTTTTGCAGGATATGCCCCATATAGCTTTATGCTACTGCAATAGTGATCTAGTCAAACATCTATTGTTACGGTAAGTATACTTACACGAATGTACTGCATTCCCTTTAAAAATACTCTGCTATATGTATAACAATTGCACTTTATAAGCACTTACACAAGTGCATGGATCGTGCTACCCCAAACAAAACCAAGATGCTATCCTCCAAAAAAAGGAAGCCAATCTGGTGGTCCCCTGCCATAAACAAACTGTACAACAGAAGGAAGAAACTGTTGCAAAAGAGAGCAAAATCCCATGAGTGGAGGAGCTCCCTGGTCAGCCTCAGTAAGAAGCTGTGTTCCCTGATCCCACTCCACAAGGGAGGAGCCACCACAAACCCCAGGAACTACTGCCCCATTAGCCTGACGAGCCTGGTATGCAAGGCCATGGAACGTATCATCATGGAACTTATAAACAAAGACATTGGTAATCTCCAAACTCTGGACCCCACCCAGTTCGGGTTTGTAAAAGGCACATCATGCCTCCTAGACCTGATAGACTTCTTTGAAGCAGTCACCAAAGCCATAGACGAGGGTAAGGCAGTTCACACAGCCTATCTTGATCTTGCCAAGGCTTTCGACATCATCTCCCACTCTGAAATTATAGATAAACTCACTAAACTAGGTATAAATCCTTATGTCACAAGATGGGTTGCCAACTGGTTCACTGACAGAACCCACACTGTGAAAGTAGCAGAATCCAAATCTGACTTCAGACCAGTGACAAGTGGAGTACCACAGGGTTCAGTTATGGGTCCTCTCCTGTTTGGTATTTACTTCTCTGAAGTACAGGCTAACACAGAATGTCTTTGGCTAATGAAGTTCGCAGATGACTGCAAACTAGGAGCCATAATCGAAACTCCTAATGATGTGGACATCCTACAAAAAGGCCTCACTGAGACAGATGCCTGGTGTCAAAGCCATGGCCTCAAGCTCAATGCCAAAAAGTGCATTGTCATCCCCTTTGGTAAAAACTCTGTACCCCTGAATTACAACATAGGTGGTAGTATACTTAACACCGAAAGTGTGATAAAAGACCTGGACAGTAGTCTCTCCTTTGATAATCACATCGCCACAGTAGTCAGGAAATCCTTCTACATGGCACACCTCATCACAAAAGGTTTTTCATCCAGAAAAAAAGAGGTCATTGTTCCCCTCTACTCATCACTCATTAGACCCATTATAGAGTACAATGCCCCTTTTGCTATTTACCTCACAAGACATCTACAACAACTGGAAAAGCAGCAGAAATACCTCACAAAGAGGATTACCAGCCTCAAACAGATGCCCTACGCAGACCGTCTCAAAAACTCCAGCTTTACTCCATCACATATCACTTACTCAGAGGTGATCTCTGCCTAACATACAAAGCTCTGTCAAACCCAGAGCTGTTATATATGCTCCACTTAAAGAAATCCCAATCCCTCCGAGCTACACGCTCTAGGGACCTAAACCTTGTCACCACAATAAACAGAGCATGCTTGAGGGATAAATTCCTGTCCCAGAGACTTCCCATACTCTGGAATAAACTACCTATCAATATCAAACAAAGCTCCTCATTAGCACTCTTCAAGAAAAATCTTGAAGATTGGATGGGAAATAAGAAATTTACCCCGGGGATCACTTCTGTGGCTCTGCTCGACAGTGGCACAAGAAAATAATTTTCTTGGGTGGCAAAAGCCAGGGTACCTTTTTGTCTGGGGTTGTATAGGGCCTAGGGCCGATAGCCTAGTACCTACCTTTGAACCTATGTATGTCCTAGAAGGCCTCATGAAATTTAGCTTATGTCTTAGGATGACCTAAAAGGAAAGGAAGGTTCAACTCTAACAGTGTTGAAGGTTAGGCGTCACTCTCCCTAATCATTTTCTTACTTACTGAATTACTGTTGTCATCATAAAGGTGGCGTCTCAGAAAGATGAACTGTGTGCATTAAGAACTGTGTTCAGAACTTTGGAAGGCTTTTCTAACAAACCTCAGTACGCCATGTTGCATTAGTAAAACTTTTTTGACTCCTTGCTTGTATAACTACATGTAAGAACTTCTGTTTGACTTATTTCTTTTGAGGCTTGATTGTATAGCAGTATTTGTGGATGGAACACTTGGTGATTATTGCTTTCTTAAGTTTGAAATTAATAGTGTTACATACTTATCCTTGCAGGGGGCGAAGCTGAGACTGATGTTGGCTGTCATGGGACTCATCACTGATGTGTCATCCTGTTTATAGAATCAATTCTTGCACAAGCTATACAAAGCATGTTGTTGTCACAGAGTTTATATATGGTCTCAATGAATCACTGATTATGACATAGTACGATTATATTATTGTCCCAATAATTCTTTATCATTTACTATAATTACATCCCTTTTTCACTTTTTGAGGTGCTACCATTCCACCCCCCCCTTTTTTTAATTTTCATATATACCCCCAACATATTTGTTTTGTGTTTATTTTATATAATGTGTCTGCTTATCAGCTATAGTATAATTCTCTCTTCAGACAGTAAGAATGTATGTATGTATGTATGTTTGTCAGAGTTTCAACACTACAGTTTTAAGCAAGTTTTACCCTTCTAGGCATGTACTGTCACTCATTCTGGGGCAGTAATGTGATAAGCACACATTTCAGTATTATTTATCTGCTATACAATCTAATACAATGTATGTAGCCAACATTTTAAGGCAGTACATGTATCAGTGTAGCAAAATATGGAGTTCCTACTGGTCCTAAAGTGCACCCTCTGAGGTCACTGTTGAAGTGGACTGTGTCTTCTGAAAAGTAATGTGCACATTAAAGATTTCATACACCCATATCTGCATGCATTCTCATACACTGGGCTCCAGATGAAGATTCCATCTGATAAACATGGTTCTACTTCTGGAATAAAAGTAGATACTAAGTAAATGTTAGTATAGTATGTCAGTCATGTTCTTGTATTTCAACAATTGGAATAAAGGGTGGTGGAATACAGTCATCCATTTCAGCTCTTACGCTTGAGTAAACCAGATCAGCAGTTATACCGGCCAAACTGTAAAATTCCCCAAAGCAGGCAGAAGACAGCTCGATATGCAGCTAAATCCAAAAACTTGATGAACCAGCAAGTAATCATACCAAAAAACTTTATTGCAGAGAAAGAAAGTTAACGCTTTCACGGTAATACCATACTGCTTCTTCAGACAAACATGAATGGGGACAGAATAACTTTTATATAAATGACATCATCTCAAACAGCTTAACAGCCAATAAAACAAACATTCATGCAGCCACATTCTCAGTCTTAAAGGCATATGAAGTAGATAATATTTACTGGCATAAAATCTGATAAAAAATAAAAAATAAAGATAAAAACATTAACACAAATAAATAAAACATGAAAAATATTCATAAATATATAAACAAACAATAAATGCCCTACAGCCGTTTATTCCTTAATACAGGCTTAATGAGGACATGATCATGCAACCCCATAGCTGTATTAAGGAAACAAACAAATACACACATACACACACACACACACACACACACACACACACACATATATATATATATATATATATATATATTTAGTTCAGTGATTTCAGACACATACAGTGCAAAGCATTACAACTCTTGCTATCCACAGACACACACATATTCACTTTTACATAGCTCCAAAGTCTACTTATAATCTAATCACTAAATAAACAAATAATAGCTACTGTAATACACACATACACACACACACACACACACACACACACACACACACACACACACACATATATATATATATATATATATATATATATATATATTTAGTTCAGTGATTTCAGACACATACAGTGCAAAGCATTACAACTCTTGCTATCCACAGACACACACATATTCACTTTTACATAGCTCCAAAGTCTACTTATAATCTAATCACTAAATAAACAAATAATAGCTACTGTAATACATTTTAGTTTGTGGCTGTCAGATACAGACCTATCCCTTACTCGCTGTCATTCCTACACGCATACATGCAAACATGTGTGCACGCGCACACACACACACACACACACACACACACACACACACACATATATATATATATATATATATATATATATATCATTGTAACTGCTGCTACATGAAATATTTCTGCTTGCTAACGGATATGTTCTAAGATCTGGTTAGTAAGATGAAATGGAGTGGATGGTACCTGTAACTGCTGTTGTTGCAGTTCTGCCTTTTTTTAATTTTACTTTTAATCTCACCCATCATCACAAATACAGTGGATATAAAAAGTTTACACATCCCTGTTAAAATGCCATTTTTTTGTGATATAAAAAAATGAGACCACAATAAATCATTTCAAAATTTTCCCACCTTTAATGTGATTTAGACTCTGTACAATTCAATTGAAAACAAACAAATCTGTTAGGGGAAAAAAATATAAAAATAAAAAACGTACAATAAGCTGGTTGCATAACTGTAGACAGCCTTAAACTAATACTTTGTTGAAGCACCTTTTGATCTAATTACAGCATTCAGTCTTCTTCGGTACACACCTCCCATCAATTAAAGAGATTCTAATCAACCCCAAATAAAGTTCAGCTGTTCTAGTAGGATTTTCCTTACATGTACTCAGTTGCCTGCTACAGCAAAAGCCATGGTTCGCAGAGAGCTTACAAAGCATCAAAGGGATCTCATTGTTGAAAGGTATCAGTCAGGAGAAGGGTACAAAAAGATTTCCACAACATTGGATATACCATGGAACACAGACATCAAAAAATGGAGAAAATATGGGACAACAGTGACGTTGCAAAGAACTGGACGTCCCTCCAAAATTGATGAAAAGACAAGATGAAAACTGGTCAGGGAGGCTACCAAGAGATCTACAGCAACACTGAAGGAGCTCCGGGAATTTCTGTCAAGTACTGGTTGTGTACTACATGTGACAGCAATCTCCCATATTCTCCATATGTCTGGGCTATAGGGTAGGGTTACAAGATGGAACCATTTTCTTGCACAGAAAAACATCCAGGCCCAGCTAAAATTTGCAAAACAATACATCAAGTCTCCCAAAAGCATGTGGGAAAATGTGTTATGGTCTGATGAGACCAAGGTTGAACTTTATGGCCACAATTCCAAAAGGTACGTTTGGTGCAAAAACAACACTTCGCATCACCAAAAGAACACCATCCCCATGGTGAAGCATTGTGGTGGCAGTATCATGTTTTGGGGTTGCTTTTCTTCAGCTGGAACTGGGGCTTTAGTTGAGGTGGAGGGAATTATGAATAGGTTCAAATACCAGTCACTTCTGCCCCAAAATCTTCAGGCATCTGCTAGAAAGCAGAAGATGAAGAGGAATTTCACCTTTCAACGTGACAAATATCCCAAACATACATCCAAATCAACAAAAAAATGGCTTCATCAGAAGAAAATTAAAGTTTTGGAATGGCCCAGCCAGAGCCCAGACCTAAATCCAATAGAAAATCTGTGGGGTGACCTGAAGAGGGTTGTGGACAAGAGATTTCCTCCCAATCTAACAGATTTGGAGCACTTTTGCAAGGAAGAGTGGGCAAATATTGCCACGTCAAGATGTGCCATGCTGACATACTCCTACCCAAGAAGACTGAATGCTGTAATTAAATCAAAGGGGCTTCAACAAAGCATTAGTTTAAGGGTGTGCACACTTATGCAACCAGCTTATTGCACGGTTTTTACTTTTTTATATTTTTTTCCCCTAACAGATTTATTTTTCAATTGAATTGTGCAGGTTATAGCTCACATTAAAGGTGGGAAAAGTTTTGAAATAATTTATTGTGATCTCATTTTTTATATCACAAAAAACTGTCATTTTAACAGGGGTGTGTAAACTTTTTATATCCACTGTAAGCTTTGTTGAATGAGGGAGAACAAGATTGCATTTTATTCCATATGTGTTTCACAGAGGTTTAATATGCTGCTGTAAAGCTGCAGACCTGTAATTTTGGGGGCTTTATCTATACATTAATACTCTTGGAAAACATTTGCTCTCCATTTGGATATCTTTGTATATTCTGCCCATTATCTAAACATGCTGCAGGAAATATGGTACAATATAAATAATACATATTTGTAAATGTTTTTTATTTGTTTCATCCTTTTTTTCCCTAAATGCTTGTTATGCTGCAATGGTTAATTACTTTTGTAAACTAGTGTCTAGAAAAACAAACACTGCCTCCTGATTAGATGTACAGTGCAGCAGGAGCTGTACACTCAGGGTTGCCAAATGTCCCTATTTGAGCGGGACTGTCCTGGGATCACCAACCCAATCCCAAGTCCCGCACTGCCAGTTAAAATCCCTGCAAAACAGCCTCTGCTTTGTGGTTTTTGATTGGCTCGTATACCGGCATACAGGTCAATCATAAATCGCAAAGCAGAGCCACTTCTGTTCAAAATTAAACAGTGAGCTGTTCCACATTGAATAGAAGAGGCTCTGCTATGCATTTTTTTTGATTGGCTCATATACCAACATACAAGCCAATCCAAAAATCGCAAAGCGGAGCTACTTCTGTTTAATGTGGAACTGCACTTCACAGATCTATCATCTCTTTAAACAGGGTAAATATTTCTATGTGTGATAAAGCAAAGTTGCTCATATCACTAGTTCTTGGTCTCTCTAGCCCATTGTGTGATGTTTTACCACCAAGCTTATAAGTAATTCTACAGTTATGCAGCTCTCGAATTACATAAACAAAAGGCAAGTCATGGTAAAGCAGATAGTAGGCTACAGTTGCCACAGTAAGACATAAATAAAGCTAGTGTTTCTTTGAGAAGACAAAAGTATTGCTGTCTTCACGCATGTATAACTAATAATGTGGGTGTTATTTAAATTTAATATATATTACTTTATTAGCTAGGTAAGTGATGTGGTTACCATAGATTCTATTCAAGCATGGCATGGGCAACAAAGTCAAAGGTAATTGCCAGTACATCTCTCTATAAATTCTCTTTTATAAAAACAGTTTTTTTTTTATATGGAACTTAAAATAAAGGCTGATTTTGTGTACATAAACAACATCTGTGCTTTAAGAGAAAAATGTTTGAGCAATACTTGAATAAAAGTAAAGCCTCCAAAAGCCTCTTAGTCTGGTCCACTTCCAGTCAAATCACCAGGTCTTCCACTGGTGTGCACTCCTTAGAGAGAGTCCCTTTTCCAGAGCTGATGCTGTTGGCCTCTGGTTCTCTTTACACTCCAGACTCCTCTTTAGCTTCATATTCTGATTAGGTCTATCCACACCCTACTTTATAGCCACACTTTGCTTAAATGTCAGGCATTCTTGGATATATTCCACATTACATCATTGTTGCAAATGTCTAAGCTACAAGGGTTACATCTTGCCAAGGATATGACAAACCAGACAGCTCTGAAAGCTTAAGAGCGCCTTCCTCACACTCCAACTGACATCAGCTCAAGCAGAGCTGAATAAAGCAGGTAGTTAAACTCCAAAGGCTTTACAGCTTTCTTGCCACCAAAGTGCACTCCTTCTGCGGACTTCATGGAACTGGTGGTCAAGCTAGCAATCCTTCCAGGCTGGGCAGATATGTTTCTTGTATGGAAAAACTTTCATTTTACATTTTATGGGGAAAAGGGTGTTTTTTTTTCTATGAAATAAAAATACTAATGTAGCAAATCTCAAGTTACAAGAAATAATTTTAATAGTTAAAAATAAAAATCTGGTTAAAATCTTTTGTCTTAAAACATTTTTTCATAAAGACTTAATCAGAACCTTTTGCAACAATCTATCACTTCCTCTTTTTTTTCACTTTTATTATTGAGAATAGGACTAGGCCCCTTTAAGAAACCTAGTATTTCTATAATACAGTCCGTTTCCTGTCTGGGACCATTATTTTTAGCTCTTTGCTAAGTTGGGGGCTTATTTTCTTGTAAAAATGTAGTGCTTATGCTTACTTTTGTACTTTAAAACTAAAGTCTTAGAAGTAATTCACTTGGGGCAAGAAATCTGCTGAGTGTAGTAGTACATGTGTACATGCAGTGACAACTTGCTTGCCATTATTTGTTCTCAGACGTATTTTATTCTATGAGTGTCAGACAGGTTTTTCATGTATTTTTTATGCATTACAGTATTTTTGGGATATTTATTGTGTGAAGTGTGTTATTTGTGCAAACCTTTTGACAACTTACCTCATGACCGACTCATTCCAGTGATCTTATCCTCATCAAAAGCATCCTCCTTGGTTACAGCATGGATACTTAACCACATTCTTGCTGGTCTAACTTCCATAGTTCCTAGAAAGAAAAAAAAACTTACCAGAGTGCTTTTGCTGATTATGTGGGCTCAGTCTTCACTTGAGATGATAGTGGCTCTGTAGTGACTAACAGTCATTCCTCAGACCACTCACGTACTTATCCTGCTTCCTCTGGTGTAATCCTTTTGGCCACCATACACCAGGGGTCAGCCATACCCTTTTTGGCTGTCGAGTGTCCAAGCTGAACATGGGAGAACCATGTTTACTGAGGCATAGAGCTTCATTAGGGGATGCTGCTGGCTATCCCCTGGGACAGAGATGTCTTGATGGTGCAGATTTTCCTTCTCCAGGCCAGTCATTAAAAATACTTGCAAAGAAAGCAAAAGGTTAATCATTGTTGACTTGATTATGTGGTGTCAATAAGAAAATAGTATTTTCTTACGTTGTCAAAAAAACTGTTAGTCAGCCTTGGTACACATTATTCAGTACCTGAGATTCAGATCAATCAAAATTTTATGTTGATAACATGCCAGATGACTGACATAGATAAAGATATTGCTTCTTCTCTTACTGATTCTGAAGCCCAAAACTCTGATGCTGAGGGAAGCTGGTCCTCAAAACCTCTTCTGGAGGAATTCTCTCATTGTATTGCCAGAACGAATGAGGAATTTTACCTCAGAAATGAGGAAATATTATTGATGGGTTACAACTGAATATTGCTCAATCTGTTTTTTTCTCCTACAATGCCATCCAAGGAGGACCTGAATATCTCTGCCTGTAACAGCGGTTATTCACACACTACTGTTCTCAGTGAAGCAGATAAGCTATACAATGTCTCTTAAATGAATAAACATTTCTGTTTAATCTCTAGATTTCACCTTATCCTAGCAGGTAACAGCCATTACAGATCATCCAACCATCTCTCTGCAGACCCTGAGGGAAACATTTTGGATGAATTTAGTAAGAGAATTGTTTTCTTCTTCCCTTTCAGTATATCAAATGATTATCTATCTTTCTCAAAAGTGGAAGTTTCTGCTGTTTTTATTGAAACAATTTCAGAAATCTGAATGGAAAAACAAATATCCGACCACCACTGGAGGCAAATCAAAAATATTTATTATGTAACAAAAAACTGTACACGTTAAGCCCTTTCACTACCAAACGTAGCTTCATCAGACCATTCAGTTTGAGAAATCTCCTTACCATTCCTCCACCCAAAGGGAGTGCCTAACTGAAATATATTATTTCTTACATGTCTAAAGTAGCTAAACATGCTTTAAACAAATATGTATGATTGTGCAGATGCTATATATTGGGCCTCAGCCTCTGCTTCTACTTTGAGGAAGCATGCCTGGTCACAAAACCAAATCTTGTTTAAGTAAAGTCTGAAATCTCTAATTTAGCTTTCAATAAAGAGGTTTTAGATGGCCCATCTACTTCACAGGCCCACAAACACTTTTGTAGGGAGTTTCTAAGTTGTCTTACACTGCCCCCACACCTTACAAATCTACTTCATCGCCTTTCTCATTTCAGAAACATAATAAGTAATCTCTAACCATACAAGGAACCAACAGAGATAGCAGGAGGGGTTCAGTCTTAAACAAGAATATTTTCTTAAACAGGGAGAGTTTACCCTTACCCTTTCAGAATGACTGTACCAGCATTCTACCCATGCACTCCAGTCTCTCAAAAATCTGTCCCATCATCTGGCTCTATACATTCCCTTTTGTCAACAGATTATAAAGGTGCAAGGGTGCTTCTACTTTAGAGGGATACAAGTGGCATTGCATACATAAACCTCCTTTCTTGGGAAGTTTCCCCACCTCCCACCATACCAAACAGAATAATTTCTTCAAGGTTTTCAATACTTGCTCAGTCTAGGTGTCAAAGAACCAGTGCCTTTAATCCAAAGGGGCAAAGACTTCTATTCCAGAGTGTTTCCGGTATTGGAGTCTTTTTTCCAGACCAGTTTTAGATCTTTCCTTCCTATACCAGTTTATGGAAGATGCTTACCATATTGATCACTGCTGCAATAGCTTAAGCTATATGGGTTATATCCTACTAAGAATGTAATAGATGCCTAGATTCCAAAGCTTTAGGGCACCTTCCATGCAACCAAATCATTAGACAGCCTAAAATGAACTGACTAAAAGACAGGTTTGTGTGCCAAGCCCTTCATTGCATTCTATGCAGGCTTTCAAGTATTGATGGTCAGCTTGTGCTGTTCTATTATTGGGCAATAAGTTTGCTTTTGTGAAAAACCTCCCACATTTAATATTTATTGTTAAAACTTAGTTTCCTCTTACAGTAATTATTTTTTAAGCTAAGAAAATGTCTTCTTGCTGTCTGTAACACTACCTAACCATACATTTAAACGGGAGCACAATTTTTTTTCTGTCAGTTTAAAAGTTAAGAACAGTGTAAAACTACTTTTTGTGAATAAATCGTGTTTTAATTTTCTTTTCTGGGGGAAGACAAAGTGTATTTAAGTGCTTTTTATTGTGTTTTAATGTGAAAATATTTTTACCAGTTTGTGCTGCTAAAAATTCAGCTGCAGGTGATGGACTCTGGCTAAGCTGATAACTCAAACCACTCATCTTTCTTCCCGGATCCCTCCAATGTTGTCCATAAAGCCAGTATGGGTTAGCCACATCCTCTGTAGCTGATGGAGTCCCACAGTAGACAAGGGAGAGCCACTCTTGTAGGTCTTGTGAGAAGGGACAGGTAAGGTGCCCCTGCCTAGTTGACCCATTTCCTGAGGAAACTGTTGTTCCCATTAATAAACCTACTTGCCCCAACTTTCCTGTTAAAAAGAATCAGAAAACTGGACTTCAAAGATGGCTGCACACTGATCAACAGTTTGACTTCAGCTGTCCCAGTGTGAAAATTGGAACTGAGAAAAAGGAATGCAGTTGAAACTGTTTTTTGAGTTAAATGCAGTTACTGTCTAGTAAGTACATGGCTTGGATGTCAGCAAAGTAGTAGTTTGTTGGAAATCCTGAATGAAAATCAAACAGAAAAGGTGAATAGAAAATGCTGGCTGGGAAGGATTTTTTTAGCTGTTCAGCAAAAAGCAGTTCAAGTTTCAACTTTGGTTCAAGAGATGGCTTCCAGTAATTTATAGGAAAAATGAATTAAATGTACTTGGAGGTGATTAAAATAAATAAAACACTAAATATATCAGCTCACATACAAGGCTGGAAAAAATAGAAGAGGCTTTAACTAACCTAAAATGGACTGATAAAACTGCAAAAATCATAGGCCGCAATGAAGAAACAGATGGCTGAGTATGAGGCTTCTCAAGAAGAGCTGTGTTAAAAATAGTAGAGTAAGATGACAGAGAGCACAAAGAGGAAACCTGACATTTTCCACTGTACCAGAGAACCTACAGAATGCATTCATTTTATGAAAGCATAAATAAGCTAATGGACTGGTGTTCCACGCAGGATTTGTTAACTGAAAAGGGCACATTGAGTGCATGCTCCAAACCAGGCCACAAGACAGCAGCCAAGACCTATATCAGTAAAGATGCAATCATTCCAGCAGAAACAGTTAATCCTGACTAAACTGTGGCAGAAAAAAATTTTGGAGACAGCAGAGTGTTTGTAGAAAATGACTATTCACTGTATACCAGGCAGAAGAAAAGCAAATTTATTGCAGCAGTCAGGGAATGTCAAGAAGCAGGTGTAAGTTTCAAGCTGTTGCTATATCCAGATGTCACCAGGAAATCAAAAAAAGTTTATCCAACTAAAATGAACCAGAAAGCAGAGGATGACTCTGCTTATCATTCTTCTGACAGTAAAGTTCATAGAGAGACTCTGCCAGTGAAACCTTCCCCAGTGTTCCAAAATAAAATACATGAGAGACAGAAAAAACACAGGTGTTGAGTAGAAAAATCAGGGGGAGTACCTTGGACTTGAACCAGTCTGGTGCTGGGAGATGGAGATGAAGAGGAAGATCATCAGCAACACTGAAATTAGTGGATAAATGGGAGTCTGTAATGCATCAATCACATTTGTGAAATATGACTTTGCTTGAAAAAGTGGCTGCTAAAGACTGGACTTTTTTGTTGACTTTGTTAAACTTGTGGGTAGACTGTAAAGTATAGACCCCATTTTATGTCATTAATATTTAGAAGGAACACTTCATGATATGAGCTGCATATTGTATATAATAAAGCGAGTATGTGTAATGTGTAGTCTGTGGTATTTTAAAAAGTGGGGAAGGGTCTTTTCAGTGACTGTTGTATGTGTTAAAGATGTTAAAGTAAACAAGTACTTTTTAGTCGTAAGAAATATAGGATTTACAGTATAACAAGAAAGGGAAGACTGGAGAAAAGCAAGTTTAATGTTAATATGCTGTGATCTTGGGTTGGTGGTGTGTAAAAGTGCACTGATTATATTATATGTAGAATTAAGATATTTTCTCTTACTGTTAAAAGGGTGAATGTATAGACCAGTGCTCTTGGCTTAAGCTATAAACAAGTGTTTTTTTTAGATGAAGCAGGCTATAAAAATAAGAAAATATGATGAAACCCATGAACAATATTAAGTTTATTACATCTGCAAAGATATTGTCTTGCTTTTTTCCTCCATTATCCATTACCAAATGTTCAGTGACAGCCAAGAAGTCTGCACCTGAAGGCAGTTGTACATTCTATTCTGAGTAAAATTTACAA
The DNA here is from genome assembly GCF_019279795.1 of Protopterus annectens. Lineage (NCBI taxonomy): Eukaryota > Metazoa > Chordata > Ceratodontiformes > Protopteridae > Protopterus > Protopterus annectens. The sequence continues at coordinate 1,945,663,249 of NC_056731.1, forward strand.
AGATTCATTGCTGACTAGCTTTACAGGGAGACAAGCTACCTGCAGGTACAGGCAATTAATCTTGAGAGTTCAAAGCATTTTTGCTGAGGGAAATGGAAAATTTAAAGGTACAATGGCAAGCAGATCAGTGAAAAACAATGTTTGAAATTATGGGAAGTGAATAACAGACAGCAGCCTCCCTAGCAGCCTTAATACTTTAATGCATTTTATAGCACAGGATACAATTTATTTGTATTTAAAGAGAGAAAATACACTTTTTCTTAGGGCTAAAAGTTAATGTTTTCTGAAAACATAAAAGCAGTTTTTCACATCTGAGGGGAATAGATACCAGCATAAGTGGAAACGCAGGCTATAGCATGCACTTTAGCATGGGTACCTTTAATTTTAGGTTAGGTAATGCATGTGAGTGTAGCAGTCGATTTGGGTCAAATGTTCCTATCTGGACAATTAAACTTTATTTTTTTTGAAGATGTACATAATTTTGTTTGTTTGGTCTAAGTTAATATGGGATGGGGTGTTCTGAAAATGTATTTAGTATTTTGTTTGAGGGTTTCATTCAAACATAATTTCTTCAAAAATGTGACAGGTTCAAATGGAGATGACAAGAAACAACTGTATAAATAATCAGCCCACCAAATATTATTGTATGCATGTAACAAAAGTTGGAAATGTGCATTCAAAAAACTAATATATAATAGGTGGGAACAGTAGCTTTTTATCATAATGTCTACATTATCCATATTAACTTGGAATGAAAATGGATTTACTGGTATTGACAAAAAGAAAAGAGTATTGAATTATATTATGAAATAGAGTGCAAATAGCAATGCTGCAGAAGACATATTTGGATAGAACCGAGCATGTGAATTTGACAAAGCAAGGATTTCAGAATGGATATTCACCAAAATATCAGGGACAAAGAGAAGGGAGAGTAATTATACTAATTGCTTTAGGGACTCCACTTGTGGTAGAAAAGGAAAAAAAAGATAATAATGGTAGATTTTTGGTAGAAAGTGGCTATTGGCAAGGGAGGAAGATTATGTTGGTGCGTATTTATATTACACCAAAAACTGCTATTATGGAGCTTAAGAAAATTTTTGGAGACATAATCAGCTTTCAGTAGGGAATATTATATATAGGTAGGGACTAAAACTCAATTTGCAAAAGTGAGGATATAGCAGAGGGACCTAGAAGGGAATATATAGCAAAGGGGATATATTTCTGGAGAAATGTATGAAAATATGTGGTACAGAAGACATAAATACATAGTAGGAACTCAGACAGAGTTTAAATATTATTCCCCAAGGCACAATAACTGGCCTAGACTGATAGAAATTATATTTCACAGGAACATTTGCATTTATTTGAAAGCTTCAATGCACATTCAATAACTATTTCTGATCATGCACCAATAAAAACTAAAATAAATATTCAAGGTAATGAAGTAAAAGTGAGACAGTGACACTTTCCTTCCTGTCTACCTATTAAAATGAGGAATTTAAGGAATGGGTAGTGGAAAGTATTTGTGAGTTATTAGGGAAGATAGAAATATATTCAAAAGTTATAGCTAGTGAGTGGGATAAAATGAATATGTAGTTTAAACTCATTGTAGAAATAAAACAGAGAGGGTTAAGAATCAGTAGGAACTACTTAAAGAGGCTAAGGTTAAAGTATTGCAGAATGTGAGGAATCTCACAGAACAAGAGGAGATGTAAATGTGATAAAGAGATAATAAGGGAATATCTGGATAACATGCATGAGTTTAGAAAGATTTCTGTCTAGCAACTATTTTTTGATAACTCCAGGGGATAAAAACTTTTAGCATAATGACTTATGCAACAGAAAGTAGAAAGTGTTGTTTCCAAACTATGGGAGCCTATAACAAAAGAAATAACTGGAGATCCAGTAGAAATATTAGAGATATTTTGGAAATATTATGAAAATTTGTATAAAGCAGAAGAATGTGGAATGCAAGAAAGAGCACAAATGGAAATTTGTATGTAAACTTAATTATGTTAAGTTAGATGTAGATGAGTATCAACAACTAACAGTCAAGATAGCAGGAGTGAGGTAAAAATGGTGATGCATAATCAATCTCTTGGAAAGTATCCAGGAACAGATGGTCTTCCTTTGAAAGGTAGGAAGGAAGAAAGTGATAAAGATCTGAAAGAGTTTGTTGAACAGCATTTTAAAAGGAGGGAAAGCACCAACATCTTGGAAGAAAGCTGAAGTGACTGTATTACTACCTAAGGACAGAAAAGACCCATCAGACCCACCTTCATACAGATCCATTTAAATTCTAAACAATGGTTATAAAGTGTTTGTTTCTATATTAGTGTAAAGAGCGGCAAAAGTGTCACCAAAATTGATAGATGTGGCTCAACATGGCTTTGGGGGGGGGGCATTTGACAACATTAATAACTGAACAATGATGCTCCAGTGGGAAGCAGAATGTATGGAAATACCTCTGTTGTTGGTGGGTCTTGATGCAGAGAATGCTTCTGACAGAGTAAGCTAGGATTTTATGAGAGGGGCAAATAGACACATTTGCATTCCCTGATATAATAATAAGGTTGGTTAGGAGAATATATCAAGGATTGGAGGCAAGAATTAAATTGGGAGGGTTCCTCTCCAATAATGTTTGAATAGAGGAACCAGACAAGAGTGTCCTCTTTCCCTTTGGTATTTGCTTTATATTTAGAGCCATTGGCAAAAAAAATAAGGCACTCAGAAATGCAAGGATGTAATTGGTATGGTAATCAAGAAAAGTTGTCTATTTGCTGATATTATTTTGTTCATAGGTAAGTACTAGGAAGTCTGCAGACTATGTCAAGCCTAGTCAAAAACCTCTATTCAAAGATTCCCTCTAGCCTAATTGAAGGCAAGACATAATAGACCAGAAGAGAAATCAAGGCTGCCCATCCAATTATCTAGGTTTATCTGGAAGGTTCCAAGGATGCTACTCTGCTTGACATGTAGTGGAAGTTTGTTCAACTGGTGAGGGATACATTGAGATATGAATCTATCATGCCAATGTGTGTTATTTATCTATTGGTGAAGGTTTAGTTCCTTTACCCAAGAATTTGACATACCATTAGTTCTGCAAATGAATAGAAGACCAAATAGGGTATGATCTTTCATGGTACAGAAGGCTAGACATAGATCTCCAACGAGGAGTCTGTAAGAGACTGAGTACAGGGAAAGGTCTGCCAGTCTTTCCTAATAACAGATTTTTGAGGCCACTAATCTTTTTAGTTATGCATCTCTGAGGTCTTTCAGGTGGTGTGATATGTTTATATAACTACATGCCAAAAGGTGTGCTATATTCAGTAATGGGTCTGATAAGATATAGGTTCATAGGTAGGTACTAGGCTATCGGCCCTAGGGCCCATACAAGCCTAGCCAAAAAATGTACCCTGGCTTTTGCCACCCAAGAAAATTATTTTCCTGTGCCCCTGTCGAGCAGAGCCACAGAAGTGATCCCCGGGGTGAATTTCCCATTTCCCATCCAATCATCAAGATTTTTCTTGAAGTGTGCTAATGAGGAGCTCAGTTTGACATAGATAGGTAGTCTTTTCCAGAGTATGGGAAGTCTCTGGGGCAGGAATCTATCCCTCCAGCATGTTCTGTTTATTGTGGTGACAAGGTTAAGGTCCCTAGAGCGTGTAGCTCAGAGGGATTGGGATTTCTTTAAGTGGAGCATGTCCAACAGCTCTGGGTTTGACATAGCTTTGTATTTTAGGCAGAGATCGCCCCTGAGTAAGCGATATGCGATGGAGTAAAGCTGTAGTTTTTTGAGATGGTCTGCATAGGGCATCTGTTTGAGGCCAGTAATCCTCTTTGTGAGGTATTTCTATGGTCTTTCCAGTTGTTGTAGATGTCATGTGAGGTACATACCAAAAGGGGCGTTGTACTCTATAATGGGTCTAATGAGTGATGAGTAGAGGGGAACAATGACCTCTTTTTTTCTGGATGAGAATCCTTTTGTGATGAGATGAGCCACGTAGAAGGATTTCCTGACCACTGTGGCGATGTGATTATCAAAGGAGAGACTACTGTCCACCTGTGTTCCAAGGTCTCTTATCACATTTTTGGCATTAAGTAGACTACCAGCTATGTGGTAGTTCATGGGTACAGAGTTTTTACCAAAGGGGATGACAATACACTTTTTGGCATTGAGCTTCAGGCCATGGCTTTGACACCAGGTATCTGTCTCAGTGAGGCCCTTTTGTAGTTTGTCCACATCGTTAGGAGTTTCGATTATGGCTCCTAGTTTGCAGTCATCTGCAAACTTTGTTAGCTAAAGACCTTCTGTGTTGGCCTGCACTTCAGAGAAGTAGATACCAAACAGGAGAGGACCCAGGACTGAGCCCTGTGGTACTCCACTTGTCACTGGTCTGATGAGTAAAGGGAATTAAGACTTCTATGGATCAAGTGGAGATGCCTTTAGAAATTAGATGGGCCAGATAAAAGACTTTCCAAACTACTGTGGAGACATGTTGGACAAATAAGGAATTGTCAAAAAGAGTTCCCAGATCTCCTATACAGTAAGTGAAACTGTTTCGTTTACCAAAATGAACTATGCAACATTTTTATACATTTAATTTGAGACAATTGTCCTTGCACCGATTGTTGACATGGTCTGCGCCTTGTTGGAGCAATTCTGAGTCAGCTGAAGATCAAACACCACCACCCAATTTATAGTCATCTGAAAACTTAGTTAACTATAGGCCAGAAGTGCTTGCCTGAAGATCTGAGAACTATATGCCAAATAGGAGAGGGACAAAACTAGTAACTGTTTTGCTTTCAGAAGTGGCACCTCCTTCTCTAACCATACATGTTCTGTCAGACAAATAGTTAGCTATCCATTGCACAATATCAGGATTTATATTCTGATTTAGAAGTCTGTTAGTAATCCTTGCACAGGGAATAGCCACTATCCACTGCTTCAGTTACTTTTTCAAAGAAATTAATGAGGTTAAAGACACTGGACCTCCCTTTGATAAAGCCAAATTGATGAGGGTCCAAGGTTAAGAGAATTTCAATGTCCAGATTAATGAAGTCTGAAATAATGTGCTCCATAGCTTCACATATGAGGCCAGTGAGACTATAGTTACCAGTGACAGTGGTTGGGCCACCCTTGTATATTGGCATTACAATAACTGTTTTCCAGGCTTCAGGAATGCTATCAGTGGAGATACTTCCATTTATAGAGTTTAAGTAGGGGTTCAGAAAGGCCATATTTGACACTGATAATCAGGCAACCTGGTATGTTGTCAGAGCCCATGGATGAAGTGTTCTTAGTTTTTGAAAGGGCTGAGAATGTGTTCCATAGTAATTAAAAGGGGATGGTTGGGATTGTGGTACCTGTGGATAGCTATAACTCTGGGTGGAATAAAATTCTTACTAAAGTTGTTAGCTAGGATATCAGCTATTTATTTTGGGTCAGAGAATGTAGTATTATTGTGGACTAGCTCTGAACACCACTTGGTGTTAGTTCTTAAGTTCCTGACATAAAGAAATATTTGCAGTGATTTTTGGTTTTCATTGCTATTTTAAGTTCATACTTAGCTTTGAGCTTCCTAATGGTTCCCTTAAACTTTGTTAGTTTGCTTAAGTGTGCTCTTTAGATAAGTAGAATTTGACCTCTTACAAGCATTAAGCAGTTTGTTTTCTTGTTATGTAATTTATTTATCTGCGTATTCCACCACATGGAGTTGTTTTTAAACTTCTCATTATATTTATTGTGGATATGGACTGCTTTATCAATACAACTATATAAGTGGGAGTAGAAGTCAAAGGTATAGGTAGTAGCTTTGACAACAGGATCCTTCAGATGGGTATTACAGTAGAATGTATTTAAGTCATCTAGTAAATGAAGAAGGTTTGCTTTTGAGAAGTCCCTAAATACAGAACTATTTACAGGGGAAGTATCACCAGTTTTAAGGGAAAAAATATCTAAATTATGGTCTGATTTAACAATACATGATGATACATATGAAACTGTGCAAAAAGTGGCCATATGTCTGATGACTAGATCCTGGATATGGGGCCACTTTTAGGATGGTTAACTATTTGTGAAAGAGGGTTAGCATTTATCATGTCAAGGGAGCAGTGGGCATGCTGACCATTGGCAGTGTAGGTCAACCAGTTTATTGATGAATAGTCAAAGTCCCTCATTTGAAAGGTTTAATGAGGATTCCAACTAACATGCTAACTATCATGCTCAAAAGGGGACATACAAGGTGGTCTATATCTAGCTAAGAAGTGGAAATTAGTCTCGTTTTTGGGTGATTTGGACTTTTAGGAGTTCACATGGGTGTCCCATGTACTCTATCATGAGGTGATGATATCCTCAACAAATATGGATACTATCCCACAACTGCCAATGGGTCTGAAGACATGATAGGCGCTACACCTGATAATTCCACAAAAGGATATCTCAGTGTTATGGAACATCTTGAGATAGTTTCAAGTCTTTTCCAGATGTAAAGTTAATGAAGATAAAACAAAGGTGATAGCTGTAAATTATGTGCCCACAAACAATTTGGTTCAGCATTACCCATATTTATGGGAACATAATAAGATGAAGTATTTAGGAGTACAGATTAAAAAAGATTCTATTATGTCATTAATGATATGTGGGAAGAAACTAACCAAAAGATGATACAAAAACTGAGAAACTAGAAGCTCTTGTTTATGGATATGGATAGTAAGATACAAGGAAGAAAACATTTTTTAATCCCTTTAATTTTATATACAGATCAGGCATATTCTTATCAACCAGAGAAGATGTTATGGACAAGAATTAATAAAGAGTTGAAGGCATTTATCTGGAAGGGGAAAAGAACAAGAGATAAATCTGATATGTTGATCCTTCAAATAGAACAAGGCGGTTTAAGATTACATGATTTGAAGGGATATTTTAGAGCTACACAGTTAAGGTTCATATACATAACACAAGAAGGATACAATTCAAAATGAAAAGGGATGATGATGGTGAAGCAAGGAGTAAGTTCAAGAAATATAAAGAGACTGGGATTTTGGATTCAGATTCTTAAGGAGAACAACCACCACCATACCGATTATATTTATAAAGTAGCAGAAAGTATTCTAAGAACTAAGCCAACACTACAATGAAGAACAGAGATTTTGCCAATAGGGATGATTGCAAGTAGGGGTACAGAAAATAAGCAAGAAAGGGCTGGAATTTACTGGAAAAAAATGTTAAAGGAACCAAGATATTGGTAGCAAATAACTTGAGAGGGAAAAGTAATAGAGTGGAATGAGGCTAAGATGATGTTTGGAACCAAGATATTGGTAGCAAATAACTTGAGAGGGAAAAGTAATAGAGTGGAATGAGGCTAAGATGATGTTTGGACTGCAGGCTAGAGACTGCCTACCCTACCAGGTATATATTACCTTACTGAAATGACTATTCACCAAACACCAATCCATCAACACTTATACAACAAAATTCACTTCTGCGAACCACGAAAGTTTTCCCAGGGTAAGGAAGCACTCGGCCAACACCACAACTTTGCCCTTTTCCCCCACTGTAGTGCTATCTCAGAGTTGGTATATATATATATATATATATATATATATATATATATATATATATATATATATATATAGATATATATAGTTGGGGGGTGTGGGAGGTGAAGCCCCCCACTTGGGTAGGTTTGATTTAGTGCAGTGTGTGTTCAGATGTGGTAGGGGGCAAGTGTTTTTTTGCCCTGGGAAACCTTCGATGATTTGAGTTTGATTGTATAGCTGTTGCTGGACTGGTATTCAGTGAATAGTCATTTCGATGAGGTAATATTGACCCTCCCTACCAGGTATGGATATCAAAGTACAGGCAAAAAGAAAGGGCTAGGGGAACCTTAAGTGAAAGGCCTGCTCTGGTTGGTTTTAGTGGAATGTAGAACAGAAGCTGCACATAAAAAAGGGATAATTAGTAGGGCATATACAATATTGCTTAATAACTATAAGAATCAATCAGAGGAGGTTAGAAAAAGATTGGGAAGAGAGACTGGAAAAGCAATTTACAAGGGAAGAATGGAAGGACATACGTATGGCTCCCAGGTATCCAACAAAGTCCAGACTGTTTAAGATCTTTGGAGGTGTTTGCAAATATATTTTTGTGCTCCAAGCAGACTTCAAAGAATTTTTCCTCAGGTAGACAGCAAATGTTGGAGGCAAGATAGTCAAGAAACCGGTAACTGGGAACAATTGTTTTGGGAGTTTACTCAGTCAGAAATATTGGGTAAGCAAGTTGCTGTTCTAAGGAAATGATATTTTGATCTGGAAGACATGATCTGAATTTTAATTCTGCTGGCTGCCAACAGAGTGATTACTGGAAAATGAAAATCAAAGTCTAAACTAGCTGCAATTGAAGTACTGAATATCATAAAATAGATAAAAGAACTGTAAAGAGGGATCTGTTGCATGTCTTGTATATTCAAATGAGACACTGAAGCACGGAGTGCGTTCAAGTAGTTTATTGTACATAAACACATCAGGAGCTGTAACTGGAACATATACTTCAAACTTCATACGCTTACTGACTGACTTGTTACTTCTAACACACTCGTGCATCTCCATTCAAGCTTATATTCACACTAGGGTTACCACCTGTCCCACTTTGCGAGGGACAGTCCCTCTTTGAGCAGTTGTGTCCTGCAAAGAAATTGAAAAAATGGCAAATGTCCCGAGATTTTTGGACTGTAAACATATTTCCTATATTTTATGTAATAGTTGCATAAAACAGTTATTCTGTATCTGAAACACCTAAATGTTATGACACACAGAATAAGCAACTAAAATGCCAAAGAATAAGCTTTTATTTAGGCAAAAAAGTGAAGTTCTGTCCTTTGTACTGGCCCGTAAGTATGTTTTGCCCTGCAAAATTTGACTTTTGTACCAAAAATGTCCCACTTTGGGCATTTGAAAAGGTGGCAACTCTAATTCACACTGGTTGACTACACAAAATGGCACTGATCTTGCACGTGCTCAGTAACTTATATGCACGTGCTCTCTGACTGCAGTGGCTGACTAGCTTTAATATACACATTGATCTACATTCTCTCTCTTTAATTTTCTTTGACATTACAAAATACAAGAACAAACAGGTAGCTAAGAGTTAGACATTATTTCAACAAAACATAACTGACTTCAAGTCCAAGTCGCTGTGTATTTAGGATTGGGTTTGCAAATTCTACCCAATCTAGTTACATAGAAATTCTGACCGGGTTTAGCAACAGGGACAGTCTCTAGGGTTTCAGTCAATACTGGAACATTTGGGTTTATATCAAAGTTGTTTGAAGAAAGCACACTGTCCTTTTGAATTTGAACACTTGAAGAGTCACTCTGGAGATTAGAGTTGTTGGCACAGGCAATCTGCTGTGGCACTGGTTCTGAGACAGGTAACATGTCTAGGATTCCTTCTGTAATCCATTCCTTTAGATTGTATGATACAAGATCTCGGTTCCTCACAAACATACTTCACAATTCCCAGTCAGTCATATCCTTCAGATGTTTGCATTGTCACAACTTCTCCTTGTAGTAATGGTCTAAGGGATTTACTGGTCTTATCATAGTATAACTTTTGCAGCAGTTAGTGTTGTCACCTCACAGCAAGAGGTTCTCCTGTTTGATTCTCGGCTGGAGCGCCTTCTGTGTGGAGTCTGCATGTCCTCCCTGCGGTCGAGTGACGTAAAAGACATGCAGGTAGGTGCGAGCATGAAAGGGCATGCCTTCGTTAAAGGTTGGTCAACGGGCTGGCAACTCGACACCATAAAAATCCACTGCCAATCATGAGCGGACCGGAGTTCTGCTGTGGCGACCCCTCACCGGGAAAAGCCGAAAGTCAAATCATAGTATAACTTTTGTGACTGACGTTTTCTCAAAAGTTGAGTCTTGACCACCTCTGTTGTTCTTTACATTTGGTACTAAATTGTTTACCGATTGGTAGAGTTGTTATAGTCTGCCTGGATATTAATCTCTGAGCAGGTGAACCAAGCAAGTTATCTCGTGGAATATTTCTGAGATTGAGTAAGTTAAGGAAAACATCGGTAACATCTTTCTTGGATTTCTCCAATAAATGTTTTGCACTCTGAACTGCACTTTCAGCTAACCCATTGGCTTGTGGATATTCAGGACTACTGGTAATATGGACAAAGTCCCAACACACAGCAAATTTCTTGAACTGCTGACTTCTAAACTGTGCACCATTGTCAGACATGACTTTGTGCAGACTACCATGGACAGAAAAATGTCAATTCAATTTTGTAATGACTGTGCTGGACATCAAGTTAGGAAGCAGGTCAATTTCAAACCAATTTGAGTAAGGGTCAACTAACACTAATTTATCCTGACCATTCCATTCGAAAATATCTGTGGCAACCATCAACCATGGTAATTCAGAAATTTGGTGTAGCTGAAGTGGTTCTTTTTGTTGATGAGGTTTGGTGCTGTTGCAAATTGAACATGCTAGAGTTTCTTCTCTATACCTTTGGACATAGAAGGCCAAAATACAATGCCTCTTGCCTTTCTTTTGATTGAATTAGTACATGGGTGACGACAGTGCAAGATTTTGATATATTCCTGTTGTAAGGTTTTAGGAATTACCACTTTAATGATTCCATCTTCCATCATGATGAGCTCATCTTGGTAGGAAAAATACTGCTGAATGTCAAGTGGTAAGCTGGTTTATTGTGTTTGCCATCCTTGACTGATAACCTTTTTTCAGCTTCTGGAGAATTGGGTCTGAAACCATGTGATTTCTTAGTTCATCAAGATGTGGTGGTGAAAATTTTCTGACTTCCATGACTTCAAAGTCTGCCGTTTCATTTTCAAGCTGCTGTGTCATTTATCTGGGTGCACGTGACAAAGCAGCAGCAAGGTAAGAGTGTTTGCCCTTATAAACAATATTGAAATTGTACTTTTGCAATTTTGACATCATGCATTGCAATCAAGCTGGGGCTGTATGCATTGGCTTTTTCAAAATTGTCACTAGCAGTCGATCAGTCTCTACATGTATAGTTCTGGCATAAATCGCTGAACTTCGAACATGCAAACACTACTGGCAAAAGTTCTTTTTCTATTTGTGCATAATGCATCTCTGTTTGGGTTAAAGTTCTTGACAAATAAGCAACTGGTATGCCTTCTTAAGACATGCTGCACCAAGGCTGTACTTTGAAGCACCACAAGAAAGAGTTACAGGTTTGTGAACATCATATCTCAATGTGGGTTGACTGGCAATTTTCTGCTTCAGAATATCAAATGCTCTTTGGTGTTTTTTCAACCATGACCAGCGTACATTTTTGCGTGTCATCTTACATAACGGTGCAGAAAGCTCACTCAAGTGTATGATGAACTTTCTTAAATAGTTGACCATACTGAGAAAACGTTGCAAAGATGTGGCATTCTGGGGAACTGGCATCTCAAGAACTGCTGCTTGCTTAGACGGATCTGGGTGTAAGCCATAACTGGTAAACAAATGTCCCACAAGTAACTTCTTTCAGCTTGAATTTTCATTTCTGAGGATTCAGTCTGAGATTTACTTCATGTGCACGGTCTAGAACTTTGAGATTTCTATCATGTTTCTCTTCACCATTACCTTCAACAATAATGTTGTCTACTATAATAGCACAAGGATTACCAGAAGAATTGATTCCAAATGGCATACTCAAAAATCTGTATCTACCAAATGGTGTACTGAATGTAGTCAACAATGAAGATTTGTGATCCAGCAAAATTTGCCAAAAAGAGCTTTTTGCATCTAAGACTGAAAAAACAGTGGAATTTGGCATGAGAGCAGCTACTACTTCTACTGTACACATCGGATGATTAGGAAGCTTAAGGGCTTTATTTAAGTCACTTGGATCAATACATATTTGAATATCATCTGAGCTTTTCTTATGAGCTATGACCATGGAGGATACTCATTCAGTCAGTTCTTCTACTGGAGTAAGGACATCTAAATTCACCATTTTGTCTAGTTCTGCTTTTACTTTACTCTGCATTGCTACTGGAATCTTTCATGCCGGTCTGACATCTGGACTTACTTCATAGTTTAACTTCATGGAATATGTGAATGGAAGTTTACCAAGCTCGTCTTTGAAATATCAGCATATTCACTAAAAATATTCTGTGTAAAACTATCGTTGTTGTTCATATATATATATATGGTTGACCTGTTTATTAAATGAAATCAGTCCTATTCTCAGACTGTCTTTGAGGCCTAACAGTGACTGCACGTGTCTTTTCACTACGTAAAACTGCAAGTCATAGCGGTTTCCAGAAGAATGGCATGAAAGAACTACTGTGCCATCAGGCTGAATCTCGACCACCATAAACAACTAATTTTGCACACTTTGCCAAATCAAGTTTCTCATCAGCTTTTACTTTATCATTTGTGCTGATATAACATTGCACTTAGATCCAGTGTCTGCTTTAAGCTCTACGGGTTTCCCATTAATGTGTACAGTACAAAATATTTCACTCATTGCTGACAACTGACAGTCTACTGTATTAACTGTTTCATCGATCACAGAGACACCATCTACATAGAAAGTTTGCTCACAGTTCTCAGAGCTCGCTACAGTCTCTATCTGATCTACCTGCTTCTTCTGATACTTCTGAACCGTTTGAAATGATTCTTCTTTTGACATTTGTGACATTGCTGACCAAAAGCTGAACACTTTTCCCATTTAGGTTCATGACTGCCTCCACAATTGTGACAGTTAACAATGAGGGTGGGAGCCACTCCCTTCGGTTTATACTTCTTTTTCATCTCAACTTTCTGTTGCTGACAGTGTGCAGCAGTTACTGCAAACAAGCTTTTCTCATTCGTAAGCATATTTGTATGCTTTTCTGTAATCTCATGTATTTGACGAATCTTTATGGCTTTGCTCAATGTTAATTCACTATTTCAAGGCAAAATGTTTCTTGCTGCATCATTATTAACACCACATATAAGATTTTTATCAACTCATCTCTTAGATCACCAAATCTGCATGTTTTTGCTTTATTTCTCAAGTCTGTAATTCATGTTGCAATCATAGCTCTCAACCTCTTAGCACAGGAAATCTGGACAAATCCTGACAAAATGGGGGTGACAAAAGCCCAAAAATAGGGACATATTTTAAAAATTGATCTTATAAAATTTGGAAGCTGCTAGAATAACAGGATTTGTCTTAGTGTGCATTTTTCTGAAGAATTTGAAGTCTGAAAATCAAATTACATCGTTATTTAGTTATATAAATCTTCAGATCATCCCAGGGATTTGCCAGAAAACCACAGGTTTTATGAGGAACAGACCAAAAATATGAGGCAAAAATCTGGACATTCTGCGAAAATGTGGTCAGCTGAGAGGTATGGCTACAATAGTTTCAGCAGGCTTTTGATTTCTTGTATAAAATTTTTGCCTTTCCATTGTAATATGCATTTGAGGGATACACATTTCTCTAAATTTACATTTTAATCACTCAGGGTCTTCCCGCATTTCAGCCTGTATCACAATACGGCAGTTCTCCCCCTCCCCTGCATACACAACAGGTGCATACACAAATGAACGTTATCGTTCAGTGGCCTCTGAGCAAGATAAACTGAGAAGTATAAATGCTCTTGTACATGCATCTTTATCAGAAAATGCAGCCTGTATGAAAATGTCACATTCTTGGTCAAACACTCACCAGTTCTTAGTAATATTATCATCAAACACCAGCAGTTCAGGTCTGTAAAATCCCTCTGCCATAACATTTCTTTTTAACATAAATGTAGACCTGGTACTTGTAATAATGCTCAAATGTACAACAATCTCTCCAAAAATGCTTTATTTTAACACTGCAAATAACTCGAACACTCCACTCTGGACTCTTCAGACATTTTGAGAAGTCGTGGTTACTGTGAAAATGTCATTCATTTGCAAAATAAATTCGGGCATTTTAGCCTTTTTGTACATTTTAAATACATCAGAGATTATTTCAAACACTTAAACATTATGATGAGACACTGAGGCATGGAATGCATTCAAGTAGTTTATTGTACATAAACACATCAGGAGCTGTAACCGGAATATATATTTGGACTTCATAAGCTTACTGACTGACTTGTTACTTCTAACAGGTTCATGTGCATCTCCATCCAAGTTTACATTCACAATGGCTAACTACACAAAATGGAACCAATCTCACACATGCCTAGTAACTTATATGCATGTGCTCTCTGATTACAGTGGCTGACAAGGTTCAATATGCACACTGTTCTACAGGATCTTTAGAAAAGGGAAGGAGCAAATTACAAAAATAAATGGAAATTGTGGGAACAATACATGCAGTAATGTTCAGGAGGAGGAGCGAGGTTTGAGGAAAGGCAGGAATTCAGCAATTTATGTAATGGTGAACTGATGACAATTACACAGAATGAAAATGTGTGTACATTGAAAAAAATGGTTTGTTTTCTGTTCCATTAATGTACATTTTTCTGTCTAAAGTGAAAATTTAAAAGGTGTTAAAAAAAGGAAACACAAAATAAAACATTTATCTACTCCTGTACCAGTTCTTCTGGACAGGAGTAGTTTATTAAGACTGGCTCAGGTTGTAGTACAGGCTATTGACTCTTCTTATGAGGTTTCTTGTAAAAGAAAATCTGCAGATTTTGAATCTATGCAAGAATGTAAACAGGACAGATGCACTTGTTTCTTCTCAGATTTCTGATTCAGACACAGAGAAGAGGATGGTGTCTGACTCTACCTGTGAGGGATTCTCTTTGCCAAAGACTATTTACAGAATGTGCCATTGTTTTCAGTGGAAGAAAGTACAGTTGTGTACACTTACCATAAATGTAGATGTTTGAGTGTATTCATTGTTGCAGTCCTTACAAAATGGGTTATCCGGCTCACGATAGCCCACAGTCTGCCAGAATACCAAAGTCCTTGGCATATGATGTCACATAATGAGAAATATATAACTTCCCACTGCTAAGGTGTAACTGCCAAATACAGAAAACAGCAAAACAATGGCAGATAGCTCACCTAGGCTAATGCTACAATCCGATGGTTTGTAGTGGCAGAGTTAGATATTGCTGTCCATAACAGACGAGACAAAAATCCTTTAAAAGTACATTTTAATATATCCACGATTAAAAAGAGAATAAAAGTCCCTGGTTTATTTGTAAATGATAAGCGCTTTCGACAAAGTCTTCATCAGATCGTTAAAAAAATGGGACAGTTATTTTGTTTAAATAAAAGCTTTTTCATTGGATGGACCAATGAGAGTCCTAGCTTCCTTGGTATGCCCAATCAATACTCTTTCATATTCATCCTTATTTGCCAAGTGTTCAGGACCTCTAAAAATCATTTATTTCAGACACACCTCCACATTCCTTAAATGCAAGTCTGTTGTCTTGCTAGATACTAGAATATATTAACAAATAGCCTTGTGTACTTCCTGCTCATACTGAATAGCCAATCATTTTCCAGGGCTTGTGTGGCCTCTGTAGGTTCTTATACTATGCTTCAGCCATTCCTTTATTACAGACACACCTCCATGTTCCTTAAACGCAAGTCCATTGCTTTGTTGAATACTAGGTCCCATTGACAAATGAAAAGCCTCGTATACTTCCTACTCATACCAAATAGCCAATCATTTGCCAGGGCTTCCATAGCCTCTACAGGTTCTTGTATTATACTTCAGCCATTACTGATTAAGTTGTTGCTATTTCAGTGTTTCATAAAAATAATCGTGTGCTGGCTCAGTTATTTCGCAATTTACATTCTCACTATTAATTAAATTTCATGTAATGTGAACACATCCATACATTCTCCATAATCATCTCATTACAAAAAATATGCAATATAAATCAGCGGAATACCAGAATTTCACTTTGAGGTAACTTCTAGTTCCTCGCGATAGATTGCTTTATTTAAATTAGATGGAAAATTTGACGAATGGAAATCCTATTTTTGTTCCAAGCTTCCAATCATCATTTAAACTTCTATATGTTCTAATAAAAGGTTAAATTCGTAGTTTAATTAATGATAATTTAATCCTGCCATATATATGGCTCCAGGTAAACTCCATTATCTCAATGTTTGAATCTCATCCAAGCAGGTTCCATTGTTTTAACGCTTGAATCTCGAGTATGCCTGTATGCAACATGCAGTCCAATTCCCTCCATTCTCCACAAGAGATCAATGCAAATTCTACATTCCAAGAATTCGAGCTTTACGACTTCTGTTAGAACTTCTTATTTTCACTATAGCCAAAGCTAAGATGCGTTCATGGCTTTGAATAAATTACTATCTGCAGGCTAAGGTTACGAATATCCTATATTCAGCCGCTAATAGAGTTTCTTCTTTACTGTATAGTACATGTTCAGATGCAGGCATAACCTCAAAGAATTTGTCACATAAAAAATAGTTTAATTTAATTTAATGATAATCTAATCCTGCCATAGATATGGCTCCAGACAAACTCCATTGTCTCAGTGTTCGAATCTCATCCAAGCAGGTTCCATTGTTTTAATGCTTGAATCTCAAATATGCCTGTATACACCATGCAGCCTGATTCCCTCCACTCATTCTTCACAAGGAATCAATACAAATTCTAGTTTCAAGAATTCGAGCTTTGCGGCTTGTGTTGGAACTTTTTATTTACACTATAGCCAAAACTAAGCTGCATGCATGGCTTTAAATAAAGTACTATATGCAGATTATGAGTATCCTACATTCAGCCACTAATGGAGTTTCTTCTTTGCTATGTAGTACATGTTCAGATGCAGGCATAACCTCAAAGAATTTGCCACATGAAAAATGGTCAATTTTGTAAAATATATGCTGTCCATATATTCTCTAATTGTATGATTTTACTACAAATACTGTGAGTTCTGACTTAGTTATAAATTAGGGCTGAACAATATCAAATTGACGCACTGAGTGAAAAAGGTTATTATTTTAAGTAAAATTTTTCATTCCCATATTTCACGACCCATTGGTGGGTTTTCCTTCTTTCTTATTTCGATGAATCTAGTATCTATAAGCATAGCACACTATCCCAAATGTTGACCACTATTGAAGATGTTAAATTTTTATATGAAAATATTTCTATATAAGACTATTGTTCTTTTTGTTCTTTATTACCAAAGGTAAGTTTATAATGAAATGAAACTGATATAATCCAGTAATGGAAGTGAGACTTCTATCTCGCTTTTCCCTTTCCAAATTGTATTATTTTTCTACATATTGGATTTTCAGTCAAACTCCTTTTTGAATCCAGACAATGATGTTGTTTATCTAATATACTTTCACATATATAATTCCCTTGATAACATTAGCAGGGGGCTAAAAGTTTTCCAATATTGTTTAGATTCATTTGACATCGCCAAGATTTCAACAAGATCCAGTTTGAACAGTCCAAAAATAACATAGGATTCCTACAGAGGATGTGTGATGTTAACAGCCTATAATAGATTTCCTTCATAAAATCGAAGAGTTCATAAATGATATAAAAATCATACAATTGATGTACATTATTGACTGCCTATAATAGGTTTCCTTTGCAGTGTTTATTCAATTCTAGTCTTCTTGCTCTGTGACTATGTAAGAGATACAGATGATTTCCTGAACAAGATCAGGGAAACTTTGGAAAGAATTACCGATTATCAAGATCTATTGCTAACCACTCTTGATGTAAACAATCTCTTTACCACCATCCCGAATGATGTTGGGATAGACTCCATAAGACGATTACTAACAACAAGGAAAACCTCAGCAGAAACCAACAAGATTTGTGCACTGTTGGAACTAATATTGGAAAATAACTATTTTGTCTATGGGGATAAGATCTACTGGCAGAGATCATTTTTCATGTGGCAAATTCTTTGAGGTTATGCCTGCATCTGAACATGTACTACATAGCAAAGGAGAAACTCTATTAGTGGCTGAATATACGATACTCGTAATCTGCAGATAGTAATTTATTTAAAGCCATGCATGCAGCTCAGTTTTGGCTATAGTGTAAATAAGAAGTTCCAACAGAAGCCGCAAAGCTCGAATTCTTGAAACTAGAATTTGTATTGATTCCTTGTGAAGAATGAGTGGAGGGAATCAGGCTGCATGGTGTATACAGGCATATTTGAGATTCAAGCATTAAAACAATGGAACCTGCTTGGATGAGATTCGAACATTGAGACAATAGAGTTTGTCTGGAGCCATATGTATGGCAGGATTAGATTATCATTAAATTAAATTAAACTATTTTTTATGTGGCAAATTCTTTGAGGTTATGCCTGCATCTGAACATGTACTATACAGTAAAGAAGAAACTCTATTAGCGGCTGAATATAGGATATTCGTAACCTTAGCCTGCAGATAGTAATTTATTCAAAGCCATGAACGCAGCTTAGCTTTGGCTATAGTGAAAATAAGCAGTTCTAACAGAAGCCATAAAGCTCGAATTCTTGGAATGTAGAATTTGCATTGATCTCTTGTGGAGAATGAGTGGAGGGAATCAGACTGCATGGTGCATACAGGCATACTCGAGATTCAAGAGTTAAAACAATGGAACCTGCATGGATGAGATTCAAACACTGAGATAATGGAGTTTACCTGGAGCCATATATATGGCAGGATTAGATTATCATTAATTAAACTACGAATTTAACCTTTTATTAGAACATATAGAACTTTAAATGATGATTGGAAGCTTGGAACAAAAATAGGATTTCCATTCCCCAAATTTTCCATCTAATTTGAATAAATCAATCTATCGCGAGGAACTAGAAATTACCTCAAAGTGAAATTCTAGTATTCCGCTGATTTATATTACATATTTTTTGTAATGAGATGATTATGAAGAATATATGGATGTGCTCACATTACATGAAATATAGTTAATAGTGAGAATGTAAATCGCGAAATAACTGAGCCAGCACACGATTATTTTTATGAAACACTGAAATAGCAACAACTTAATCAGTAATGGCTGAAGTATAATACAAGAACCTATAGAGGCTATGGAAGCCCTGGCAAATGATTGGCTATTTGGTATGAGTAGGAAGTATACGAGGCTTTTCATTTGTCAATGGGACCTAGTATTCAGCAAAGCAATGGACTTGCGTTTAAGGAACATGGAGGTGTGTCTGTAATAAAGGAATGGCTGAAGCATAGTATAAGAACCTACAGAGGCCACACAAGCCCTGGAAAATGATTGGCTATTCAGTATGAGCAGGAAGTACACGAGGCTATCTATTTGTTAATAGATTCTAGTATCTAGCAAGACAACAGACTTGCATTTAAGGAATGTGGAGGTGTGTCTGAAATAAATGATTCTTAGAGGTCCTGAACACTTGGCAAATAAGGATGAATACGAAAGAGTATTGATTGGGCATACCAAGGAAGCTAAGACTCTCATTGGTCCATCCAATGAAAAAACTTTTATTTAAACAAAATGACTGTCCCATTTTTTTTAACGATCTGATGAAGACTTTGTCGAAACCGTTTATCGTTTACAAATAAACCAGGGACTTTTATTCTCTTTTTAATCGTGGATATATTAAAATTTACTTTTAAAGGAATTTTGCCTCATCTGTTATGGACAGCGATATCTAATTCTGCCTCTACAAACCATTGGATTGTAGCATTAGCCTAGGTGAGCTATCTGCCATTGTTTTGTTGGTATATGATGTTTGCTGCCCTCGGTTTAGGCCTGACGTCAGGTACAAAGGAAGGCAGCTGACGCCATTTCCTCCGTTTTTCTTGCCTTAACTGTCAGGAGCCCCCAAAAAAAGGTTAGACCAGGAAAAGAAAAATCCAGTCCGTGCCCTAGGAAAAAAGGGGGATGGAAGGGGGAAAAACCAGGACTGCAACAGTGAATACACTCAAACATCTACATTTATGGTAAGTGTACACAACTGTACTATGTTCATCATGTTTCACTGTTGCAGTCCTTACAAAATGGGTTGATTCCCAAAGCCCAGGGAAAAAAAAAACAAAAGGGAGGAGGAACACCCACTGTCTAAATGTTGGTAAAGATGCCCTGCAACATTGCAGTGGCAAAACCAGCTCTGGACTTAGAAAACAAGGGTAAATTGTAATGTTTAGTGAAAGTGTGGACAGAAGTCCATGTAGCTGCTTTCAGTATGTCCATAATAGGTACACTTCTTAAAAAAGCTGCTGAAGTAGAGGCTGCCCTAGTAGAATAGGTCCTAATACTCTGAGGAGGAACCTTGCCATGCTGTAACAAAAGTGAATACAATGAGCAATCCACTTAGAAATGGTCTGTTTAGAAATAGCTTTGCCCTGAGCTCCAAGAGCAAAACTGACCAACAACTGATCCGACTTTCGAAAAGATTTAGTCCTGTTCAGGTAAAATCTGAGCTGTCTATGCACATCCAGGGAATGCAGTAACCTTTCCCCTTTATTCTGAGGATTAGGAAAGAATGTAGGCAGGTGGATAGACTGGTTAAGAGTCAGGCTAGAAACCACCTTGGGAATAAAGGAGAGATTAGTTCGAAGAGAAACCCGATCCACATGGAAGATGATAAAAGGCTCTACTGCCATTAAAGCCTGCAGCTCAGAAACTCTTCTAGCTGAAGTAATAGCCAAGAGAAAGGCAGTTTTCCAGGAGATAAACTTCAGGACTGCTGAGGCAGCTGGTTCAAAAGGAGGCAGAGTAAGTAAGTACAAAACAGAGATCCCAAGCAGGAGTAGGTGCCCTTCTGGGAGGCTTTAAATTGCTAGCTCCCCTGAGGAACTGTTTCATCAAGGGATGAGAGAAAATGGGATGCTCAAAGGAACAATGAGCAGAAATAGCTGAAGCATGGATTTTGATAGAAGAAAAGGAAAGTCCACCATTAAGCAAGCCTGCAAGATAGTCAAGAATAAGAGGAAGAGTGGGTTAAGAAGGGTCTTCCCCACTAGTCTGCATCCAAATGGAGAATCTTTTCCACTTATCTGCATAAGATTTCCTAGTCCTAGGCCTCCTGGCCTCACAAAGGACCTCAACCACCTGTTGGGAAAGGTTTAAATTATGAGCCAAGCTGCCAAATGCAGAGTCTGAAGATGAGGATGCAGAATTTTCCCCCTCCTGAACCATGAGATCTGGTATCAGGGGAAGATGCCAAGGCTGAGACTGCGAAGTAGTGGATACCAATGTTGTCTGGGCCAGTCTGGAGCTATAATGATGGCCCTTGTTTTTTTGTCCCTTATCTTTAACAGCACTCTGGGAAAAAGAGGCAGATGAGGGAATGCATAGATTGTGAGCTGTGTCCAGGGGAAGGACAGAGCATCCACTTTCCAAGCTTTGTTGTGATGATCCCTGCTGCAAAAGGTTGGAAGAAGGTTGGTTGGAGATGAGAAGAGATTCACCTGGAGAGTACCCCAATGCAGAATGATGCAATAGAAGATGGTCTTGTTTAGTTGTCACTCATGAGGATCCAGGACCTGCCTGCTCAACCGGTCTGCCAAGGTGTTGAGCCTTCCTGGAAGAAACTGAGCTATCAGATGAATGCCCATGGAAGCTGCTATGGACCATAGTATCATACTTTGTCTGCACAGGGGGTAAGAGTGCGTACCTCCCTGCTTGTTGATGTACCACGTGATTGTGGTGTTGTCTGTCCTAACCAGAAGAGTACCAGGAGAGAGAAGATGTTTGAATGCCATCAAGGCCCGTTGGACTGTCATCAATTCCTTCAGATTTATGTGCAAATGAACCTGTTGAGAGTTCCAAGTCCCCTGAATGCATTTGCTCTCCAGATGTGCTCCCCAAGCGTAGTCCGAGGCATCTGTGGTGAGAGTCTGCCTGGCAGGAGGCGGACAGAAAGGCAGGCCTTTGTTCTGTGCACAGGCTGTCGCCCACCAAAGGAATTCCGTCTGCAGGCAGGGAATCAGAGGAAGTATCAAGTCTAAATCCTGAGTGTTTTGACACCAAAGGTTTTTGAGGTACCATTGTATTTTCCTCATATGCAGTCTGGCATATGGAATCATCAGAATACATGAACCCATGAATCCCAGGGCTTGCAGGAATTGCCTTGCAGAGAGCTGGGTCATGCTTGCCAAATTTTTGAAGTAATTCGAAAGACCCATTTGTTTCTCTTGAGGGAGGAATACCATCTGGGCAGCTATGTTCAGGCTCGCTCCCTGGAATACAATCTCCCTGGTGGGTACCAATTTTGACTTCTTTTCATTGATGGTTTAAGCCCAAAGAGGTGAGAAGGTTCTTTACAAGGTCCAAATCCTTCAATAGTTGCTCTGGAGAGTTTGCCTGAATAAGACAATCATCCAAGTAAGGGTAAATTTGACTGTTTCTTTGCCTGCAAAAAGCAATGACTGGAGGCCAGGCGTTTGGTAAAAACTTTGGGAGCAGTAGATATGCAAAGGGCAGTGCAGAGAATTGGAAGTGCATGTTCCCCGCCCTGAAGCGAAGGAACTGCCTGCAGCTTTCCCTTATTGGGATGTGCAGATAAGCTTCGTTGAGATCCAAAGTCCCCAGCCAGGAAGCCTTGGCCAGCATTGGCAGCAACTGCTGAAGAGTGAGCATTTTGAATTTGGGAATCACCAGAAAAGTGTTTAGAATGGACAAATCCAGAAGAGGGCGCCAGGTGCCCCCTTTTTCGGGAACCAGGAAAAGTCTTGAGTAGAAACCCTGGCCTATCTGTAGTGCAGGAACTGGCTCTATTGCTCCCAGGTTTAGCAAAGAAGAAACTTGTTTTTCTGCTTCTGCCCTTTGATTTGGGGAGATATATGGGTATCCTTGGTGGACAGGGAAGGTGTGAAAGGAGAACTTGTAGCCTTGGGATACTATTTTGAGCACCCATTTGTCATCTGTGATGGTGAACCAGACATCTGCAAAAATGGCTAACCTTCCCCCCAAAGGAAACCCTGAGCCCGCAGAGGCAGACAGGGGAAGGCCGAAGTCATTGGGAATGAGAAGTTTGCTTAGAACTCCCCAATTTTGAAGTGGAAGCCTACCAGTGCTTAGCCTTTTGAGGGGTGGAAGTCGGTCCCCTAGAAGACCTGTAACCCCTAGGCCTAGTGTGACTCTGTTTACTAGGGTTAGGAAAAGTCCAACTTTTACAAGAGTAATGTCTACTAAAATGAGGAGACTGAACCTGCAGAAAGTCCTTAACAGTTTGCATAGATTTGGCCTTATCTTCCAACTTTTTCAACACCTCTTCTGCTTTGCCTACAAAAAGATTGTCCTTGTGCAAAGGCACATCCAGTAATTTAGATTTGACAGGTCCAGAAAGGAGTTGTTCCCTGAGCCAAGAATGTCTTCTAATGACAGAACCAGTGGCTGCTGCCCTGCAAGAAGCCTCCAAAGTATCAAAACCACAATGTAGAGAATGTTTAGTGACAAGAGTGGCAGAATTCAATAAATCTTGCATGTCCTTACTCTCCATCAGGGAAGGAACACCAGCAGTTTTAGCCTTAATAGCCTCCAAAGTATGTTGCTGATACTTAAGCATATGAAAAAGACAATTAACAGACCTAATAGCCAGGGTGGAAGAAGTATAAACCTTTTTACCCTTCTATCCAAGGCCCTAGATTCCCTGTCAGAAGGAACAGGATTTTTAGCAACCATGGCTTTGACACCCTTAGGGCCCTGAGAAATAATCTCTTGATCAGCAGTAGGATTCTTGAAAATGAACTTATGAGAATCAGGAACTCTGTAATACCTGTCAGGCTTTCTGGGAGCAGGAGGAACAGAATTAGGAGTCAAATAATTCTCCATGAAAACATCATCAACAACTTCCAAAAACAGAGGGATAGGCAAAGGCTTATGCTGCGGCAAATCCTAGAATTCCCTAATCCGTTTCTTAGACTGAGGGTAGTTCTGACTTTCCCATTTGAAATGCTCCCTAAGAGTATTCAGAGTATCCCCAAAAGAAAAATCTTCTGGAGGGGAGGCAGAAGGGATGGAGTCTTCTGCATCAGAATCCTCAAAACCAGAAAAAAGTTGAGAGTTTTCCTCTTCATCAGCAGAGTTTCTGGAAATTTCAGAGTCTGAGGCAGACAAAACTTCTGGGGACAATTCCCTAATCCTCTTAGAAGGATGTGGCTGAGAGCCCTTGATAAGGGTCAAGAGATCACTAGCCATTTTAACCATCTGAGCCTGAGGCATTTGAGGGGAGGCCAGCGCCTGCTTTGTAGTAGATTTTTGGCTGGATGGCCTGCTAGAAAGCCGGAGGGACTCAGGAGATCTAGCCACCACAGAAGTCTGAATCAAGGTTGTCGGTCTGGATCTGGTCTCCAGTTGGAGAAAAAAGGCCTCAGGAGCCAGCGCCTGCTTAGCAGCTCCGGATCCATCAGAGGCGGCGACTGGCAGAGGGTCAGAAGACGAAGTGGAATCCTGCGGTATGGAGGACTCAGAAAAGGTCTCCGCAGATGCCTGCTGCTGAACATCCATGGACTGCAGGAGCAAGGAGAGCGCCTCACTGACTATCGCTGGGCCGACAACCAACTTAACAGGGACGTCATCGGCTAATTTGACCTTAAGCCTGTCGCGGTCCTTATCCTTGCACTTCTTAGGAACATCTGAATCGGGAGACCAGAAGACGCCATACTGATGAACTTAGGCCAAACTCTGAAATGCTTGAACAAGATCCTAGTTCTATGGCGTATGGTACGTGGGTTGAAAGAAGCAAAGAGAACACAATTAGGGACGTGCTCAAGGCCCAAACAAGTAATACAATAGGAGTGAAAATCACGGTGTGGAATCTGTTTTCCACAGGCAAGAAAGTTATTAACTTTCTCTGACATTCATTAAAGCAAGAAAAGAGGGTCCCCAATGTCGTACTTATCTGAGGATGTCTTCAACTAAGCAGTCGGAATACAAAAAGAAAGTACTCGGCCGACTGGCACTCATGCAAAATGCTTCAGCTTTGGGCTCCATGGCAAGAAAGACTGAGGAAATGACATCAGCTGCCTTCCTTTGTACCTGACGTCCTGATGTCAGGCCTAAACTGAGGGCAGCCAATGTCATATACCAAGGACTTTGGTATTCTGGCCAACTGTGGGCTACCGGGAGCCGAATAACCCATTTTGTAAGGACTGCAACAGTGAAACGAACATCACTGAGGTTTCTCAGTCCCTTAGAAAATACTATGAGTTGTTACACCTGAAATTCCCAGAACCTTCACCTATCCCCCAGTGCTCTCATCCATGGAGGATGTGTTTGTCACAACTTGTGGTTTCCCTGGCAGCCAGCCTGTTTCACGTAAGAAGGTAGATGGAATGTATAAAGTCCCTCAGTCTTTCAAGTTTTTATACACTCATCCCAGATCTAGTGCAGAAACTATATTAAGCTTTAGTTAATTCAGCTGTTGCCTAACATATTGTTAATTCTAATCCTTCCCCTTCAGACAATGATGGTAAAACAATTGATAACTTTGAGGGGGAGGAGTGTATGCTTCTGCAACTTTAATTTTTAGAATGTTGAGTTGTCAGGCTCATACATTTTTATTCTGACTAATTATGAAAGTAAGAGTAATGTTTTATCTGAACTTTCTCCTGTCAGGAAAAATCTGCTTCATGTGGTTTAATTTCTCCAATTTCTCTGGTCACTACTCATTGTTTAAAGTGTGTACCTGGAGTCTGTAGATACTGCATCCAGGGCTGTGGCCACTGGTATTGTGCTGAGGAGGTTTGCCTGGCTACATTCTCAGAACATCCTTGAAGATGTAAAAATGGGATTTTAAATTCTCCTTTGGAAGGATATTTAGTTTTTGGACCCTCTGCTGCAGAGGTTATCAAAGTGAAATGAGAAAGGTAAGCAGATTCACGTAATCTCTCAGATTTTTCAGCACTCCTCTAAATTTTTCACTGGATTTTTTGCTCCCTTTCCAATTTTGTCAAGAAACAAATAATATCTACAGAATGCTGGCATGCAGGCATTTAAAAACAATGGCAGGAACTTCCAAAAAGAAAGCAGGAACCCACCAGAACAAAGAGCATACAAATAAGGCAGAATGACTACATAAGAGACCTTGCTCCCCTTCCCAACCTGGCAGTCCCTTATCCCTTACAGAAAGTTTCAGTCTCCATTTCTCAATTTGGCAAGACATTGTTTCAGACAAATGGGTTTTGAGGCTCATTCAGCAAGTTACAGGTGACAGTGGGAAGAAAGTCATCCTCTCCAGGGAATTATTACACATCCTCCAGACCAGCCCGTTTCCCTCTGTCCTACAACACACACTGTCCCAGGAGGTAATAAAAACAGCTCCTCCTTCACAGTTAGGAAGAACATTTTATTCAAGAATGTTTTTAGTACCAAATAAAGAAAGTGCTTGGAGACCATTTCTGGGTCTTTCTTTTCTAAACCAGTATCTGATAATAACCAGGTTCTAAGTACTTTCACTTCACAACCTATTACTTCTACCTCCCCATTTGATTGCTTTGGTAACCTTAGATTTAAAATACACATCACATTCTTATTTAGCCATGTTTCAGCTGTTGCTTAAAGTTTTGTGCGTGTCTGGATCATATTATCAGTTTTCCGCCATACCCTTTGGGCTATTCATTGCTTCAAAATTGTTCACAAAGTGTCTTAGCTCCTGCCTTGGCTCACCGCATTCAATAGGGTATTCATACTTTTCCATATTTAGATGACTTATCATTGCAGAGCTGTTTTCAAAGTGTCAGGAATCTCTCACTTGAGTGAGAAATCTGTCACACAGGTTGGGATCCCAAAAGAACATTTAAGTCTTTTTTGACTCCGTCAGACATGACTGTTCCTGGGCTGTCTGCTTGATACCTCAGAATGAAGAGCTTTTCTTCCGCGCACAAAAACAGATCTATATTTAGATCTATTCCAGGGGGTTTTGCTGTTTTGCTGAGACTTCGGTCACTGCAAGAGAATACCTCACGATTCTGGGTCTCATGGCATCTATAAATCTCGATACTTCTTGCAGGATTCTGTATGAAAAAGATACAATGGTATCTGAAGTCTCTTTTGTCTCAACAACACCTATTATCTTTTCAGATTCCAGGTCTGGGATTTGTGAAAAGAGAAAGCACTTTGTGGAGACATCAAATAACCCTGAATACATGTCTCTCCTCCAAAGCAGTCAGTCACCACAGATGTCATGGACTTTGCCTGGGGAGCAGTTTCAAGTGGGATAAGAGTGACAAGGTACCTGGGACAAAAAAGACAGACACAAATTTCACAAACATAAAAGAGATGCTTGTCCTTATCAAGGCACTCAACTCAGAATTATCATTGATGCCAGGATGTCTGACTTTTTTATACCAGAACGATGTGGCACATATAAAAGCAAAGTGGAACCAGATCTTACCCATATGGAGACTAGTCATGTTAGCATGGGATATAGCTTTACACCACAGTGTCACTCTACATCCATCCTACATTCCATCAGAGCAAACCTGTGTGGTGACAAGCTGAGCAGGACAAAGCAGACCCTCATAAATAGAAACTAGATCAGGGTGTCTTCCAAGGTTTGATCCATCTGTGTGTGTGTGGGGGGGGGTACTCAAGTAGACCTCTTTGCTTTCAATATGAGCAATTAGCTGGCAAAATTCTGAAAGAAGGCCTGGAAAACAGATGCCTTTTCTTCTCCTTGGACAGGAATGTCCTTATATGCCTTTCAATTGATATCCAGGGTACTTCTGAAGATTCAAAAGGAATTCCCTAGATCATTGTGGTGACTCACTTCTGGCCCAGGCAACAATGGGTCTTCTTTCTTTTGGAATTAGCTAGAGAGAATAACCACAAGCTTCTTCACATACTGGATCTACTCACACAAGAACAGGGGTGCTTGACAGATCCTGACCCCAAACAACTTCAACAGACTGCCTGAATGTTAGGGTCTTAATACATTTATGTGCCTGTTTACTGAGGACGTGCACCAGGTACTAATGGATGCAAGAAAGGCTGCTACTAAAAATCATATATATAAGCAGATATAAAAAGGTTTTCTAGTTGGTGTCAACAAAATAACCAGCACCCATTCTGTGTTAGTGTTTCCCTGGGTTTGCAATACTTGTGCGATTTTCTATCATATGGCCCTTCTTACTCCCTCAAGGTTCATTTGTTGGTCATTTCAGCATATCTGCCTATGGATCCCCCTCTTTCAATGCATTCATAGGTAGGTACTAGGCTATTGGCCCTAGGGTCTATACAAGCCTAGCCAAAAATGTACCTTGGCTTTTTCCACCCAAGAAAATTACTTTCCTGTGCCCCTGTCAAGCAGAACCACAGAAGTGATCCCTGGGGGAATTTCCTATTACCCATCCAGTCATCAAGATTTTTCTTGAAGAGTGCTAATGAGGAGCTCTGTTTGACATAGATAGGTAGTCTGTTCCAGAGTATGGGAAGTCTCTGGGACAGGAATCTATCCCTCCGGCATGTTCTGTTTATTGTGGTGACAAGGTTTAGGTCCCTAGAGCATGTAGCCCAGAGGGATTGGGATTTCATTAAGTGGAGCATGTCCAACAGCTCTGGGTTTGACATAGCTTTGTATGTTGGGCAAAGATTGCCTCTGAGTAGGCGATATGCGACGGAGTTAAGCTGGAGTTTTTTGAGACGGTCTGCGTAAGGCATCTGTTTGAGGCCAGTAATCCTCTTTGTGATGTATTTTTGTGGCCTTTCCAGTTATTGTAGATGTCTTGTGAGGTACATACCAAAAGGGGTGTTGTACTCTATAATGGGTCTAATGAGTGATGAGTAGAGGGGAACAATGACCTCTTTTTTTCTGGATGAGAAACCTTTTGTGATGAAGTGTGCCATGTAGAAGGATTTCCTGACCACTTTGGCGATGTGATTATCAAAGGAGAGACTACTGTCCACCTGTGTCCCAAGGTCTCTTATCACACTTTCAGTGTTAAGTAGACTACCTCCTATGGGGTAGTTCATGGGTACAGAATTTTTACCAAAGAGGATGACGGTGCACTTTTTGGCATTGAGCTTGAGACCATGTCTTTGACACCAGGCATCTGTCTCAGTGAGGCCCTTTGGTAGGATGTCCACATCATTAGGAGTTTCAATTATGGCTCCTAGTTTGCAGTCATCTGCGAAATTAGTTAGCCAAAGACCTTCTGTGTTAGCCTGTACTTCAGAGAAGTAGATACCAAACAGGAGAGGACCCAGGACTGAACCCTGTGGTACTCCACTTGTCACTGGTCTGAAGTCTGATTTGGAGTCTGCTACTTTCACAGTGTGGGTTCTTTCAGTAAGCCAGTTGGCAACCCATCTTGTGAAATAGGGATTTATACCTAGTTTAGTGAGTTTATCTATAATTCCAGAGTGGGGGATGGTGTTGAATGCCTTGGCGAGATCTAGATAAGCTGTGTGAACCACCTTACCCTCATCTATGGCTTTGGTGACTACTTCAAAGAAGTCTATCAGGTTTAGGAGACATGATCTGCCTTTTACAAACCCAAACTGTGTGGGGTCCAGGGTTTGGAGATCTCCAATGTCTTTGTTTATGAGTTCCATGATGATACGTTCCATGGCCTTGCAGACGAGGCTCGTCAGGCTAATGGGGCAGTAGTTCCCGTGGTCTGTTGTGGCCCCCCCTTTGTGGAGTGGGATAACTGTCATGGTGCACCATTCAATGGGCACAAAGCCTGAGGTGAGGCTATGATTGAACATGGTACTTAGGTGGGGTGCCAGTTCATTCTGTAGTTCATGTAGAAGGTAGCCTGGGATGTTGTTAGGTCCCATGGATGCTGTGTTCTTGGCTTTGGAGAGTGAAGTTTTTACCTGTGTAGCCGTGATTACATGAACTTTGCATTCTTCCGGTATAAATATGGGCCCTTTAGGGGGTGAGAGGGGGGTAAAGGTAGCACTGAACCTATCTGCCAGGATGTTGGCAATATCAGTTGGTTCTGTATATTTAGTGCCATTGTGCTGTAACTCAGAGCAGATCTGAGTGTTGCCATTGAGATTTTTGACATAGCTATAGAATGCTTTGTGGTTGTCTTTAGAATCGGTGGTAATTTTGTTTTCATAACTAGCTTTGGAGGATTTTATGAGGGCTCTCAGCTTCTTACTGAGGCTGACCAAGGAGTTCCTCCAATCATGGGATTTTACTCTTTTTTGCAACAGTTTCTTTCTTCTGTTGTAGAGTTTGTTTATGGCAGAAGACCACCAGATTGGCTTCCTTTTTTTGGAGGATGGCATCTTGGTTCTGTTAGGGATAGCACGATCCATGTACTTGTGTAAGTGCTTATAAAGTTCATTTGTGTAGGATTCATCAGTCGTACCTCTATTGTCCATCTGCATGGGTGTCATGAAGTTTGCCACTTCTGTCTTAAGAAGCGTGAAGTTGGCTTTGGAGAAATGTTTTACGGTTGTTTTCCTAATGGGGGGTGGGAGCGGGATGTGGATGTCTAGGGTGATTAGCTTGTGATTGGATCTGACCAACGAGGAGCTGACCTCTGGTGTGGAACACCGGTCACCCATGTTGGATTTTTCTCATGGAAAATGTTTTTGAAAGGAGTTTTGCATGAGACCTCCAAGAAAAATGGTGGCTCCTCCTTAGGATCTTAATTTTGTGTTAGAAAAGCTAACACATGCACCATTTAAACCAGCTCATCGTGCTAACTTGAGGTTCTTAACAAGGGAAACTCTATTTATTGCTCTGACATCTGAGCTTACATTTATTCTGAGTTAAAATAGGGGAACAACTTGTTGTGGTTTATCGCAGAGGGAAACATTTGAAATATATCTTGGAAAGGAAGGAATATGCTGCAAGTCAAAGTAAATTTTATACGGGCATGAACAAATGTGGTAGGCGTCATTTTTGTAAATGTGTCAAGGAAGGGAAACACTTTATGGTCCGTGGTAACCAATTTTAGATACTTGGAAATTTTAACTGTGAATCTAAGGGGGAGGTCTATTTGGCTCAATATGAGGTATGCCCCTTTTTTATGTGCCCTTGTTAAATATGTTGTGATTTTCCAGGACACCATTTTAAATATGTAGTTATTGACCAGATCAGTTTAGGCTATAGGGGTGGACCTAGCAGTGTACTACTGGAGAAGAAGGAAATGTCATAGCAAATGATACTGGATGCTTGTCAATGGCCTGGGCTCAATGAATATATTTCTATTTCTTGTATTTTAGAGCTTAAAGCACTGAACCAATAAAGGGAATAATTTAATTTTTTATTTTAACTGGTTTACACTTACTTATACTTGTTATTTATGTACCATGACCTTAAGAAGTATATGGGTTATATGTACATGTTTATGTATTTTATGCAACTACTAACCAGACTAAACTGATTGTACTTGCTCTCCTTTCCATCCTGGAAGGTAAGCAGGTTTGGGACTGGTTAGCACATGGATGGGAGACTGTCTGGGAATATCAGTTGCTGTAGGCTTAAGTATTTAACATTTTAAACATTTAAAAATTTTAAGTATTTATAAATTAAGTATTTCTATTACCCTTTTTTTGGCTATTTTGATTTTCAGGCCTGTTAGAGTTGTGTCTTCTTATATTGGTGTTATGTATTTTTTATATGGTATATTTATATTTCAGATATTTTTGTATGGTGAATATTGGATAAAAGGAGTGTGTGAGTGTGTGTGTGTGTGTGTGTGTGTGTGTGTGTGTGTGTATTGACCAGTGAATTTGCTTTTGAGTGTATTTAAACAGGGAAAACGTATATATTATCTGATAAAGTTCATAAGAAGTGAAAGAAAGTGCTAATAGTTCATAGTTTCATACTAGGCTAACTGCCCTTGTGGGCCATTTTTAAGCCTAGCCAATTACCCCAAGTGAGAATCAAACTCTGCACCTTGTGTTTGTAAGGTAAACACCTTAACCATTATGCCAACCCCTGACTGTTATCAGTCTCCTTATGGAAATATGCAACCATTACAGCACTCAGCAAAGTAGGCCTGGCCAGTGACATCAAAAACTACTAAGGTCTTGATGTCTATAGAAATCACTTTATGGAACATTTCCAAAAGGAAAATATACATATAGAGCAATTAAATCTAGATGAAAAATGTTCCAATATAAAAAAAAAAAAAAAAACAGAAAAATTAAAACTAGATCTGCAAGCACCCATATCCTAGAAAGAAATGACAGATACAATAAAAGTGGGTAGAAATAATAAAGCTCCAGGTATAGATGGCATAATTATAATCTTTTTTATTTTGTGTTTATTAAAGTTCAGTAAATTGTAGTTTTATAATGGATCCACCTGATCAAGCTTTTGTTTGGACTTTGTTTGTACGTGGTCTTTGTGTTTCATTTGGCCTGTTTATTTTAGGCTTTGTCCAGATTTCTTGCACTAAGAGATGGGTAGGGGTGAGTGTAAGTGAAATACCCTAGTTAAGGCTAGCAGGTGGTTAGTAATTTGCTCAATCTCAAATCCTGTACCTTAGTTACAGGAAACAAGAGCCCGAATCCTCTACCCCAATTACTAAGCTGCATTTTTCGAAGAATTGACTTTCAGTTACATTTTCAGGGAACTGAGTTTGAGTTACTGGTTAAGCATTTTTCAAGTAATTGACTTTCAAGTGCATTTTCTGAAGTTTACTGCTGCTCATGCTAAATCTGTTTACAATATGCAACTGCTTTGTTTAGCAAATGGAATTACTACTGTGATAAAGTACTGAAAAGCTTAGTAGCACAACAGGTAGCATGCTTACTTGTGATGCAGAAGGCTGTGGGATGTACTCCATCAGCATGTAGATGGATTGCTGACAGTGTGCTGTACTTTAAGGGGTGTGTAGTGCTGCAGTGCTGAGCATGTTCTTTGGATAAGATGCCTAATAATTATGAACCTATCAGTTTGCCATCCATTCCGTATTGCAATATTACCAGCTTAACATTTTTGTAATGTAACTTAGTCAATTTACTCTTCAAGGGCAGCAGGCACTGAATTTGTAGATGAAATACTGAAATATAAAGTTGTTTGCTAGTAGCAACCTCTTCATTAGTTACAGATGTCTTTAATGTGGAATTATTCAGATGACTTACTTCCACAGATATTGTGCATATTGACTGATATCAGTGGATTGTACTGACAGCAGTTTGAGTGGCCTTTTATGGTTGAAATGATCTGAACTGGGCAGTTTTGTCATTATTGGTTCATATGTTTTGTTTCCTTGCTTACTGGAAAAATGTTCAAAACTATAAATTTAAAACATGCCCTAACAAGTGGTGCTGTGTTATACAATGGATATAACTGAATACAATCAAGAAGGTGAATCAAAGAACTCTTGCATGTTTGTAGGGTCCTAAACATGTGTGCAAGGGGCCTATGATTTGAAAACAGCCCAAAGGTAAAGTAATCTGCAACTAGCCAGATGCATTTTCTTTAAATGTGGGTTTCAATGAATGCGAGTTTCAAGGGCAGAGAAGTTTTAATGTTGTTTTCATTGTGAAACTGTATTCCTTTGCTTAGCAAATGTCTATCAGTGTTTATGCTACAAAATTTGAAATTTAAGTTTTAAATTAAATCTAAATAACTGTAATCATTGTAAAAGAAAGCAGAAAACAGGGTGCGCACAGAGGTATGAACAGTGTTTATGGTAACTTAGGAAAAATAGCCAAGTAATGGGACACTGGAATGGCTTTGGGGGGGTTGTGCATGGGGGGGGCCCTGATCCATTACCCTGCCTAGGGCCCCATTTGACCTTGATCTGGTTCTGACTAGGACCCTGAAGAAGTCCCATGGTTAGTTAAAAAAATATTCTAAAACAAGGATTTGACATATGCATATGCATTTAAATGGGATTTTAACAAAGGATGCATTTTTCACACCTACCCCTTAATCAGCCCTTAAGTAGGTGATAATGAGGTGTAAATTACATTAGAGAATGGGTGACCTGTAGATTGGCACCCTGACTGGAGAATGAACATTCCACAGAACGGTGTTAATCTACAGGTAATGCTCAATGAAAAAAAAAAAGAGTCTGCTGCTTCATGGCACCAAATCAAGCTGCCGTGGAGCTCGGACTGAAAGTAACATTACAGTCGCAATTTATTTTACTCTTTATAAGTTGTGCTTTTGTTGCTTAGTGAGTGTAAAATAAAAAAAAGAAGAAAATTAAAAACTAAAAAGTGGTGTGTGTGTGTGTGTTGAAAGCAATAGAGCAGCAGCAGTTAAGAGGTCTGCATACTTCTCGACCACTTCACTCGAGAGATCTGCATAAAGCCAAAAGTAAAGGGGGAACAAAAGCTCAAAACAGGAACATATTTTAAATATTGCTGTTATGAAACCCCAAAGCTGCTTGAATAATAGGATTTGTGTTAGCATGCATTTTCTGAAGTGTGTGCGCGCGTATGTGAGAGAGAGAGATAGAGTGAGATCAATCGACCACTGGCAGCAGCAGTAACAAAGTCTGCATACCTCTCGACCTCTTAGCTCAAGAAATCTGGATAAAACCTAAAATAAATGGGGACAAAGGCTCAAAATTACAAACAGATTTTAAATATTGCTCTTATAAAATTACAAAGTTGCTTAAATGACACATTTTCTGTTAGCATGAATTTCCTGAAGGAAATGAAGTCTGAAACTCAAATGTATACAATTATTTATTGACTTCAATCCCCAATGACTGGCAACAAACCAGACATTTTTGGAGCAAGGGACCAAAACATTCATAGATTTATAAATTCATAGAGTGTTACTAGGCTAATGACCTGTGGGGCATTTGTAAGCCTAGTCAAGTTTTCATAAAAGAATGATGATGCCTAGTATCCAAATACAACATTGAGGCCCAGGCATTTATAAGCTACCTGTGTCCATAAGGGACATGGGTGCCAGGCCCGGTGTAAACGTCCTGTTCCACATGCATTGATTTAAGTTGTGCATACACTGGGTAATAGACGAACTCAGCTTCACATGGATGGCAAGCCTGTTCTATAGGAAGGGCAGTCTCTGCGACACACATCTCTCTCTCTCTCCAACTTGTTCTGTTTAATTCACAAAAGTCCTAGCTGCTGCCAAGGTGACCTGAGTTTAAACAATTTATGTGCATACTGGGGTTGGCAAGATGGATGGGCACGCCTGTCCTGGGGAGGAGGGACATTGTTAAGTGACTCTTTAGGGGAGGATAGATCTCACTGAAAAACTTCCAAGCTGGGGTGTGCATGCGTTCAACAGTAGGCAAGGCCACTTGATGGACCTGGGGTAGGACATACACTCAAGCTACTTAACATTGGCTGCCCAGCCAAACACTGATGTTAGCATTTAAGAGAGGGGCTTAAGACTAGGGGAAAAAATGGCCATCTAGGATGATGGCACCACTCCCAGATCCTACCACACTTCTCAGCTGATTGTAAAATCCAGGATGTCCCCCTCCCAAATGAGTCACCATATCAACAAGTGGGTGGTTTGACAGCTAGTGAGTGCCAACTGAAAAAAAAAAAGGGAAAATAATTTATATGAAACTGTACCTTGTTTGGGGGAGCAGCAGTGTGAGAGCCAGGAGTACAAATTTGAAAATTCTAGCTACACCCGTGACAGCACCCACCTGCAATCTCCCAGATAGTGCATAGCTGAGGTGGGTTTCAACCTGTTTGATTCAGTTGTTGTTGGATTTGTTTTTTATAAAGTATAGTGATTGGCTGCAAATTTACTCTTGCTAGATGAACTTTCCTTCTTTGTGGAAGTGAAAAACCCTGAACGCTTATTTCCTATGACAGCCGTAGGCCTCCCTTTCAGCATATGCTCAGTCAATCAGCTGTCAGAGAAAGAGAGAGGGAGTGAGTCTGAGCTTTTGAAAGCTGGCCAGTACTGGGTTACTTCAGCTGATAACCCAAAATACCACTGAGTCAGTGAGGAATTCCAACATCTTCTGTTACAGGTAAGTGATACTTATGTAACTCTATGCTCTAATTATGTCAATTTCCATTTGTTCCTCAACATGTGGGTTCAGATCTGATCCTCGGACCAAACTTGGACGCTTTTTACTGCTCCTGGCTTCTGCAAACTATTGAGCTCCTTCCTTACCCATAATTCTGTAGCCCCCCCTCCCATACCTCAAATCTTGTATGCCACCTTCGCATATGTATGTGGTCACGACTGTTAGTGATTTAATAATAGATAAGTCATATAAATTTTTCTTTTTCTGTTTATCTTTAAATTATCGCTTTTAACTAATTTCCTTTAATCTCCCTTATCCTATGCTTCTTCAGTGTAACTTTCTTTCCATTGTTGGTATTTCTCGTATTTTCTCTCTTTTACCTTTACAGTAGTGTTTATATAACCATTGTTGGCAATCATTCTTCTTTTCTTGGACGTTCTATATAAACAAAAAAAAACTTTTCTGTCTTTCCTTTCTGAAGTGCTGATTAAAATGGCTGAAAAACCTTCAGATTTCAAGAAATACAGTGTGTGTGGGCATAAGATCGCTCTGCCTGATACCCACTACTCCTGTGTATATTGTTTAGGCCCTGAGCATTTAAAGGTATCTTGTGACATCTGTAAAGCCTTTAACTCCAGGGTGCTGACCAATTGAAAGAACAAACTGATTTTAAATGGACTTCTTCTGACATCTTTTTGGAGTCAACTGGAGCTCAACCTTCCAAGATAGACAGGAAAGAGTCCAGAAAGCACCAACTGGAACATTCTGGATCCTTTATCTCTTCTTCTGATCCAACCTCGGAGCCAACCCAGAAATTCTTGAAATGGTTGGATCTGAAGACCAAATCCTTGGATCTGGCAGCTTCAGATACAAGGTCTGCCTCATTGTATCTGGTACTTTCTGATCCAGAAAAGCTCCCCTAGACCCGTATATGTCCTCTCTTGATCCTGTGTCCTCTCGGCTACCCCCCACATTTTTACAGATGCCATCACTTTAGATCCCCTTCAGTGGCCTCATCTTCCCATTCTTCCAGAAGTTTTACAGAGGCAGATGTGGATAAAATGATGAGGAAGTTTCTCTCAGCACAGATTCAGATGGGATTTCTCCCAGTTCCTACCCCATCTGGTCCGGAAACCTTTACAAGTATTACTCCACCCATCTTGGCTTCCTCTCTGATCCATCCTTTGGCTTTGGAGCCCTTGGATCTGAGTTTTCTTTGACCGTCTATAATGGTCTCAAAGATTGCCGTGTCTTTGGCTCCATTACCTTCTCTGAGTGCACCAGCTCTTAGCATGTCAGAGCTGAAGCATCATTATTTATTTATTTATTGACATTTGTTTATTGGGAAAGTTTACTGGGCCATGCTAGCCCATTTTCAGTGGAGGCCCGGTGAGAAAAGCTCCACAGTAACAGTTAGAAATGACAACAAGTTTCAGCATTGCTCACAGTAACGAGCATCAATGAGACAGAGAATACAGCCTGTCAGTCTACATATGAACTCATAGGTTTGACAACAAAG
Source organism: Protopterus annectens (assembly GCF_019279795.1). Classification (NCBI taxonomy): domain Eukaryota; kingdom Metazoa; phylum Chordata; order Ceratodontiformes; family Protopteridae; genus Protopterus; species Protopterus annectens. The sequence continues at coordinate 1,945,700,565 of NC_056731.1, forward strand.
GGAAAAGAAATAAAAACAGGAACATAAAAGTTTCCCAAACTACTATTTACATAGCAGTACACTAAGTAGTGGCGGCTGGTGACTTCAAATCAAAGGGGGGCTGCAGGAGATAGCCGAATGGGTGGGGTCAATGGGAAGGGGTGCGGACAACTAGAAAGCGGAGGAGCTATGCTCAAAACCACAAAAACTAAACTTTAATTAAATATGCTGCCCTGGGTGCCAAACCCTCATTATGAGAGTCCAATCAAGACAATTGAAGTGTAAAAGAATAAAAATATTTCAATGCATTGGCTGCTTGACAGCTTACTTAATATCTAGATGGAAACAAAAAGGTTGTAAGGCATGAAAAAATAAATTACTTTTTAAATGCATTACTGGAATGCCAGTCAAAATCAAGTATAAGAAAAACATGCAGCACTCAACTCAAACCGCTTCTCCTAGCACTGCATTATAATTTATATTCAGCTTTATTATAGTACCAAGTAACATGCTGAAAGTAGCAATCTCTGTGATGCCCCCACTTGTAAAAATGTTTCTTATCCAAAAAAGACCTGCTGCCTGACAGCTATCTACTTGTTTCATGGGGAAAACATGATCAAAGTAAAAAATGAAAAGCAAACAAGCTCAAGATACATTGCTTAAAGGATTACTCTACAGGTTATGGACCACACATGAATGGCATTCTGTTTAGTTTACGGGTAAAGCCCTCAGAGATCACTGGAAGTCTCCAACAAGTGTAATGAGCTTCTTAAAATAATGTAATCCTGTCCTTTAATACAAATACTGTCATATGCATTTCAATACCCAACACTTATACATTATCTAGTTAAGTATTCTCTGCATGGCAACAACAGAAAGGCTTCAATGTTGGCAATTCTTTAACAGTATGCTTATTAAAGCTTACTTGCACGTTATGATCTCAGACAAGCTTACCTGATAGTCATTAAAGCATTGCTACTTAAAACACAGAGCAACAGGCACTTTGAGTAATAAGCATAAATCAACAGTAAAAAATACGACAGAAACCAGACCATTCTGCAAAATCAAGAACAGATGAAAAGCCACTGTAGTACTTGTGTCTACCTTGGATGGGGGAATACCCTGCACATTTACACTGCATGGGGGTATACCCTACACATTTACACTGCATGGGGGGTATACCCTGCACATTTATACTGCACAACTGCTCCTTGCCTTGCTTGGACACATCCAGAGTCACTACATGGGGGAGTGGGGTGCAACAAGTATGTCACAATTTGAAATGTCTCTGGCTGACTGATGGCCCTGATGCAACTATATAGCCAAACTGGAGGCTGAGCTCTCTCAACATAGGACTGGCAATACCAGACAGGAGGAGAAGGTAACCACACACACCACAAACCCAGTCTCACATAGTACTATCACAACTTCAAATCATACACATAAATACACAAAGACATACTCGGAGGCTCTGATCAAAAATCTACCAAAACAGCAGAGGCCACCAAAGCAGACACCCAAACAACTGCCACCTCAGGACACAACACACGCAACACATAGACCACATAGTCAGTGTGCCAAACAGTCACAGCCCTTAAGGCCAAACACAATGTCAGACACACTCGTCATTGGTGACTCCATAGTCAGACACACTGACGTCCCGCTCACCAGATTGAGTAAGGAGAAGGTCACAGTAAGCTGCCTGTCGGGCGCTAGAATCCGCCACATAACGCAAGCACTCAGGTCTCTCAACAGCAGGTACAAGTACGACTCTGTCATTGTCCACGCTGGTGTGAACGACCTGAGACGTACCTCCTTGGACTACATGAAAAGAGACATAGAGGAGCTCTCTGATTATGTAGCCCAGGCAGGCATGACCCTGACCTTGAGCAGTATCCTACCTTCACCAAGAATGATGCCACAATACAGAGACAAGATGATCAGCTTTAATAATTGGCTTAATCTCTGGTGTCATTCAAAGGGGATCCAATGTCTGTCTGCCTGGGATGACATGCTGGACAAGCCATGCTGCTTCGCAAGGGACGGCTTGCACCTGTCACCCCTGGGCTTCCGGATATTGGCAAAGGCTCTTGCCACCCCCATAGTGCCTTTTTTAGGCAAGGCTCAAATTCTAAACCTACCACCCTAGAACACTAAAAAGGAAAAAAACTAAGGGTAATGCTGCTCAACGCCAGAAGTCTCAACCTCAAGATGCACGCACTCGAGGCCCTTCTCAGTATGGAGAACATCGATGTCTGTGCTGTGACTGAAACCTGGTTCAAGGCTCCTGAGAGCACCCCAGCACTATCAGGTTTTACCTCATATCATGCGTTCCGGCCCCAAAATCCGGACAACACCAAAAAAGGAGGGGGGGTGTCTATATTCATCAAGGACACCCACACCTCAAGGTTGGTGGCAACGCACGATGCATCGGAGACCATCCATGTGCAATTAACCATAGGCAAGACTGCTCTGCAATTTGTAGCATGTTACAGGCCACCCTCTCAATCTCAGGAACCTCACATAGCTTTCCTGAAAACACTGGAGGGGATAAATGTATCTCCAAACATCATCATACCAGGTGACTTCAACTACCCGAATATAGACTGGGATCACTACTCAAGCCCCAACACTCTAGCCCAAAGGTTCCTAGAGTTCATAAACTCAAATGCCATGGAACAACTAGTCACCATCCCCACAAGAGGAGAAAACATATTAGATCTCATCATCACGAACATGGGGTCACAATGTTCAACACCGGAAGTATACCCCTCACTGGTGAGATCAGATCATAAACTAATCTCACTGGAAGTCCACATCCCGCCCCCACCTGAGATAAAAAAGACCACAGTGAAGAACTTCTCAAAAGCCGACTTCACACTTCTAAAGACTAGTGTGGTCTCTTTTAAGGCCCCCGAGCCTGCGGAAACCATTACTCAAGCCGCTGAATTACTTACAAATGCCTTCTACCAGCACCTACAGGACTGCATGGATCAGGCAATCCCAAACAAAACAAAGACTCTTTGTACCAAAGGCAAGCGTCCAGTCTGGTGGACCCCAGCGAAAAACAAGCTCTACAACAAAAGGAGGAAGCTACTACAAGATAGAGCAAAATCCTTAAAAGGGAAGACACCTTTGATCATTATAAGTAAAAAACTAAGATCTCTCATAAAATCATCCAAGGCAGATTTTGAGAGAAAAGTCGCTAAGGACTCAAAAGACAATCATAAGGCCTTCTTTAGCTATGTTGGAAATCTGGGAGGAAACTCCCAGATATGCTCAGAATTAGTTCAAAATGATGGAAAAATTACTGAACTTACAGACATTGCCAACATACTGGCTGACAGGTTCAGTGCAAACTTCTCCCCCCCCCCAAAAGGTGAGATATCTATACCAGAGGATTGTAGCCCCCCAAACATCTCTAACGCTCAGGTGAGAACTGCTCTCTCCAAGGCAAAAAACACAGCATCCATGGGACCAGATGATGTCTCCGGTTGTGTGCTCCACGAACTCAATGAGGAATTAAACCCGCAGTTAGGGCAGCTGTTTAATCTTAGCCTCACCTCAGGATACGTACCCAAGGAGTGGCGTACGGCAACTGTGGTCCCACTTCACAAAGGCGGTGCCTCCACCGACCCTGGAAATTACCGTCCCATCAGCTTGACAAGCCTGATCTGCAAAGCTATGGAGAGGATCATAATGGAACTCATAAATAAAGACATAGGGGACTTGCAGACTTTGGATCCAACCCAGTTTGGCTTTGTCAAAGGCAGATCATGCCTTTTAAACTTGGTTGACTTTTTCGAAACAGTCACCAAGGCCATTGATGAGGGAAAGGCAGTCCACACAGCCTACCTCGACCTGGCAAAGGCTTTCGACACAATACCCCACTCAGGTATCATTGAAAAACTCATCAGCTTAAATGTAAACCCATACGTCACAAGATGGATTACAAACTGGCTAAGTGACAGAACCCACAGGATCAGAGTTGCTGGCACCATGTCAGACTCAAAGCCTGTCATGAGTGGTGTCCCACAGGGCACAGTCCTGGGCCCACTCTTGTTCGGCATCTACTTTTCAGAAGTACAAGCAAACACAGGAGGGTTATGGCTGACAAAGTTTGCAGATGACTGCAAATTGGGCGCCATAGTTGAGAACACATCTGACACAGATATCCTTCAGAAGGGTCTTATAGAAATGGATAACCGGTGCCAGAGCCATGGCCTAAAGTTAAACGCCAAAAAATGCATAGTCATACCCTTCGGGAAAAACAAGGTTACCCCTAGCTACCATATAGGCGGCAATCCACTAAGCACAGAAGAGGTTATCAGGGATCTGGGGACCCAGGTTGACAGTAACCTTTCATTTGACACTCACGTTGCCAAAGTAGTTAGGAAGACCTTCTACATTGCCCACCTGATCATGAAGGGATTCACATCTAGATCAAGGGAGGTCATCATCCCCCTGTACTCATCACTCATCAGAACAATGATTGAGTACAATGCCCCATTCGGAATGTATCTGAACCAACACCTGCAGCAACTGGAAAGGCCCCAAAAGTTTCTCACCAAAAGATTAAAGGGTCTCAAAAATATGTCTTATGCTGCCTGACTGAAGGAACTCCAGCTCTATTCAGTCGCTTACCGTCTGCTCAGAGGTGACCTGTGCCTGACATACAAGGCCATGTCCAACCCGGAATTGATGAACATGCTTCACCTCAAAAAATCTAGATCCCTCAGAACTACAAGGGTGGGAGACTTAAACCTTGACACGGTTATTAATAGGGTGTGCTGGAAGGACAGATTCATCACCCAGAGACTCCCTATGCTGTGGAACAAAATCCCGGTACATGTGAGGCAGAGCACCTCGCTGGCTTTGTTCAAGAGAAATCTTGACCAATGGATGGGAGATTGCAGATATACCCCAGGGATTATCTCAGTGTCACTGTTTGACAGAGGCACAGCAAAATAATGGGCATAGTATCCTTCAAACTAAAGGGGTGGCGAAAGCCACAAAACTCTGGGCTAGGCTTATAAATGCCCTTGGGCAGATAGGTAGGCTATGAACCTATGAACCTCACCCTCAGAGCAAAGCCATACATAGAAGTGGGACAAAGGCCCAAAAATAAGGACAATTTTTAAATATTGCTCTTATAAACTTAGAAAGATAATAGAATAGTAGGTCTTGCATTAGTATGAATTTTCTGAAGCATATGAAATCTGAAACTCAAATGTCTGTCATTTTCTAACTTCAGTCTTTAATGATTTACCACTAATTTGCCAAAAAAACTATTTCATGAAAAATGGACTAAAAATGTGATGCAAAAATATAAAATAGCCACACAATACAGCTGGGAACCTGTCAAAGAAGGGACACTTTTTTAATAATAGTACTGCTAACTTGAGCAGCTGACAAAATAAAAGAATCTACATGCATTTCTGAAATAAAAGTAATCTATAATTCTGATTATTACAGTTATTTCTAAATTTTAAACCCTCCATGTTTTCTTCCAAAATTGCTATTTTGCGGAGGGATTATTAGGGGAAGAGCAACATTGTGAGCCAAATTCGGGGACAGCTGAGAGGTTTGGCTATGCCTAATTCTATAAAGCAATTTATTTGCATGTACCTCTCAACCTGTTAATGCAATAAATATGGACAATGCCAAATATATTGGGGGAACATAAACAGTACTAAAAATTGCTCTTGTATAAACTGAGACAGTTGATAGAATAACAGGTCTTACTTTAGCAGGTTTAGAAGGTTATGAAGTCTGAAACTCAGTGTGTCATTATTTAGTGACTTAATTCCTAAATGATTTTCCAGAAAACCACAAATATTATGAGGAACAAACCAAAAATAAGAAGCAAAAATCTATTCATTCTGTGAAAATCTGGACACTTGGGAGGTATTGTTCAGCTGGGGCTGTCTCTGAGTTTGCCGCCCTTCCCCCTCACAAAATCATGGCCGAATGGAGCCCTCCCCCCTGCAGCCATTCCAATGATCCATTACTTGGCTATTTCACTCCATTTACCATAAATACTAATGTGCATACTGCTTTACTTCTATGATGATCTGGATTTCATTTGAAAGTTTTATTTTGCATTTTACAGCACAAAATTTAAGACATCTGCTAAACAAAGCAACACAGTCTCACAATGAAAACAGGCTTAGCATTAAAAACTTCTCTGCCCTTGAAACGCACATTCACTGAAACAGCATTCAAACCCACATTCAAAGAAAATACATTTTGCCAGTGGCAGATAAAGATCAACTTTGGGCTGTTATCAAATCATAGGCCCCTTGCACATGAAACATACATGTGCTCTTTGATACACCTTCCTGATTCTACTAAATTATATTCCTTGTATAATACAGTACAGTTGTTAGACGGCATTTTAAATTTATTGTTTTGAACATTTTTCCAGTAAACAATGAAACAAAATGCATGCACCAATGACAAAACTACCCAATTCAGAACATTTCCATCATAAAAGTCTACTCAACCTTCTGCAGTTCACCAGTATCAGTAAATATGCACAATTTCTGAAGTAGTAAAAGTCATCTAAATAATTCCACATTAAAGAAATTTGTAACAATGAAGAGGTTGCTGCTAGCAACCAACTATATATGTCATTGTTTATTCATCTACAAATAAAGTGCCTGTTGCCCTTGAGGAATAAATTGCCTATGTTGCATGCATTAAAATAAAAAAAATAAGCTAGTAATATCGCAATAGGGACTGTATGGCAAACTGATAACAGGTTCATAGTTACTACTCTAGGTATCTTTGCCAAAAAGGACTGCAGCATCCACCCACTTTACAACACAGTACAGTATCAGCAATGCATCTATCTACTGTGGGAGTAGAACCCACAGCCTTCTGCATCAAAAGCAAGTACACTATCTGTTGTGCTATTAATGCAAGCAGACTCTGAATAAGCAGCACTAAAGTTTTGTTCCCCTGCAGCTTTCAGCTCCTTGTAAAATCTACTCGACACACAGTTGTATCTCTGAACTTTGCAAAACAAGAAATCTGGAAAAAGCCGAACTTTATGGGGGGGGGGGGGACAACCAGGGACACATTTTAAACATTGCTTGTATAATGTTGGAAAGTTGCTAGAATAAAATGCTGTGTTACCACCATACATTTCACTGCCACGTCTTTAACCCAGGGGACCCTGTGCAAAACATTCAGAGAAACATACCACTATGCCAAATCAGCTGTTTTGTAAATGAGAGGAAGACAAACTTAAATGGCTACTATTTAGTGAATTCAGTTCTTAGCATAGCTGTCAACCTCTTGGCACAAAACACCTGAACAAAGCCAATAATGGGGGGAATACAGCCCCCACACATATTCAGTGAATTCAGTTCTCACTATAGCTCTCAACCTCTTAGCAAAAAACATGTTGACAAAGCCAGTAATGGGGGGGAATACAGCCCCCAAACATTCAATGAATACAGTTCTCACCATAGATAACTCTCAAGCACAAATACCTGGACAAAGCCAATAATGGGGGAATACAGTCCCAAAAATAAGGACACATTTCAAATATCCATGTTTTAAACTTAGACAACTGCTAGAACAATTTTGTGTTACCATGTACTTTCTGAAGAATATGAAGTCTGAAATTCAAATGCCTGTTATTTTTTAAACATTTAACCAGTAAACTAGTCTGGCTTGGAACAAAAGAATTTTCAGCAGAGCAGAGAGAAATGTCAATCTCATCTTTGCAAGATGAGAACATGCAGACACCACACAGAAGGCACCCCAGCCAAGAATCAAACCAGAGAACCTGTAGCTGTTAGGCAACAATGCTACCAGTGCACCACTACACTACAGATTTTGCAAGGAAAAATGTAGATACAGAAACCACAGATTTTATGAGGAACAGAACAAATATAAGGCAAAAAATCTGCAAGTTTTTTTTTAGAAATGGTGGTGGATAGGGAATTCAGGTCCTTGCCACCTGCATCCAAGGTACAGGGTTCAAGCCTGAGTATCTCTATCCACCACCATTTGCTCTCTCTAGCCACCAGTATACAGTAACTGGGGTATCACACAGACACAGACACAGACACACACAGACACACACAGACACACACACACACACACACACACACACACACACACACACACACACACACACACACACACACTAATCCAAGCAGCAAAACCATCCAGCGACCAAACACCTAAATCCAGCCGAAGTATCCAAGCAGCAAAACTTGAGCAATCCAGCGACCTGAAGCAGCAAAAACCACCCGCAACATGGAGCAATCCAAGCAGCAAAACCATCCAGCGACCTGAAGCAGCAAAAATCACTCCCGACACGGAGCAATCCAGCCTGCGACCAAAACCTGCTACACTTACCTCCTGAATGAGCCCGCACAATGAAAGTCCCACGAGAGCAGCTCAACTCTCTCAGTCCTGATTGGATCTGCCTGCAGCTGAAGCAGTCCGGACCTCCTCTTCTGTGCGGTCGTCCCCGCACTGATTCCTGGGTGCATTTGCAGCAATGATTGCTGGGTACCTGTCTATCTCTATCCGGACTGCTGATAAAGGCAGTCTGGATTCGTGCTTTTTTTTTCTGTTTGTTTTTTAATTTTAAAGATTTTTCTTTTTTTTTCTAGGTGGGAGGGCTGCAGTCCATCAGTCGGATACCACAAGCCGCCCCTGACACTAAGGTGTCAATAACATTAGTATTTGACTAGAGAAGTATTTACATAGTAAAAAGTGACCCAATGACACAAAGCATATCCTGTTAATAAACAAACTTATAAACTGCACAAAAAGAACACAGAAATTTCCCAACCTATTTACATAGTATATACATAGAATAGAATGCCCATTATGAAAACTATATAAATCTAGAGTAAGGGGTGCAAGGTTACAGGGGAAAAGGGGGTGAATTTGGGTGAAAACAGAGTAGGTTAGAATATGGGCAACTGCTGACGGAGTTGAGCAGTTACATGTCCATGAGGAAGAGAGGTGGCTGTGGAGCGCAGCTTTGAAGGTAGCTGGTGATGGTTGTAATCGGATTGGAGCTGGAAGGTCATTCCAACTTTTGGACATGGTCCACGAGTATAGTAACTGGCCTGCTGGGAGTTGTGGCTTGTGTACTTGGAGCAGACATTGGTGCTCAGAGTGAAGAGGATGGGCTGGGTTATACAGGGAGAAGATGGAGCTTAGGGCTGGTTTGTCATAAGGTTTATAGATCATTTTATGAGTGGTGGAAAGCTAGAGAAGGAGAAGACAGTGGGGGAGCTCAAGCCATTTCAGTTGCCCTAGGGTAGTACAGTGGTGAATAGAGTGGTGACTGTGGCAAATTTAGCAATTTTGTTACAGCAAGTGTCTAACTTTGCCATTAGGGAAGACTCCAGATTCGTTAATAAGGGGGCACCATAAGTTAGAGAAGATAGAAGGTAGGATAGTGTGAGTGCTTGTTTGGAGGGGAGGGAAAGAAATTTGTTATTTCTATATAGCAGCCCAAGTTTTTTGTGGGTCTTACTAATATTGTTTTGGATGTGGTGATCAAATTTAAGATTTTCATCAATAATTACTCCTAGCAATTTAGTATGGGTAACTAGCTCAATTTGGGTGGAGTTGTGAGAAAAAATCTCAAGGTCAGCTTTATTGATGGGTGAGTATCTTTTGAGAGTGAAGATTATGAGTCTGTTTTTTTTGGGGGGGGGGATTTAGGAAGAGGTGATTTTTGTGTAGCTAGGATTCTATTGAGGAAAAAGTAGCTTGTGTAATTTGTTTTAGGGTGTTGATATTGTTAGCTGAGCAGACTATAGTGGAGTCATTTGCATACTGGATTAGGGAGCCTTGTGAAATAACTTGTTGGAGATTATTGATAAATATGTTAAAGAGAAGAGGGCCTAGAACAGAGGCTTGGGGCAGCCCTGTTGGGTTGTGAATGAAGGGGAAATGGAGTTTTGCCATTTAACAGCATGTTCTCTATTAGAGAGGTCGGTACTGAACCAGTTAAGGGATAGGCCTATACTGGAGAGCTGAGAGAGGAGGATGGAGTGGGAGATGGTATCAAATGCTTTTGAAAGGTCTAGGAAAAGGGCTGATACAATATTTCCTTTGTTTTGGGCTTTGTTGACCTTGTCTAAAGAGGAAATGAGAGCAGTGGAGGTGCTATGTTCTGGGCGGAACCCATGCTGTATAGGAGGAGAGAATGTTGTTTTCTAAAAGGAAATCTAAAAGCTGTTTCTGAATGCATTTTTCTAGGATTTTGGAGATATGGGAAAGAACAATAATGGGATGGAAGTTAGAGATGTTATTAGAGGAGCCTCCTTTATGCAGAGGTAATATTATAGCCTTTTTCCATATAGTAGCGACATAGGATTCCTGGATAGATTTGTTAATCAGAATGCTTATGGGATGCACCACTGAGTCTACAGAGAGTTTAAGAAATTTAGCAGGAATGCTATCAACAGAGTTTGTGCAGGGCTTTAATTGTAAAAGTAGGTTTTTGACAAAGCAGGTAGGGATGGCAGAGAGGTTGAAAGGTGGATGAGTAGTTGTGTAGGTGTTTGAGTGGGGAGTTTCAGTAGATGGAGAGATTTGGTGAGTAGAGCAAGAAGAGTTTGGGATATTTTGAGGAGGACTATGAGACAGAGAGGAAATAGCGGGTTTTTTTGGGAGAGGACAGGAGAAGGTAGAGGTTATGTTGGCAATGATGTCAATAAAATATGAGTTAAAGATACTAGCCATTTCTTCAGGAGGTTTGTCAGGGTGTGGGCAAGGATTGGGTTTTGTGCTTGGGGACAGGAGGTTATTAATAGAAGTCCAGAAGGATTTTGGGTTACTAGTTCTGAGATTTTGTTGATTCCAGAATTACAACTCGCTCTAGCAATGCTTATCACTTTTGGCATCTCCTGTTTGGTTACAGCATGGATACTTATCTGGTCCTGCTGATTTCACACCCTCTATACCCTAAAAGAAAAAAACATTTACCAAGAAGCCATGGGCTCAGTCTACACTGCAGCCAATATTGACTGAACCTGTAGTGGATATAAGTTGTTCCACAGACCCCTCACTTACCTCTCAGGCTACCTCTGGTGTAGTCCTTTCAGGAACCATGAACCAAGAGTCAGCCATGTCCTCTTCAGCTGGTCCATTATTCAAATCTGGGCATGGGAGAACCATCTTTTCTAGGACTGAGAAACACTCATAGATTCTTCACAGTGTAATTGAAGCAAGAGACCATTAGACCGGTCAGACGTCTCTTCTTTGAGTTGGTCTTCTTTCACAGAGAGTACTATAAAGAAAAGACAAATGATTAAACATTGTTTATCACAAGAAGTTATTAAAGTTACGAAAGGTAATGTTCTTACTTTAGCTAGGTATGCAGTACAGGCTATGAATCCATGTGTCCAGAAGGCATTACAGGTGGGCATTCCCTGTAAAGAAATTCCTGAGGAAACAGGATTTCAGTATTTGGGTGATGTCAGAAATAGGGCTTCTTTTATACAGATTTACGAACATAACTCTCTGACTGTGAGAAAAGTATTAATTCTTACCCTCGTGTAGAGGAATTTTCTTAAATCAGACCATAGCCAGGATGAATGAGGTAATTCTTATGGGAATAAACAGATGTTACCCTTGAAATGAGGAGACATTATGATACATTACAAAAAAGAAGTTATGTACTCACCATAACGTTCCATGTGTGTTGTCCATCTCTCCTTCATTCTTCACTGGATAGGTTGGGAACCGATCCCTGGTTCCGACTCGGCCGTATACAAAAGCTTGAGGTGTTCCACTGGCTCATGGCTGTATCCCTATCCCATCTTGCACGAGTAAAGCTCCCCAGATCTTGTTTGCTGATAACAGTTACCTAATGGACTATTACAGCATGTTATGACAATGAAGAAGTTCAGAGAACATACTTGCCAAATGTAACTGCTTGGTCCTCCAGGAGCTATAGGTTGGGGTAAGGAAGGTGGGATGTAAGAATGAAGCCAAGATGTACAACACACATGGAACGTTATGGTGAGTACATAACTTCTTTATGTGATTGTGTCCTATCTCACCTTCATTCTTCACTGACTGGGACAGAGGCCCTAGCACCACATTTCCTGGGCAGATCATGGGAGAATGTTCTTCACAACAGTGGACTCAAAGGAGGCCCTGTTCCTGGTGGCCAAATCCACTTTGTAATGAGTGATAAAGGTATGAGGCCTTGCCCATGTTGCAACAGCACAAATGGTATCAATTGGTAGTCTAGCGCAAAAAGCAGAAGTAGTTGCTATGACTCTTGTAGAATAACCCTTGACTTTACAGGGAAGATCTGTTAGATTTGTGTATAAAAGTAATACAATCTGATAGCCATTTTCAAAGTGTGACCTTCGATACAGGAGCACCTTTCTTAGCTTCTGAAAATGAAACAAATAATTGGTCAGATTTTCTGAAGTCCTATGTAAGTAGAAACGTAATTGTCTATGTACATCCAACTGGTGTAGCATACATTCTGCCTTGTTGCCATGACTGGGAAAAAACACTGGTAGTTCTATGGACTGATTTAAATTAGACTCTGAGCATACTTTTGGTAGGAAGGATGGGTTTGTTCGAAGGGGTACTCTATCGTTGTGGAAAAGCATGTAGGGGGGCTTTATTCATAATGTTTGCAGCTCTGAAACCCTTCTAGCAGAAGTGATGGCAATCAAAATACTTGTTTTCCATGTCAAGAACTTTAGATCACATGACAATGCAGGTTCAAAGGGGGGGGGGGTCAAACTGGGCAAAACAAGGTTTAGGTCCCATGGTGGTAGAGGGATCTTAATGGGTGGTCTTAAAATAGTGCCCTTCAGGAAGCCTGTGCATAGTCTGTGAGACATCAGATTTGGGGCTAAATCAGTTATATGAAAATTAGATATTGCTGCTAACTGGACTCGGATGGTAGCTGCAGCTGCACCTTCATTAAATAGCTTAGTTAGAAATTCAAGAATAGAACTTATAGAAGCAGAAAAGGGATCAATGTGATTACTTAATGTCCAGGAAGAAAATCTTTTCCATTTACTCATGTATAATTTTCTCGTGGAAGCCTTATGAGATGAGATCAAGTTATGTTTCACAGAAAGAGAAAGGTTAGACAGTCTGGCTATATTTGGAATCGGAGTAGCCAAACTGTCAATTTGTGGGTTTGAAGAGAGGGATGGAGCATTCCCGATGTATGAGTCAGAAGGTCTGGAACTGGCTCCAGAACCCACAGCTCCTCCTGGAGATGAGGCCAAAGGAAGGGGGAATGAAAATTTGACAAGGCCAGTATGGGGTGATGAGAATCAGATTGCTTCCCAATGAGCTGGTTTCTGAAGAACTTTAGGTATCAAGGGAAAGGGATGGAAGGCAAAGAGGAGACCCGAGAGCCAATCGTGTACAAGTGCATCCCTTGGTGACTCCCCTAGAGGGGAGATTAGGGCAAAATAGCTGCTGCATTTGGCATTCATGGATGTGGCAAAAAGGTCGCAGCAAGGCTGGCCCCATTTGTGGAAAATCATCTCTGCTACTTCTTGTTTTAGGGACCACTTGTGTTGCATCAGAATAGCTCTGCTGAGTTTGTCTGCTATCACGTTGGATTTCCCCAAGATGTGCGTTGCTATCAAAGTGCTGGGAAGAGTTCACCCACTGCCATACTTTCAGGGCTTCTTGACATAGGGGGTAGGACTTGGTTCCTCCTTGTTTGCTAATGTACCAAATAACTGACATGTCTGTCTGTATAGCAATCGTTCCCAGTGGGAGAGAGTCTTGAAATGCTTGCAATGCCAAAGGCACCACTCTCATCTCTAGGACATTGATGTGAAAATGGGCCTCATGATCCAACCAAGTGCCTTGACCTGTTCTTCCCAGGTAATGCCCCTCCTCACTCTATCTGGGAGGTGTCCATGGTTACTGTGGCTAAAGGCTGTGGAGGGACAAAGGGTCAACCTGATGTCATATGAGTGGAGTGAAGCCACCAGCGAAGGTCTTTCTTGCATGACTCATCAGAATTTTGTGAGACATGGGTAGTTCCTGCAATGACTACTGAGTGAACAATAGCCACTGCAGAACTCTCATGTGCATGGGTGGTAATGCAACTAAGTTTATCGCTGCTGCCATGGTTCCTAAGACTTTCAAAACTTTAGTCTGTACTCTTTTCTTGGAAATAAGATTTAAGACCTGATGTCGTAGAACTAAACCTCTTTCCTGAGGAAGTTTTGTCATTATTTTTGTTGTGTCTAGATCTGCCCCTAAAAAAAATGATACGATGAGATGGCATCAAGGCAGATTTTCATAATTTATCATGATTCTCAGGTGAGAGTAGAGTAGTAGTGTGGGGTGTCTTGTTTGTAGTAGTAGATACTCAGTGGTAGCAGTTAGGAGCCAGTCATCTAGATAGGGAAACACTCAGAATACTAAACATCTCAAGTGAGATGTGATCACTGCCATGCACTTCCAGAACACTCTGAAGGCTGTAGTGAGACCAAAGGGCAGGGCCCGAAATTGGTAATGTCTGGCTCCCAGCCGGAAGTGCAGATGCCTCCATGATTGCCTGTCCATTTTTATGTGGTAGTATGCATCCCAAAGGTCTATAGAGAACATCTAATTTTCTTTTCCCAGAAAGGGAAAAATTGACTGCAGTATTACCATCCAGAACTTTGTCTTTCTTACTGATTTGTTTCATCTGCTGAGGTCCAAAATGGGCCTCCAGTCCCCTGTTCTCTTTGGCACTAAAAAGAACCTTGAGTAAGTTCCGGATCCTATCTGGTCTGCAGGGACTTTCTGGATGACTTTCTTGTCCAGCAACTTTTGAATTTCTAGAGTTGCCTGTTCCCTCTGACTGGGTGGAACATCCGGGGTGTTGTTTATGTTTGGGATGGGAAGGGAGAAAGGTATAAAGTAGCCTCTGGATATGATACTTTGCAACCATTTGTCTTTTGTTATTCTGAGTCAGGCTTCTTGGTACAAATATAAGCAACCCCAGACTGCCTCCAGAGATGTACAGATAGGCAACACTTCAGGAGCACAGAAAGGACTACCACTGAACAAATCCCTGTCTCCCTGATTTTGCGGACCTCCTCTGCCATGTAGACAGCATCTCCCATTACTACTTCCCCTCTACCCTGGGGGAAGTCACCATGTATGTCCTGAAAAACTCTCTGGGTTTTTCAGACACATCTTTCCTCCTTTTTGACCTTTTGGGTAAGGTCTAGAAGGAAGAGAAAAATGGACTCCTATTGCAGAAAGAGTTTTCCCTTCTAGCTAACACCTGGTGAGTGTGTCCTTAACTTTCAGCCTGAAGAGAGATGAGCCATAAAAGGGAGTATTGATAAAAGTAGACTTAAAGGGTTCTGCAAACTCACATAAGTGGATCCAGGAATGTCTCCTTAGGGAAATTCCTGAACCTGCTGCCCTACTTGTTCCAGCTGCTGCGTAAGAAATAAGCCTCACGGAGAAGTTAACCACAGAGTTTAAGGTGGACAGCTGACAGGAAACCTTGTCTGATAACCCCTGCAGCTACTGAACCTTGTAGAGCATCTCCTAGCTCCTTTAGGAGATCTCTTTGTAGTCTAGTAAATTTCGTCAGGGTGTTCAATGATCTGAGTGCAAAGGCTGCTGAAGAGAAGATGCGCTTTCCGTACCTGTCCATTATTTGAGACTCCTTGTTCGGTGGATGGACAGTCGAGGATGTCTCAGAAAGTTCCTTTTTGGTGGCTGCCGCCATCAACACAGCATCTACTTGGACACCCTTAGTAATACATTTCCTTTCTGAAGTTGCAGTTATAAATTTGTTTGGCCTCCAAGGAACAGGTTCCACTGAGTCTGGAGACTCCCACTCCTTTCAACTAATTACATGAGCTCAATGAAAGTGGCAGAAGGGGAAGACCCAAAAGCCTTCAGATATACAGACTCCTCCTCAGAAGGGTTGATGGACTTCCAGCCACCTCTCTGTTTAAGGATTTCTAGGATGTCAGCAAAGGAGACATCCTCAGAGGATGACCAAGGGGACTCTTCTGACTCATCAAGGTCTGTGTCTGAAATGACTGACTCCTCTGGGGAGTCTAAATGCTTCCTCTTGCAAAGTCTCTTGTGAGGGACCTCTTCATAAGGGTATTCTGGAGAGGTTTCAGAAGAGAGGGTTCACCCTATGGGGCATCCTGAGGCCTAGGGTCTCTGCATGTCAGTGGATGGTGTGGTGCCGAGACAGATGCTGGTGCTTTTGGGGGAAGAATTTCAGGACCCAAGAGTGGAGCTGTCTGTGGAGACAGACAGCTCCACTCTTGGGTCCTGACATTTTTCCCGAGAGTGAAGCTGTCTGTGGAGACAGCACTCTCCTCATAACCACGAAAGCCTCCCTCCCCTGATCCAATGACACCTCTGCCTCCGAAGAACCAGAAGGCATCCCCAGAACCAAAGGGGTTGGCTCTGAGGCAGATGTAGGAGCTGAACTCACCCATGACAAAGCCCTGAAAGGCAAGTTCAGATCCAACAAATGTCCAATCTGACTCTCCTCCCCAGACCCGACAGGGCACCTAGACCCCTTGACCTCAGATGGAACCGCAGATGTCAGTGCAGATGTTGGGCCCGAAGATCCCAGGACGGGTCTCGGCACCGAGGATTCCACTATGGGTTCCAGGCATTCCAGCTCTGAGGTCCCGGGTCGGCTTGGAGGAGGAATCGATGTCGAAGGGGAGGTCTTGGTCAGTTCTGAATCCCTCAGATTTGCAGCTGATAGCAGTTTGGCCAGCACCAGTGTCCTTAAAAGTCTGCACACCAACTGATCCATGTCATCATCAGAAAGACTCCTGGAGGACCAAGAGGAGGGAGCAGGAGATCCTATTGGTTGTAGAAGAGGTGACCTTAAAGTAGGGGAGACCGGTACCAATTCCGGTGACCGGCTCCGTAATTCAATCTCTATCGGCAGTGATACTGAAGGACCTGATGAGGAAGATTTTTCGGGCCCAGCAATCTTTGGGTCCAGAGATGCAACTTTGGTCAGCTTTTTTGCTGGCACTGATTGGCCTAAAGAAGAGATGACCATTTTCCAGGTCTGTCAGAATTGAAGGACACCTCGTCAATTTTGAAGATCCCTGACCTTCATCTAATGCCTCAGTGAAGGGGGACTTCAATAAACCTCTTACTATAAGCTTATTCTTCCTTTCAAAAAGCACTGTAGACCTAAAAGAGTGGCAAATAGAACAGGATTCTTGCAGATGCAAAGCTCCTAAACAGTATACACACATAGGGTGTCCATCCGTGCTGGACATTTTTTGGTTGCATTTCACACACTTCTTGAACCTAGAGGGTTTGCTTTCTTTATGTTCCTTAGACATGCTCAGTATATTAAAGTCAACAAAAAGTATAAGACACTGGATGGAAAAATCTAATTTCAGGGGAATTCCTCTTCCACCTTTGAACAAAACAGAACACTTTCCACAGGTTCTTCAGTCTTTACACACCCAAGGAGTCATACAACCGGTGCCTGTAAGAAAAAGGGCCTCTTAGAGACCAGTACTAGATCTTTCCTTTCTAAACCTGTAAAAGTAACAAACTTCAAAATGTTGACCTTATAGAACCTGTCACTCCTCATTCCTCTCATGAGTTACATGGTAACACTAGATTTAAAAGATGCTTATTATCACATTCTATAAGCCACAGGCTTCAGGAAGTTTCTGAGGTTCTCTTTTTCTGGGTCAAAAGGTGTTTATCAAATGACTAGCCACTGTCACAGATCATTGTAGACTGAACTTCATTCATATAATTTCTTATTTAGACAACTTACTTATCTTTGCAGAGTCTTTATCCAGATGTCAAAAGTCATTAACCTGGGGTATGTCTGATCTGCTAGGTAAATTTTGTAAAACCCTTTTTGACTCCATCTCACAAGATTGTTTCTCAGCTGCTTTATAGATACTGCTCTTCCAAAAGCCCTTCTGACACACAAGAGATGGTGGATTTTTATTTGGAATCTTTCCCGAGCTTCTCAGATCAGTCTCAGACTTCTGCAAGAGAGTTTCTCATGATCCTAGAATTCATAGCTTCTATGATTCCTCCAACTAGCTACAATGTTTTCTTAAAAAAAAATTACATACTCTTTAGCATCAAATTCCAGTTTTGGGCTTTCTAAAAATGGAACTGTATTGGTGGAAAGAACAAATTCAGTTGAACCCAGGTCTCACTTTCTTTCCTGAAACCACAAACCAATCTCTCACCACAGACATGTCAGATTTTGCTTGGGGAGCAGTTTCCATTGGGGTAAATGTGCAAGGTCTGTAGAGTCATTCAGACAGACCAAAGCACATCAGTACAAAGGAGGTGTTGACTGTGATCCAAGTCTTGAAATCTCTGTCACCTATGATCACCAGGACCTCTGCAAATGATTACAGTCACTACCACAATCATGTGGTACATAAGCAGGGAGTTTCAAGGTCGTACCCACTATGCAGGCTGGTTGTGATGGCTTGGAAGGTACTTCTGCAGTACTCCTTCACCAGTAATGTTATTCATATTGATTACTGCTGCAGTAACCTTAGCTATGGGTTATATCCTGCCAAGGATATAACAGCCAGCCAGCTTCTGAAGATTCAGGGCACCTTCCATGTGCTCAAACTGTCTGGCAGCTCAAGCTGAGCTGACTAAAACACAAACTTGGGCACCAAGCCCTTCAGAACTTTACTGTCACTGAAGATCATGTGCCCCTGATGAGGCTTCTGGGGATTAATGGTTGTCTTGTGCTATTCCTTTGCTGGGCAAACAAGTTCCCGTTGGAGAAAAAAAACTTTCCATTCAATAATTATTATTAATAATGTCCTCGTCAGGAAAGTTATTTCAAAGCTGAGTTTGTGTTTTATTGGACTGTCAGGAGACTGTCCTGTACGCAAACAGGAGTGCTATTATTTTCCTGTCAATTTAAAAGTTGTTTAAAGTAACTGAAAACCATTTTTTCTGTGGAGAAATTGTATTTATTTCATTTTGTGGGGCTAGCAGTGTTTTAAAGTTCTTTTTTACTGTGTTTGTCTGAAAATAAAATGTGACTTTTAAAGACTTTTAGTTTTTACTGGCATTTATTACTTGTTTTCCCAGGAAAGAGGCACCATTTTTGGCTTGACCATGGAACAATTTGTCAGTCCCGTGATTGGTCTTTCTTCCAGCCACAAAAGGAAAAAGTTCAGTAAACAGTCTTTGCCATCACATCAGGCTAGTAGTTTACCTCAGCTGCAGGTGAATGCTGGGGTCATTAGCTGCATCTTAGATCACTCACAATTTATCCCAGATGCCTTGGTGTAGCACCTACAGCTACTATGGATCAGGGGATAGCCACATCATCTCCTGCTGCTGGGGTTCCCTCAGTGGGCATGGGAGACTGAAAAGGAAAAGTTTCACTGTTGTGCCAAAATGCTGTGCCCCATCCCTGGAAGCAGTTGATGCCATTAGTAACATCATTGGCCCCATTTTTCCTCTAAAAAAGAAACATAAAACCAAGCATGTATCTATTTCTTCTCAACTTTCTTTGGATAAGAATAGTTTACTGGGTCTGGTTCGGGGTTTAATTCAAGTTCTTGATCCTTCCTGTAAAGTATTTTCTGGTAAAAGAAAGAGCAATTCCTCTTTTACTGAAGAGATTCAAGGTTGTGAATCTGAACAGAAGACCTAAGGACAGACACTGGCATACCCCTCAATCTCTTAGAGCAAGAAATCTGGACAACGCCATTATTAAAATTGTGACAAAGACCCAAAAACAGGGACACTTTTTAAATATTGCTCTTACAAACTTAGAAAGTTTTTTTCCACCACATGAAAGAAGAAAACAGAAGCCAGTGACACTCCAAACACGAGTTTATAAAACACTAAACTGCTCCAAACTGCTCAAGCTCCTCGGCTTTTGCCAGCATTTTACAGAGTATGATTCACTTGTAAAACATTGTCCTTGATATACATAAATAATTAAAACATTAATTGACATCCATTGACCTTTGTAAAACCTCTTAAAGATACATTACTACAAAAAACATTTCCAATTGCATTCCAGATGGAGTCCCTTAGGACTCAAAGTATCAAAGTTTAAAATGAAGATGGATTCTTTCCTTCTTAACTGTTTTTTATATCCATCGTCGCTAAACCATTTTTAAAAACTTGTTCCAGCACTGTTGATTGCAATTCCTTAGGATCCCCCCCCCATGTTTTTCTAAAAAATGCATAGCAACAGGGCTATATTCACTACCCTTCCTAATATCATGTATGTGTTCTTTCGGTCCTGTAGCCAGACTTCTTTTACTTTCTCCGATGTAAAATTTGTTGCACGGACACCTTGAATTATATCCTTTCACTTGTGCAATTATACATACCAGTTTCTTGAAATTTTCTACCATTTATGCTTGGAAACTTTTTCTTATAAAGGAACAAATGCTGCACTTACCGCAGGGAAAAAGTTCCCTGCTCATTTACTTCCTTATATCTACCACTATTGGGTAATTTGAATCTGCCATACACTAAAAAGTCTTTCAAATTTCTTCCCTTTGTGAAAGAAAATATTATTATTCTGTTGTAAATATGTTCAAGAGTTTTATCATCTCTTAAAATGTCCGAACTGTATTATTAGTTCCATAAAATTTTCACTAAACACTGTATATTTAGTTAAAAAGAAAATTTCTTCATTCAAATTTGTGCCTTTATTGCTCACTTTTTTACATCCAGCATTCTGTTTTCTATTTCTTTCTCCCTTATTAATTTTATTGGGTTTATACTCTCTATTAGTAAACATATTTGTTACTTTACCCATTTCTTCATCAAAATCTTTTGTTACTGCATAACCTCTTAATTCTGAGAATCTCACCATACGATATTGAATCTATCATATGTATCGGATGGCAACTTTCCCCATGTAATATATAATCCCCTTCCTCAAATTTCCTATGAATCTTAGTTTTAATTCTTCCTTCTATCATTCCTTCCAGTATTATGTCCAAATAGTTTACCTTATTTCCCTGCTGGAATCCATCAAATTTAATTCCAAATCTATTTTTGTGTAAGCCCCTTACAAACTCAGGGACTTGCACCTGTCCTGCCTTACATACAAAAATTAAATCATCCTATATATCTGTAGTATTTCTCTACATATTTTATATATAATTAATTACCATAAATATATTCATCCTCTTATAATCCCATGAATAAATTTGCATACATAGGGGCAAACCTTGCCCCATGGCTGTTCCTTGTAACTGTTTATACAATTGACCATTGAATTCAAATATATTATTTTGTAAACAAAAATGTATTAATTCAATTATGAAATGGGTGGTGGGGTTATCCCCCCAAAAATATAGGACCGCTTCCAACCCAAACTCATGCTTTATACTTGTATATAAAAGCTAGTCACATCCATCACCAAAAAATATTTGTCCTTGTTCCGACTTATTTGTTTCACTTTCTCTTTAAATTGAAATGCATTTTTAACATAAGAAGAAGATAATGCCATTGCTTTCGGCATTAAACAATAATGTAAAAGTCTAGAGACATTATGTGCGAAAAACCCGCAGGTGACACAATAGGTCGGCTTGGAGGTTGCTCTATGCTTTTGTGAATTTTTGGCACACAAAAGAAATGTACCACAGTACTTCCTTCACTATTAAATTTGTGTAACACATCTTCCTCTGACAAATAATTCAATCTTATACCTTTCCTTAACAATTTTTCATAATCTTGAACAGCCTACTGATAGTGATACATATCCACTTTCATATATACTTCCTCATTATTTAAATGTGTTAAACACATATCGAGGTATTGTGCATAATGCCGAACTACTAATTTACCTCCTTTGTCAGCTGGTTTAAAAATAAGTTCACTTCTCTTATTCAGTTCTATTAAGCTTTTCCACTCTTCCTTTGTTAAGTTACATACAACATTCCTACTTTTTCTACAGAACATTTCATATTCCTTTTCTACAATTTAATTTAAAAAAAAGGCAGAAAACTGTTGAATGGTTTCATTACTAATAGGAGGAAGAAAATTAATTTTACATTGTATTTTCTCTGTATTCAGTTTGCAGTACTCATTAGGTGTTAAATTCTTTGGATAGGAGTAGTTTATTGAGCCTGGTTCAGGGTTTAATTCATGTTCTTGATCTTTCCTGTAAACTATTTTCTGGTAAAAGAAATAGGAATTCCTCTTTTACTGAAGAGATTCAAGATTGTGAATATGAACAGGAAGATCTAAGGACAGACACAGGCATACACCTCAATGTCTTAGAACAAGAAATTTGGACAAAGCCATTATTAAAAGTGTAACAAAGACCCAAAAATAGGGACACTATAAATATTGCTCTTACAAACTTAGAAAGTTGATAGAATAACAGGTTTTGCATTATAATGCATTTTCTGAAGGGTATGGAGTCTGAAACACAAATGTCTGTCATTATTTTCTAACTTCAGTCTTCAATGATTTGCTGCTAATTTGCAATAAAACCACAATTTTGTGAAAAATGGACCAAAAATATGAAGCAAAAATCCTAATATTCTACAAAAATCTGTACAGTTGAAAGGTATGGACACAGGTTTTTTTTTCTTTCAGATTTCTTATTCAGACTCACAGGAGAGCTCATTTTCTGACTCTCCTTTGGGGGTTTCTCTTTCTGAGACTGTTGCTATAATGTGCCAGTGTTTTCAGTGGGAGAACACTGAGATTGCCCAGGTCCTCAGAAAATACGAGCTGTTACAACAGAATTTTACAGAACCTGCACCCATTCCTCATGTTCTGTCTGCTTTAGAGGATGCGTGTGTTACTGCCTGCAATTTTCCTAATTGTCAACCAGCTGTCCCTAAAAGGGCAGATAGGATGTATAAAGTTCCTCAGTCTTTTACATTTTTATACAGTATTCCCAAACCTGACCCAGCAGCTATAGCCTTAGTTGATACTGTTGCTAAGTACTTAGTTAATTCCAATTCCACTCCTTCTGATAAGGACTGGAAAACTATTGCTATAATACTTTTATAACTGATTTTCAGAATTGTATATGTTAAAGTTTGTTCTGATAAATTGTAAAAGTAAGAACGTTTTATCTGCAGTTTCTTCTTGTAAGGACAATTTTGTTTTAAATAACTTGGTTTCTTCTAATGCACATATCACTACCCATTGTATGCAGTGTGTGTATGACTCTGTTGATACTTCTTCCAGGGTTATGGCCAATGGTACTGTTTTGAGGAGGCTTGTTTAGCTGCATTCTTATAACCTCACAGGTGATGTTAAAAATAAGATTTTAAATTCTCCTTTAGAAACAGATTTGGTGTATGACCCTTCTGCTGCAGAGGTGATTAAAGTGTGATGAAAGGGGCAAGCTGATCCGGGGAATCTCTAAGAATTTTCAACCCTCCTTTTTCCATATTGTCAAGGGGATATTTTTATCTCCTTATCCAGTTTTGGCAAAAAAAAAAAAAAAACAGAATAGAGAGTCTAAAGAAAATTCAGGTAAACAGATGTTTAAGAAATAATGGAAAAGAGTTCCAAAAAGAAGTCTCGAACCTGCCAAAACAAGAACAGTCCAACAAGTCTGACTATTCAAGAGACCTTATGACACCCCCCACACACACACACTTGCTGGCCCTTTTTGTTCTTCCACAAAGTCTGAATCTATATTTTTCTTTGGCAACAGATTGTTTCAAACAAATGGGTTCCAAAAATCTTTCATCAGAGTTACAGATGGCAGTGGAAGGAAATTTCTCCTTCCCAGGGGGTCATTCATCCTCCTCCAGACCAGATTCCTTTGCTTACACCTGTTCTTCATCACATGCTGTCCCCAAGGAGAGTTAGACCCAATTTCTCCAATGTTTGGAGACCAGTTCTAGATCTTTCTTTCCCAAACCTGTTTGTGATAGTAGCTAAATTCAAATTGATGCCACTTCATAACCTGTCACTTCTTCCACTTTCAAGTTTCCTGAAAACACTAGACTAAAACTAGACTAGACTTAAAGATGCTTATAATTACATCCCTATTCATCCAGACGTCAGATGTTTCTTAAGGTTTTGTGTGTCTGGATCACATTATCATTTCTATGCCTAACTTACCCATTGGGCTCTCCACTACACCAAGACTGTTCACAAAGTGTCTAGCTCCAGTTATACCTTATTGCAGTTTGCAGGGTATCTACATTTTTCCATATTTAGATGACTAGCTTATATTTGCAGTCTTCCTTTTAATCACCTTTATTGAATTATCACTTGTGATATAGGCAAACTTACATTCATATGGTCGTAATTCAGTTTTTGCCTCTGCTATGACAGCATGATTGGATGTGCTTGATAGATCTACAGGATAAATATAATCACATCAAAATGAACAGGCACTCCAAAAGATATCTACACTTCCAGCTGGGTAGACAGTCATTACCAGTTCAGAGCACTGCCCTTTGGACTCACCATAGCCCTCAGGATGTTCACCAAATGCATGGAAGTGGCAGCAGCTCACCTGAGATAGCTGGAATTCTGGGTGTTTCCCCATCTAGATGACTGGATCCTGACTGCTCCAACCAGGCATCTACTTATGCAAGCAAGGGACTACTTGCTCCAGATGTCCTTCTATACATCTGTTGCAGTATTCATAACGTGAGGGAGTGCCCTGCCTTAGGCAACTCGATGTTGGCCAGTATACAAAATACTTCAGTACTGTAGGGTGTGTGGTACATCACACATAAGCTGCAATGGGATGTCGACCATAAAGGTGACATATGTGAGCACCATACTCAGAACTTCTCTGCTCCCAGATAAGAAAAACAGATTCCAATGTACAGTTTGACTCAGAGTCATTTGCGATTCTTCAAAATTCAGATAAGTGCCCCGTTGGGTACATTTTTTACTTTTGCTATGGTCTTTGATTAGGGCTCATATCATACAAGAGGTGCAAGTGCCAATGTAGACAACAAAGTCCACACAAGGATAGCCACCTCCAGTGCCTGTTCTGCCTAGGCCCCAAACCAAGCCCATAAAAACTGCTCGATTTGTCAGACATTGGCCTCAAAGACTTTAAGGAGTAGATTATCCTCTCTAGCTATCTACCTTGAGTTGAGAATGCTTAAAGGTGCTAGCAAAAAAACGCTATGGAGGGATCCCCGGGGGCCAAAGCTGAGTTGATTTTGAAGTGGAAGGCCAAAAAGCAAAGGCTTAAACCCTCTGCTGTACCTCTAAATACAGACGTCTCTCTTGAGGTGGAGGATAGCCCACAGATGCACACAGTTCCGCATCCAGGCCACCTTGGATCTGAGCATTAGCATGTCCCCAGAGGCTAAACAGGAATCCATGTTGAATGTCCATGGGGAACTAGGTCTCAAGATTATGGAAGACCCTAGAGGGATTTCAAAGGTCCTTGTTAGGGAAGAGGTAGATTCCGACCTGATCCAACATAGGCCTATGTTGAGCCCTCCTACCCTACATAAAGCAGACCCGCATGGGAGAAAAAAAAGCATTTGTCATGACCAAAAGAACATTCTAGTGATTGGCAGCAATTCACTCAGGGTCTTTTCAATGCCCTGATGTCACTTAGGCCTCCTCCAGGTTTTATAGCCCCCCCCCCATCCAGTACTGCCTATCCATTTAAAATAACTAGGGAAGAGGATACAGCTGATGAAGAGGTATCTTCAGAGGATGAATCCCTGGCTTACTCTTCTTAGATCCCCTCCCTGAAGAGGACTAAAATGGTACAGACTCACCAACTGAAGACCTATCCTTTGGACAGACCCTAACTAAGACGACAGACCACTTTAAATGGGATAGCATCCAAGCATTGGAAATACAAAAAAAGATATTATGAATTATTACAGATGGAATCACCTACCCCATCAGCTAACCCTCCTGCCTTGCCTGTCTTTCTCGATGCTTTTGCCTCAGCTTCACAGGCAACAGATTCTTAGCCACCTGCTCCCAAAAAGCCAGACTGCTTCTACAAGGTTCCAGAGGACTGCACGTTTTGCTTCAGATATCCTTCGGCAGACCCTTCTGTAACTGTAATTTCTGTGGCTTCTGGCAAGCCATCAAAATTGCTGCCCTCCACTACCCTTTTACCATCTGATAAGGATAGCAGGATCCTGGATAGACCAGGCAAAAAAGTATACACGTCTGCCATTCTAGCATTCAGAGCCATAAATTATCAAACATACATGACCAAATTCATTTTAGAACTTATGTCCAGACTTTCACAGGTAATTGCAGGCTTACCTGACTCAGAAAATACAACTTTGGCTACTTCTTTCCTTGGTGCTTCTTCACAAGTAGCATGTCACCCCATAAAATGCAGCTATGATACTCCAGAGGCTTCTACTAGAACAGCTGCCTCTAGATCAGTGATAAGATGATTTTCTTGGCTGAGATTTCAGGCCTTACCTGAGGACATAAAAGCCAAACTTATGGATGCTCCTATGGACAATTCTACCTTGTTTGGACCTGCAGCTACTAACCTGTTCAAATCATTGCAGGAAAAGGGGAAGGAACTGCAAGAATTGAAACATTTTTCCCCCAAATTACCCTGCAAAGCCTGTACTTGTGGGTAGACATTCCCGCCACAAATAACCCAGAACAAAAAAAAGTGTGACAGGAGACCACAACAGCCAATGGCCCCAATGGCAACTCCGCCACCTAAGTGGCCCTTTTCAGACAAGCTGTTCTCTCTTTGACTGCTTTCCCCCTCACACCCACATCCTACTTTTCCAGCACCTACCTCTATCCCTACCAGCCCAGGAAAGCATAACCCAAGATGCCTGCATCCTTTCAGTTGTTCAAAAAGGGTACTTCATGGTGTGGTATCAACTATCCTTCCTTTAGAGGCATCCCAGGGAACAACCTGCCTTTTTCCCAGAAGTTCTGTTAGAATTATTGAACTAAGGGACCATCCAGTGCGTCTCCAAAAAGCAAACAGGCAAAGGATTTTATTCCAGGTTGTTCCTGGTGCTCAGGAAGGAAGATCCATGGAGACTCGCCCTTAGCCTGTCCCATCTCAATACCTTCCTAAGAATACCCACTTTCCACACGCTGACCCTCCAGACTCTGTTCCCACTCATCCTGTCTCAAGCCTTCATGCTTACCCTGGATATCAAAGTTGCATAATTGCACATTCCCATCCATCATAACTACAGGAAGTTTTTACACTTCACTGGATCATCATGGCATTTTCAGTTCTGTGCCTTACCCTTTGAGCTATCTACCACACTAAGGGTCTTCACCAAATGCCTTGCTCCCATGATTGCCCCCTGTAGACTCCAGGGAATACACATCTTTCTGTATCTAGACGGCCTTCTCCTTCTAGCTACCTCCACAGAAGAGCTGGAACAAAATATTGCCTTTACCATCAATCTTCTACAAAATCTGGGGTTCACCATAAACTTAAAAAAAAAAATCAGTTCTCACCCCTTCACAAGATCAATTTTTCCTGGGGTGTAGGATACAAACAGATCTTATGAGGGTCTCTCTTCCCCCCACAAAAGGTACAGGACCTCATCTCTTATTTCTAAAACATTCTACTGGTTTTCCACATTACAACCAGAGGGGTTTCTTAGGGTCTTGGGCTTCATGGCATCCACCATTCCCATGTTCCCCTTAGCCAAACTCCACATGAGAAAATGGCATCGTTAGCTAAAAATCAGTTTGGATGCAACACCAGCACCACTTAGAATTCTCCATTTCCCTCATCCCGTCTGAAAAGAGAACTTCACTGGTGAATACATCAAGTGCCACTCAAACCAAGAATACCCTTACACCCTCCTGCCCCTTGTTAAGAGATCACAACAGACACCTTAGACATAGGTTGAGGAACAACCTTTGGCCATCTGAAAGTACAAGTGATCTGGTCTCCCTCTCAACTGAATGAGCACATCAATGTAAGGGAGATGATGGAGCTGCTATTGGCCATGCACACTTTACACCCCTTATTGGTATGCAAGCAAACTGGGGGGGGGTCCTATTATACAGACTGGCTCTTCAGGCTTGTGAGCTGGCAGTAAAATTCCAGGTAACCCTTCAGGCAGTGTACATTCCATCCTCTCAAAATTGTATGGCGGATTACCTGAGCAGGTCCCAAACACCATTCCACAAATGAACGCTTCAAAGATATGTGTTTCTAGACATTTTGTCCACCAGTAGGGTATTCCTCAAAACAGACCTTTTTGCCTCCTCCATGAACTGACAACTTCCACAGTTTTGTGCCAGACAGCCTCACCCCTTTGGTCTGTAAAGTGGATGCCCTTTCTTTCTTTTGGAAGGGGATGTTTCTATATGCAGTCCCTACCCTTCCCTCATGCCAAAAGTTATGTCAAAAAATTCAGCAGGACAAACCAAAAATCTTGCTGGTGACTCCTTTTGGCTAAGACAGCACTGGTTCCCTCTCCTCCTGCATTTAGCCAAGGGCAATCCCCACAAGTTACCTCACAGAGTGGACCTCCTCACACAAGACAAAGGGGCTCTCATTCATCCCCACTTGGAGACTCTTCAATTGACCCTGTGGATAATAGGGTACTAATCCCTTTCAGGCACCTGTTCTTTGAGGACATGCTCACAGTCCTTCAGGAGACCAGGAAGCCAAATACCAGAAAATCTTATTCAGCAAAATGGAAGAGATTTTAATTCTGGTGTCTGAAAAAAAAGAGGATCCATTAACAGTGGAAATTTCCCTGGTTTTGACTTATTTGTGTAAATTGCTCAGCACTGGTTTGGCTTACACTTCGTAAAAGCTCATATGTATGCCATATCTGCTTGTCTGCCTCTATCTCGCCCTTTAGCTAGCAGATTTGAGGCAAAACAATTTCTTAAAGGTGTCCTACACATTAGGCCTCCCAGGAAACCTGTTTTGCCTCCCTGGGACCTTAACATTGTTGTGAAAAAGCTGACTCACCCACCCTTCAAGCCAGCTTCCTCAGCATCTCTTCAGCACTCTTCCTGGAAAACTATCTTACTCCTAGCCTTAACTTCAGCCAGACAAGTGTCTGAGCTACAGGTCTTTGTGGTACCTCCACCCTTTCTGGTCTTCTGCAAATATATGGTCTCCATGCACACAAACTCCTCATTTATGTTTAAGGTAGTCAATGGCCTATCTCTAAATCAGTCCATGCACTTACCTACCTTTTTTACCTACTCCCCAGAACTTTAGAGAGAGGGTCCTCTATACTTTAGATGCCCACAGGCAACTTAGATTTTATTTGGATAAAATCAAGGCCATTAGAAAGTCTGATCATCTTTTTGTTTCTTACCACCCCAGGGCTCTGGGGTTGGCTGTGTCCAAGCAGAATTTTTTTCTCCTGGATTTCCAAGACTATTTCCTTCTGCTACACACACCATGGTAAGACTCTCCATTCTCCTGTTAGGGCTCATTCCACCAGGGTTGTTGCCTCATCTGGGGCCTTTTCAAGGGATTAGACACTAACGCAATTCTTGAAGCAGCTACATAGACCTCAGTCCATGCCTTCACCAAACACTATAAATTAGATGTAATTTGTAAATCTAGAGCAGGATTTGCCAGAGCCATACTGCAGGGCTTCCTGGAAAGCTCCTCAACTACACCCTCCTCCCTTACATCATGAGCTTTTGTATTCTCCCTCATGTTATGAATATTGCAAAAGATGAACAGAAGGACATAGAATAGTTGTGTAAAATCTTACAACAATAAATGTCCTTCTCTTCTCTGTTGCAGTATTCTTATCCCTCCCCTTCTTCCTCTTGCTTATTATTGGATGATTCTTACCCTACACTTCTTTAGGATGGCATTCCTCCTGGGGCAGTCAGTTTCAAGGATGGTGTGTGCATACATCACTTTAATGGCAGATGTTTGATCGCAGCCTTCATGCAACATACCATGCACCCTACAGTAGTGAAGGCTTTTGTATACTGACCAATGTCAGGTCGCCTACTACAGGGAATTCCATCATGTTATGAATACTGCAATAGAGAAGAGAAGGACATCTATCATTATGGTAAGATTTTACACAACTATTCTTTATGTCACCATCTGGGCATTACAGTCAACTACAAGTCACAGCTCAGCTCACACCTATACAGAATCTGGAATTCATAGGTGCTCATCTAGACAGGGTCAATCAGATGGTGCAACTTCCTCCAACATGAGAGAACACCCTCAGACACAAGGTTTTGGAAATGAGCTCACATTCTTCTCCTCCAGCACTAGTCTTGCAGGCCTTATGGTCCATGGCAGCAGAAATTACTCTGATCCCATTTGTCAGATTTCATATGCTGATGTCAGTTCAGTGATCTATTCTTCAGCAGCTCTTGTATGCTCTAGTCAGGATCACACAAGTTTGCAAGAAACATCTTTGGTGGATCCATTCAGAAGAAGTTTCTCAAGGCCGTCCTTTTGTTCTCCCTCTACTGCTAGCCAGTGAACATGGGTGCCTCCAATTTGGGTGTTGTTGGTGCATTTCTTGGGAAGGATAGTCCAAGGTACTGTACATGGTCCCCAGAAGAGACCAATTTGCACATCGATGTCCTTTCAAGATGGTCTCCTCTCCAGGACAACTGCTGTTCAAACAGATAATATGTCAGTAGTCTGGTACATCAACAAACAAGGGGAACCAGATCTTATCCTCTGTCAAGAGGTGATGAAAGTATGGCAATGGGCAATCTCTTCCGGATGCTTTCTCATGGCAATACACATACAGGGGAAAGCCAGTGCGCTTGCAGACAAACTAAGCAGGTCCATTCTGATACCTCATAAGTGGTCTCTCGATTTCAAAGTGGTGGAGAGAATTTTCCATAGATGGGGCCAGCCATGCTGCAATCTTTTCACTTCTCCCCACAGCAACAAATGCAGCAGGTTGTTCACTCTGATCCCTCCACTGAGGGAGTCACCAAGAGATGCTCTAGACCATGACTGGCCCTCTGGTCTCCTCTATGCTCATCTCCCCATTACCTCTAATTCTCAAATTTTTACAGAAAGCATTCTTGTTGAAGAGCAAAGTCATCCTCATTGCACCTTCCTGGCCTTGTCAAGTTCCATTTCCCCTCCTGGGTCCTCAGCTCCTGTATCCACCTTGGATATGGACCCAAGTCCAGACCTTCTCTGTCACTCATCAGGAATAACATACCTGGACATCAACAGTCTCAGGTTGACCACATGGTTTCTCCACTTCCTTTGATGGCTAGACAGTCTTCCTTAGTCCACCATTTACTTCAAAAGATCCCTACTAGAAAGGTCTTATCTTCACAAAAGGTGTATACTAAAAAAAATTGCAAAAATAAATGGAAGAGACTTTCAATCTGGGTCCTCCAGAGAAATGTTGATCCTTTAACTTTAATAGTCTTTGAGGTTTAGTGGTCTATTCTTCAGCAGCTCTTGTATGCTCTAGTCAGAATCACACAAGTTTGCAAGAAACATTTTTGGTGGATCCATTCAGAAGTTTGTCAAGGCCGTCCTTTTGTTCTCGCTCTACTGCTAGCCAGTGAACATGGGTGCCTCAAATTTGGGTAGAGTTAGGGCATTTCTTGGGAAGGATAGTCCAAGGTACTGTACATGGTCCCCAGAAAGGACTAATTTGCAAATCAATGTCCTGGAAATGAGAGCAGTCCTCTTAGCATTGCAGGCCTTTCAAGATGGTCTCCTCTCCAGGACAACTGCTATTCAAACAGACAATATGTCAGTAGTCTGGTGGGGAACCAGATCTTATCCTCTGTCAAGAGGTGATGAAAGTGTGGCAATGGGCAATTTCTTCCAAACGCTTTATCATGACAATACACATACAGGGGAAAGCCAGTGTGCTTGCAGACAAACTAAGCAGGTCCATTCTGATACCTCATGAGTGGTCTCTCAAAGTGGTGAAGAGAATTTTCCATAGATGGGGCCAGCCATGCTGCAATCTTTTCACTTCTCCCCACAGCAACAAATGCAGCAGGTTTGTTCACTCTGATCCCTCCACTGAGGGAGTCACCAAGAGATACTCTAGACCATGATTGCCCCTCCGGTCTCCTCTATACTCATCTCCCCATTACCTCTAATTCTCAAATTATTACAGAAAGCATTCTTGTTGAAGAGCAAAGTCATCCTCATTGCACCTTTCTGGTCTTGCCAAGTTTGGTTTCCCTTCCTGTGGCCTCAGCTCCTGTATTCGCCTTGGATATGGACCCAAGTCCAGACCTTCTCTGTCAATCATCAGGAATGACATACCTGGATATCAACAGTCTCAAGCTGACCACATGGTTTCTCCACTTCCATTGATGGCTAGACAGTCCAGACTTTCTTCCTTAGTCTGCCATTTTCTTCAAAAGGTCCCTACTAGAAAGGTCTTATCTTCTCAAAAGGTGTATACTAGAAAACATTAGAAAAATAAATGGAAGAGACTTTCAATCTGGGTCCTCCAGAGAAATGTTGATCCTTTAACTTCCCTAGTCTTTGAGGTTCTTGAATTTTTGGCTTCTATTTTTGACAATGCAGTGAATTATTCAAATTTCATTTAGTCGCCATTTCCAATTTCCATTCAAGTGAAAATTACTCATCTTATGCTTCTTCCAAGTTGTGCAAAGCTTTACTTATAAGCATCTTTCTACTCAGGCCTCCAGTCAAGGATCCTACTCCCCCATGAGATTTCATTATCATGCTGCAAGCTCTGAATCAAGTTATATTTGAACCATCAGCAAGGACAGATATTAAATTCTTGTCCTGGAAAATGATATTTCTGTTTGCTAGCTCTTCTGCTAGATGAGTATTGGAACTCTAAGCCCTTTCTTCCAGATCTACCTATTTGACATTCCATAAGGATAGGGTTTCTCTATACACAAACCCATTTTTTAACCTAAAGTGGCTTCTAAATCCAGCATTAATAAGGTTATCAGTCTACCTGTATTCTTCCCAAAATTTACAAACAAGGTTGTATGCATGATGCATCTTTTGGATGTACACCAATAGCTTAGATTTTATTTTCACAGAACCAAAGATTTCAGAAAAGCTGATTATTTATTTTTCCAAGAAAAAACTGGGGAAAGCAGTGTCCAAAAGCAACTCTAAATGGTTGATGAATTGCATATATTTTGTTTGCAGGAAAAAAGTTATCTTTGCCTAAGCCCCTCCCCTCAAGCACATTCCACAAGCTCCATAGCCACTTAATCTGCTTTTTGGCCAAGAACATCATAGATGACATTTGTGCCACTTGGTCCAACGCTCATACTTTTATTGCTCATTACAGGTTAGATTTGCTGACCAGGAATAGGGCAGCATTTGACTTCAAGGTACTCTAAAATATCCTAATATGAGGTTCACTCAATGTTTATCTAGCTGGGGACTTTGACCCATCAGTTGAGAAATAAATGAAAATTAAAGTCAGATACAAAAGTTATACGTTCACCATAACAATGCATCTGTGTTGTCAGTTTTCATTCTTCCTCAACTTCTCAACCTCCATCCCCCTTCGAGAATTAAGGGATGCCCCTTTGTGAACCTGATTGTTCTCAGTTTGAGCTCCATATTTCCCTTTCTATGCCTCTATCCTCCTTTCCATATCAATTTGGCTTCATGCATTTATTTGGGGCAGCAAACTCAGTCTGAGTAAGGCTAGGGCACCAGGGAATTATAGGTAAAGGGAGAAGCCTGTGAGTTGAATCCATGAATCTGGTAAAAGCAGCTGAGCTGGATCCAAGGTCGGATCAGAGAGACCCATCAGTTGAGGAAGAATGAAATGGACATTTCAGTTATGGTGAGTACATAACTTTAGTTTTTTTTTGTTTTTATCTATCTCTTATCCCGAGTATCTTCATCTTGTCCCATCGGGGCAGCCAGCCCATTCAAGCCTGGAAATAGTCCTCATCCAGGACTTGTCTCCCCTGAAGCATTCCACCAGACAGCCCCATCAGAAGCATACATTCAAAAGGCAGCAGTAGATTCCCCACAGGAATCCTTGACACAAGACACATATTTGGTATACCATCTCTTTTTGTACCACTGCTGGTACTTCAATATATTTTTCCCCTCCTTTTTGCTGCTTTTCTGTGGTTCTGTTCTTGTGATGGCTGACAAGCCTA
This sequence comes from Protopterus annectens, assembly GCF_019279795.1. Classification (NCBI taxonomy): domain Eukaryota; kingdom Metazoa; phylum Chordata; order Ceratodontiformes; family Protopteridae; genus Protopterus; species Protopterus annectens. The sequence continues at coordinate 1,945,734,537 of NC_056731.1, forward strand.
CTGGATTTAAAAAAAAAATATTCTTCATGTGGGCATAAGAGCCCCAATTTGGATGCCCACCAGGAATGTGTCTATTGCCTTGAATCGACATATCTCAATATGGAGTGTTAGATCTGTGCAAGATTTAATTATCAGGTGCTTGTTGAGTGCTGTAACAACCTTGAAAGGGTTGCGCCCTTCTACTACTACTACTACTTTGGCTGGAGCTCCCGTCACCTTCTAAAAAATCATCAAAGAAGACCAATGGGAGTTTATCTGTGAAAGACAAGGAGTTTAGGAAATGATCCCCTGATCATTTTTGTTCTTTTTTCAGGTTCGGCTCTGCCTGAAAAAGTTTTCAAGCCATTGGATCCATCTAGCTCCTCAGATCTGACAAGAGCTAAATCTAAGTCTATGGTCTAACGCTCATCAAGTTACACCCCGGAGCCTATACCTTCCAGGATCCATTCTCCCTTCTTACAGGAGACCCTCCAAAGGGCTTCCAGGCCACCCTCATCCTGCTCATCTGTCAAGTTGACTGGGAGCCCAACTGAAGCATGTTTATGCATCAGCAACCTTCACCCTCGGGTCAATGAACTGTTTAGCACACTTTACAAGATTTTAGAGAGGCTTAATCAGGAGTTTTCCAATGCCCTCTCATAGTCCATGTCTGTGGAGGACAAGACCACCATTTCTTCACAACCTCCAGTCCCTTTCAAATGCCTCTATGAGGCTGATTTCCTATGCCTTGGAGGGACCTTTGAAAGCTGCAGGTTCAGGAATGGTCACACAATGGTATGCCTGAATGCACCTTTGTGATTTTGCACAGCCTTTCAAGTTATCATTCATAAATGCTTTCTTTGATGGATCCACATTATTCAGCCCCAAGGAGAAGGAAACCCTATCTAGGAATGGACAGGATGGGACATTATCTGACATAGGAATATGCTTCTTGACCCCTCAAAGACCTTTTCATGGAACCAAAGAGGGTGTAGGAAGATGTGATTCTGTGTGTCACAAGGGTCTTCCTAGGAATCCTATGGGGGCAGGTCCTCCCATGGCAGAGGGGGGAACTCTAGAGGTAGATGTCACCCATATGGCACAGAAGGCCCACAATACCAGAGCTTTAAAGGTCCTTCCTTTGATAAGCCCTTTCAGCACTCCTGAAAGGTTGCTCAACTGCTGCACTATTCAGGCAGTCAGGGGCAATTATCCCTACTCCCAGAAGCCTAGATAGTCATTGCCAAAGATATTTGGATGCAGAGGATCATATCCAGAAGTTACTACATACTATTTTCTCTTCAGCCTCCAACTGGGCCAGAAAATTTCCCAATGTTCCTTCCAGTCAGAGGAAAGTAGCAGCAACAGAAATAGAAAATCTGCTGGCAAAGAGTGTCATTCAAATGGTTCTCCAGACCATCAAGCATTTGGAACTTATCCAAGGTTCTCCTTGGTGCCAAAGAAAAATTGAGACCCAAGACTGATCTTAGATGTCAGCAATCTGAATAAGTTTGTCAAATGCTTGAAGTTCCAAATGGTCATGGTTCAGTCCATTCTGCCTCTGTTGTACAAGGATGATTGGATGTGCTTTTCAGATCTCCAGGATGCATGCTATCATCAAAATAGACAGGCCATCCAGGAGATACCTATGATTCAGTCCTGTAGCCCTGCCCTTTAGCCTCTCCAAAGCCCCCATGGTGTTCAACAAGTGATAGCAGTAGTTGGGGTGTTTTCATATCTCGACAGCTAGCTCCTCTCTGCTGCCACCAATTCTGTACTGATTTAAGCCAGGGACTACTTGCGCCAACTGTATCTTCAACTGGGCATCACAGTGAACTACGCCAAGTCTCCACTTTCCCTATCTCAGGACCTGGAATTCATTGGTGCTTGACTGGATATGGTGGCAAAGATCGCAATCTTACCACAGACAAGGTTAAAGATTTTAAAGAGTCAAGCATCCCGCATTCTCTCTCTTCCCTCTCCACCAGCAAAATTGATATTGCAACGGCCTAGATCTATGGCAGCTTTAGTAACTCTAGTACCTTTTAGCAAGGTATTACTCGAGGGAGTTGCAATGGATGCTTGCAGTGCAGTAATCAGTAAGATGACACCCCCTGTCCACACTGATATGGATTACAGAGATTTTCAGGGAGCATGTGGCCTGGGGGATCACTGCAAAAGAAGTTTCCCAGGTCTGCTCTTTTATCCTTCTTGCACCATAAGCCACACTGACTACTGATGCCTCCTCACTAGGGTGGAGGGGCATTATTTGAGAAGGATGGTCCAAGGCACTTGGTCTCATTTGTATGTCAATCTTCATATAAATGTCCTGGAAATGAGGTCAGTCCTATTAGCTTTGCAGGCATTGCAGTATCCTCTTCCTACAGGTATATTTGCTATTCAGAGACACAATATGTCCAGTAGTCTGATGCATCAACAAGCAGGGGGGAATCCAATCTTACCCCTTGTGTGGAGAAGCTTTGAGAGTATGGCAATGGACAGTCCCTTCTGGATGGTTTCTTTTGGCAATACTCATCCCAGGGAAGTCCAACATGCTAACAGACAAACTGAGCAGGTCCATCTTACTTCCTCATGAGTGAGCTTTCAACCCTGTGATGGCAGGAATGGTTTTTCATCTAGGTGGCTAGCCATGCAGTGACCTCTTCACTTCCCCTCTCAATTCCAAGTGCAGCAGATACTTTGCCCTAATCCCCCTAAAGGGGGAGTCACCAAGAAAGAATGATTCATGATTGGCCCCCTGGGCTTCTTTACGCATTTCCTCCTACTCCTCTAATTCCCAAGTTTCTTCAGAAAGCATCTTACTGGAAGAGAAAGTAATCCTCATTGCCCCATTCTGGCCTCAAAAAGTATGGGTTCCCTTCCTGTGGCCTCATCTAGCACACCCTCCCTGGGTATTGGATTCATCCCCAGATCTCCTGTCTCATCCATCAGGGATAGTTAATGCAGACGTTCAGACCTTAAAATTAACCACATATAATCTGATGCCATTTTCATTCATTTGCCAGTTGATGGGTGTTGGATCCAACCTTGGACCGGCTAAGCCACATTTACTTAGACTCTCAGATCTGACTCCCGAGCTCTTACCTTTATCCATAATACCCCAGAACACTGTAATACCTCAGATCTTGTTTTCTGCTTCTTTGCTTCAGACTTGGCTCCCTCTCTTGAGCTTGTAATGTGTTCAGCTGCGAGTTGTGAATGTATATTATTGAATTTTTTGCTATCTGTCTCAGTTTCTCTCTCCCCGTCCTCCCTTTCCGAGTTTTCAGGTTTCTAGCACAAGTCGCTAATTCCTCTTTCTTACCCCTCTCCTTGGGTAGCTCTAACAGTATTGTTACTACTTCATCCCTCTCATTAGGTATTTCTTGGTTACTATAGTTGGTACCCCCTTTCTCTTTCAAAAAAAAAAATAATATATATATATATATATATAT